>NC_143441.1:50254375-50592500 GCF_987193195.1 Phasianus colchicus | reverse complement strand
TCTTATTTTTTTTTCCAGAGACTTTTTTGACATTTATTTCTTTCCTTCTTTTCACACGTCTCTCTCTTCTGGTTACTCTACCTTCTCTTGATCTGGTATTAAAGTTTTTCTTTCACATTCATAAATTGCTTTCCCCTAGATTCTCTTCTTAGAACAAACTATTTTTTCCCAGTCTTGCAATAATTTCTCTATTACTCCAAGGCCATTTTTATATCTTTGGTCCTGTTCATTGTCCATTCTTGACCATCAAGTCTTTCTATGGATCGAAAGTGTTTTGTGTTTTTTTTTCTTTCTTCTCCTTTCCTGCCAAATTAATTTCCCTCAGTTATTTCACTTCTTCCTCCTTCCCTTTCAGATGTTGTCTCTTACTTATTCCCTTACATCACTGGAGGCTAGCATCCAACTTAGATATGCCATCCAAAAACTTAAATTATGCAGCACTGTTATCAAATTACTTATTTCTAAAACATTTTTCATGACAGAAGAAAGAGCTCTAAACAAAATGTATGAGTTTCAAAATAAGCATTTTCTATCCACAGACATTTTCAATATTCAGTGGAACAAAAAATTACATTCTGTTTAAGAGGACTGTCTTTGCATACTTCACTTCTGAACTGAGGCTCAAAGCCTGTATTTACATTTATTCAGCAAGACTAAAAGGTAATAAAATAGCAGCTTAATTAACTAATAACTGTTAATTACAATTTTTTTTTTTCTTTAACAAACATACTGGTTTCAGCTTTATTGTAATTTATTCAGTCAAGGATGGAATATCTGATTGGCAGCACAGGAAGAAAAAGTGTGAGAAAAAAACAGACAATAGTTAATATATTCAGACAGGATGTGAGAAATACAGAATCAAGTCATTGCAAATGAATCAAGCACTGCAGGTTCATGGAGCTAGTTATTCCACATCCTCTTGGTGAAAAGACATTTTGTACCTTCTTCTCCCACCCTCCCACTCTGTTACGTTTGTTCACAACTATTGAGCAGGTTTCAGGTCTGTTGTATTTATTTCCATTTTTTATCAAACAGAACTGAGATTTTGTGGCTAAACTTTGTTATTTCTGACCAAAATGCTACAGATACTTGTTTTTAATATAAAAGTAAAGAGGCATTATTTCACTTGTTTGTTGGAAAAATGTAATTTCTGCTCGGCTATAAATATTTTACTGCTGCATCTCAATTTTTCCTTTCTCCTGTTCAATAACTGAGGTATAAAATCTGTATCTACAGAACTGGAATGGGTTTCAAATCACTTAGCTTCAGCTATGCAGATGTCATACACCCATAATGATTAATTCATCTAAGATCTACCTCTATAGAGCAGGGTAGCTTAAGCATCCATGGATATGAATTCATCCTGTCCACATTAGATATCTTTATTGGGATGACATTAATGCACTTTTGCAGGTACTGATGTCGTTTTGCTGATGCTGCCAGAGAGCTATGCACATGTTTAAAACTCCACCACCACTGAATCTGATTTCTCCATTTCCTATTTTTCATGAGGATACTTTCTGCTTAGAGAGGAAGACTTTGTTTTTGTCTGGGAGTTAAGAGATGTTAGATGTTGGATCCTCTGACAGACCAGAAAACAGTCACAACTGAGAACTGATTGCATTTCCTTTATTCACTTTTCCCAGTCAAATTCTACCTTATTTTTTAAATGGTTTGTTTGGTTTTGTCTTGGTTTGGTTTCGTTTGGTTTTCCCTCCAGTGCATCCACCAGCTCAGAAAAAAAATACTTAGAAACTAAGTAGTTCTGTTCAGTTTTTCTTATAGGACTTCATGCAGTAGCTACCTCCAGGGAGAAGTTAGGCAGCATGCAGTGAAATAAATCCTAATACAACTCCGATGAGGATATTCACATAGAAAGATCATTAGAATTCCACATAATAAATGTGATCCAAACATTACAGTAATATGTAAGTCAGAATTTAACCAAAATTCCAAAATGAGATATCATTCTCAAGGAATATGAGGTCTTGGACATAAGGGGACAATTAAAATTATCCAGCCTCTTAACCAACTGTGATTTCAGTTATTTATATAATCTACTTAGGTGCTTCAACATTGTAGGTTGAAAAAAATTGTTGCACCTGAAGTAGAAAACAATCTCCTGTTGATTTTACATTCAGAATTCACCCTGGAGAGCTCAATTCAAATCATCTTTAACATTGAATAGATACTTCTTTGAGAATTTTCAATACAATATATGTTACATCAAGACATACAAACTGGACATACCTATAACAAGGGTACTATTTGTGCTGCTTGGGAAATACACAGCCAGATGAGCTTAAAGACTGGGTTTCTTGACCAGCATCTCCTAGCCCATCTGCTGTAGCACAAAGGTCTCAGCAGTCATTGGAAGGGATGTGGCCAAAAACACTTTGCTGAAGTGGATGGAGGGGATGAAGGATATCAAGCTAGCAGACAGGTAGGCACTTCTCTTAAGTTTTTCCTGTAGTTTTGACAAACCCTAACAATAAATTAATCCTAGGATAGGTAATCATCATGTTTGTTTGGCTTCAAGGCACATTATTCTATTTTGCCCTTTTTACGACACAAGCATCTGTTAAAATGATATATTTATTTATTTATTTATTTAATTAGTTGATTTAATATATTGTTTTATTTCTCAATCAATGTGTAGGACTTAACCCTTTTCTCATTCAGTGTTTGCTTCACTGCAGCCAAGAGATAAGAAAAAGCCACTGCATGTAAGTGGTCAAGATGAGACCTGTGAGATGTGTCTCACTGCTTGTCATCGTAACAGATGTGTTCCAAAAAAGTCAAACAGAAGAGTCAGGAGAAGTGGGTCTGTGAATGGGGAGCATTTCTCACAGGCTTAGGTATCTCCTGAAGCTAGGAGAAACTTCTTTCTCTCTCTGAGAATGCTTGGAGCCAACATCATCTCTAGGAGAGTGCCAAATGTGTTTTTTCAGGATGATGCCATGAAGACTTTTGTGGCCTTTAAAATTTTTTTGGATTTGAAGGTGAGCTTTCCTTTGACAAACAGCCTGTTCAGCCAGAGCAACTGGAGAGAACAATGAGTCGTAAAAAGTCTGTTATTAAAAACGTTTGCTTTGTTCACATCCTGAATTGATTTCCTCTAATGATTTCCCTCTGACGGCTGTGGTCAAAAATAATAACAGTAATAATAAAATAAGAGCATATGCCCCTCCCTGGTTCCTCTAATAGAGGCTTTGCTCTCTATGTGTTGACAGAACAGCCCTGAAAATAAGACTAATAAGTGAATTAAAGTAATAAACTAAAAGAAAATAGAGATACGACATTTTTTGGTTATTACTACAGAGTGCATATTATGCTGGTAACACACAGGGCATGTCTGAGATGTGGGTTGGAGATACTACAGGGACCATTCATGGTCCATAAGCAGACAGAGAAGTATATTAATAATGTCTAACTTCAAACAATTAGCAAAACAAAGGAAGAAAAAAACTGAAAATGCTGCCGAAATGCTTGTCATTCCCTCAAGAAGAGAAAAGAAACTAATATGGTCAAATGTTTGGGTTCTTTTTGTATTGCCAAACACTTAAAGAGAACAGTTCAAAAGCAGGCTACCACAGAAGAACTCTGTAGTCCAAATCATTCTTTTAATGATATGACTATTTTTTCCAAAAGTCACAAGCAAAAATAAATATGTAGAATATAAGAATATATTTAGCTATGGGATTTATTGTGTACAAAAAGTTCATCTGTTTTCATTTATTTAACTATTTTAATATGTATGACTGGTGGACAGAGCTGTTCGTAAACTTCAGATCACCTTCCAAAAGATATAAATACATTGAGCACAAACAGTACTGAAGAAATATGCATTTACCTCTGGAGGGCATGACTATTTCAGTAAAACTCACAAAATAGTGAACTATAATGTTATAAAAGCTAATATATTTATTTTCATACAAAATACACTTATCTCATGAAATTCAGCAGCCACAAAATAAAATAAGACCAGAAGATTTACAATATGTTAAAATAAAAGAAGGCCTGAACGCACAGGATATTTAGGTATACAACAGTATTGACTTTTGCAAGCTTGCAACATTCAGTAAATAGAAATTTGGGGGAAATGATTGTTTCTTTTTTTCTTTTTTTTTTTTTCAGTCATTAGGACATTATCTGTAATAATGAGCCTCCTTTGGTGGAGGTTGGCCTATTCTGCATAAATACAGATAGGACTAGAGGGAATGGTTGCACGAGGAGAGGCTCAGGTCAGACATTAGGATCAACTTCTTCTCATAAAGAGAAGCAGGTGGTGGAGTCACCATCCCTGGAGGTGTTTGAGAACTGTTCAGATGCAGAACTAAGGGACATGGTTTAGTGGGGAAATATTGGTGGTAGGTAAATGGTTGGATGGACTTTGGAGGTCTTTTCCAACCTTGGTGGTTCTGTGATTCTATGATTTTATAGCCTGGTGCTTCAGGCATTTCAGATGAAATTAGCAGACATGGGAACAATTCTTCACCATGACACTTGGGGTTCCACCCTGTCATGCCCTGAGAAATCAGCCAACCTCTTCTCTGGAAGTATGTCCCTATTAATTCATAGATAAATGAATTCATAACCCAATTAAATAAATAAGAGTAGTCAGAGAATAACCTGGTAAAGAAACAGTGATGAATGAAATGCTTGAAACCAAAAATCTTCATATGTGCACAATCTTCACTGTGTCAGGAATTTTTAAAAGTCAGAATATTTTTGAAGAGTGAATTGAGTCATTTTAAAAACAGAGGAAAAATGATCATCATGAGCAGCAAACAAAAATTTAAAATCTCACAGGAACTTCAGGTTCTAATTTGTTCAATTAAAATAATGGCAAGGTCGCAGTGAGATCATTTTGAGCCTTGAAGATTAAAAAAAAATAATTTATGCATGTAAAATGTAGATCTCAAGAAGAAATATTTTCAGTTTGGCAAAATTGCTGATGGTGAAGACCCTATGCTCAAGAAATTCAATAGCTGAACATGAACAGTTCATTATGAAATCACTAATAAGTACCTACAGATGGAGGATGAACATGGAAAAACGTGTGTCAGAACGTGCAGTGCTCTCATACCTTATAGATGCTAAATTGTATTTTAGGTTCCCAAAAAGTTGGTATAATGCAAACAATAAACAACAGACTTGGAATAGACTTTGTCAATGAAATCCTGTCTCAGATTTTAAGAACATAGAAAGAATTTTCTTAGCTATAAAACAATCTTCTTCTCTTCTATGAGAAACCACTTCTAATGTTATGGGGAAGACCAAATGGTATGCTTGTCTTGGCAATTCATGGTCATAAAGTTGCCAGATTTGTATAAGCTGCCCAATTGTCCAAAATGATGAGCACTCTGCCTTTCCTCAGCATCTTTCAACATCACTGGAAAACAGAATGGGATATTTTTAGTGGATAAATATTTAGGATCCTCTCTTAAGGCATCCATTTTGGCAATACTGGTTTCTTCTTATAGTACCTGCTGTAGAATGTTTTCAGAAGATATAAGTGTTCAGCTGCAGAAAAATTTTCCATACTGGGAGAAAAATGAACTCTTATGTAACAGTTATGATTCCCTGTAATACTTATGCTTAGCAAAATTTCATGCAAGCGGGAGCAGAAAGTAAGGCTTGGAAATTCTACAGAACGTGAAGATTGGTTTGATAGACAGATAAGGGTAAAAGAGATGGGTAATATGACAATAATTCATAATCATGAGAAGATTAAAAATGCCTCTATTTAAGTTAGTTTTAAGTAGGACATTGTCATCCCTTACAATAAACTCTTTAGGGATCCAGCTTAATACTTCTCCATATTTATATATGAAGCATTATACAGTTTAGTGGTTTATTATAGAAAAGTGACTTACCCCATCAAGGAGGTTCATTCCCATCCTATGATCCTGTAACCCTGATATAGTGGATGGCAACCAGCCCATGGCAGGGGTGTTGGAACTACATGGTCTTGAAGGTCCGTTCCAACCCAAACAATTATATGACTCTATGACCCCCCCAAAATTCAGAAATATGACTCATCTAATCTTAATTTTAATATTTAAGGTGGGGAGAATAGCTGGACTGGTCTTGAAGCTGCATTATGGGTACTAGAAAGAAAACACTTCATTCATAATGCAACATACCTTACATATCTGACTTAAAGATGAGATAAAATTGTCCCACATCCAAGTTGTTCAGATGTCCACTAACTGGTAACGGAACTTGTGTAAGTTCTTTAGATGTACAGCCCTACACTGAAGAGGAGATTGCTGTTGCTCCATTCCATCCAGAAAGAAGAGGAACTGCCATGGCCACGCTATCTTTACCCTCTTCAGAGCCCCACATCTTTTGCCTGTATTTTTAAAGCCAACAATCTGTGATGAGCAGAAGGAAGAAAACCAAAAAGAAGAAAGAAAAGGAGTTACTTTGCTGTTAAGTTTCAGGTGGATTTATTTCTGCTGGCTAAGAGGTTTTCTGAGGCAGGGAAACATACAGCTCATTATCTGGATTAATGTTATTACCCTCATTTTTCAATAAATATACCGTGTCGGGATTTATAGCCTCTCTGTTCTTTTCCTGAAATGAAATAGGTCTATCTTCCCATGCCAAGGCTTCATGAGAGTGGCAGGAGCAGCACAGGGAGGGAAACACACTGTAGCCTTCTGCTAGGTCTTGCTTTTGCGCTGAGCCAGGACTGTGACAACTTTTGGCTAACTCAGTGCTGAAAGTGAATGGGAATTAAATGGCAGACACATCATTTTAGGTAAATGACCCGCTCTGGATTTCTTTGATGTATTTATTTGGGTCTCCAGAGAGATTTAAACATTTGAAAAGAGCCAGGCTTTCTTGAACTTTTTCTTCAGAGTAGTTGTAAAGAGCTTCTAGTGCCCTCTTTTGGAGGGGTATAAGCTAAAAGACCCACTTCATTCCCTTCTTCAGTTCCAGGTCTCAAAAGAGAGCTGGCCCTCGTTCAGCTGTAGAATCCCAATTCATTCCTTGCACTCCAGCTATGCTTTGACCCCATTCTTGAAGCCAGCAAGATTCCAATTTTCACCTAAACCCCCACATTCCCATTTTTTGTTCGTAGAGTAAACCTGTATCCGTCCAATTCACAAATTATTTGACACCCTTCACAATCAGCTTGGGAGTGTTTGTTACGTTATTGTGGAAGCAGGGAACCTTTATTGAAGCACCATCGTTTGTCCAGTTGCCTGGAAAAGACTTCAAACAACATCATGATCTGTTGTGAGGCTTCCTAACGCGTGCCTCTCCCACACGCTTCTGCTTTTCAGTTTGAAACAGGTTCTTTAAAACTCTTCTTCCTTGTACCACAAGACCCCTCTTGCTGTGATTCCCATGGAAGGCTGTTCATGGTCTGCAATCTGGTGCGGATAAAACAGAGGCCTTTTCATGACTGTCACAGTTCTACAGAGCACAGCGGTGTAAGAGATGATTGTTTTACATCATTGTCTCAAAGCTTGCTGAGGACAGAGATGAACAACTTCAGGCAAGTCGTGGGCAGGGGTTGAGAAATCCTTTGTCTGAGGGGTACAGATGGACAAGGCCAGGGGCAATGAGAGATAAGCTGCAGCTTAATGGCCGTGAAGCGGTCTTTTGTGTGGGCTTATCTCGAGGATGATGGCCATCTCAGGGGGTGCTCACATGACTTGCTCAAGCACCCAGGGATGTCACGTAGGCAGAGAGAGAAGAAAGATAAAATGGGGACCGCAACAGATTCCTCGTGAAGAAGAGGTTTCTGCCATGAAGAAGCCTCACGACCTGCCTCTCTCCCTCCCGGACTTGCTCTGCGCTCTACCACCATGTGAAGAAGAACACAGGTGTCTGCCATCAGATTCCTCACTACGGAATGCCTGCATGCTGACAGACTCTCCTGGGCCTGCTACCTGAGTCCTGCTATCAGAGTCCTGCTGCTTCCCCCCCTGCATTGGCTCTGCGACTGCCTCCTGCTGCCTGCCTGCTTGCTGCCCAAGGCCGGCCGCGCTGCTGCTCCCCCCCCCCCGCTGCTTCTGCCTCAGCCCTTCGAAACGTCGTGCAACGGGTCGCTGCTGGATCCTGGAGGTGACTATCCCCGCTCTACGCGATTCTTGCTTCTTTCCTGTCTTTTCTATCGCCCTCCTTCCCTTCCCCGTCTCCCTAATTAGGATTTGTAATGAACTGGTTGGACTAACATATGAAGCGTTGTTTCTTAATCTCACACCGGGTGTACGGATATTAAAAGAACCTCGTCTCCCTCCTAGAAATCGGAGCGAGACAAGTGGCGATCGAAAATTTTAAAGTAGCAAAAAATGCCAGGATAGGCTAAAATGAGAAAAACCTTCCTTCCTTAGCTAATGAAAAAGCTAACAAGGAACATGGGGAAGATACTTAACAGGACAAGGGTTTTTGTAACAATCAGCAAGTCAGAATTAAAGGAAATACTACTTCTCTGAAAGAGTGGTCAGGCAGTGGAATGAGCTGCCCAGGGAGGTGGTGGAGTCACCGACCCTGGAGGTGTTCAAGGAACGTTTGGATGTTGTGTTGAAGGACATGGTTTAGTGAGACCTATTGGTGATGGGTGTGTGGTTGGAGTGGATGATCTTGTAGGTCTTTTCCAACCTTGGAGTTTCTGTGATTCTGTGATCCAGCTGCCTGTTGGATCTGAACTTGCATCTAAACAGTCCTGCTATTCTTCATTCCTTTGCAGAAGGTCTACAGTAGCTGTATTCCTGATCTAACAATCAGATAAGATACAAGAGTTAGAGGGAATGCACTGAGTGCAAAATGTTCACACTGTAGTTAGGTAGAGCCAGATTTAGGCATTTGGTAGTGGACTCAGTAGCTGGCCTCTTTGATGTGCTGAGGCTGAATCAATCCAAAACATATGAACAAGAATTTGGACTACAGCATCACGTTGCTCGGAGTCTGCTCTTATGGGAAGTTCTGCTTTTAGAGGAGGTGGCCCCTCAAAGTGATCTTTATTGTAAAGAATGTATATAATAGACCAAGAAGCTCAGACCCATGGGTAACTCTGCAGTGAACTTGCCAGTCTTCCTTGCCAAGTGAATCTTTGGCAAATGTGTAATGATAAGCAGAGCTGGTGCTGACTGAAGTTGTATTTGTAGCCATGGGAACATCCTTGTAATGGGATCTCCTGCTTCCATGAAATGCCAACAGAGAACTTGCCAACTTTTGCCCTATCTACCTCAAAAGAATTTAATTTCCAAGTCATTACTTTCTGTTTCTGTCATGGCATTTCTGGGGGAATTTTCTTATTACTGATTAATTTTCTTGTATATCTTTTTTTTTTTTTTTTCTGGACCTGGATACAGATTTGTAAAAGCAACCACAAATTATCCCCAGGTCTGATTTTCACTTGCTCCCTATTGCATGTGGGCGTTAAAATGGACAGAAATTGCCTCTCCCTTTTCTCTGTAATTTATCTGACCCCAATGGCTTTTCTTAGACTGATATTCTTTTTCCTTTCTTCCCACTCAATTTAAAGTTGCTGCTCTCTCACCCCAGCACTGGTTCATAACATATATATGAAAAGAGAAAGGACTTGCTGTTCAAATCCTTGCTTTGCTGGTGGCAGATGCAGCCTGTCGGCTTCTGTTTGTTTAGATTCTTCACCAAAGAGTGGGGAAAATACTTCTTAAATTCTTGTTATTAGTTTGATTTTGACATGATTCTTTTATTGTCTACCTTTGGAGGGAACCTTTCTGATCTCAACAAATATGTAGCGCAGCTATGAATGAATAACCAGGCTATACACTAAATGTTTTCCTGGGTGTTCCCTTCTGTACCAGCCAATTTTTCCCTAGTTGCAGGAAAGGAGCCAAGATAAGGAAATATTCATCATTTCTGCACTGTATTATTTCAGTGGAAACAAAGAATCATATTGTGCGTTTGTGCCGCTGTGCCTATATGTATGCATTCATTTTAGGCTCTGTCCTTCTGAATCCAGAATTTCAGAATGGCTTTGAAACCTCCTAAATCCTCAGTCATTTGCTCAAAAACCACCCAGATAAGAAAGAGAGACTGTGGCTACATGTGCTGTGTTTAAGCACTTCTCTTCTAAACCAAATCCCTGCCTTTCTGCACCCCGTTGTCCATCCCTCTCATTCCCTCTCCTTTGACACACACTTTTTGTCTGGAGAAATGTTTATGTGGCCATTCATTGAACCTGACCAAGGAACTGATCCAGCTGAAAAAGAACACAGAAAAAGAAAAAATTAAAAATCACTTTTTTTTTTTTCTTCTTTTTTTTCACTGGATCTTTTCCCTGTTTGGGTTCATTGCACGGGTGTGCGAAATGCACTGCAAGAAGAGTTCTGGGGATGGCCTGAGGGCAGGAGAAAGAAAAGCAGTGGTGACTGACACCACAAAAAGACCATGCAATACTTTGTCCTGAAGCCATCTGAGTTGGGCACCTATGTGTCTCAAGAGATGATTATAGAGGAGATTACAGTGCAAACACAGGTATGGATCAGACACTGTCTCACTCAAATGCTTATCTGTATTGGACTCATAATCGTAGCTTTTTGGTAGTTGCTTGTATTTGAGGAAAGTTGTCCTCAGAATATAGCTATAAATGTCATGGGGTTGAGAGGCAAAATAAAAGATTTCATACACCACTTAAATCAGAGAAACTGCCAAAAACTGCATTTGAAGAAATGACAAATCCAGGAAAACAGGACCTCTATTTTCCCTGCTACTTTCAACCCAACATTTCCCAAATTTCATGCATTAGAAACCATATCCACAGAGACAATGGAGAATAAATTGGCCAGAACTTCTGTCTACCTTTCTGAGTTAAATTCTGCTGAGTGTCTTGCTGAAGACCCACTGAAGTCATTAAGATGGTTTGCATTTGCACCTCAACCCAGAATGCAGCTTTTCTGAACACAGGCAGAAGATTACACCAGTTTCTAGGTGATGGAGGAAACTGTGGAAAGAGTTTGGGTGAAAGTTATTAACTCGCTGAATTTACAGGAAATAAATGTGGGTGAAAAAAAAAAATTGCAGTTGTTATAAAGAGGGACAACCTGGTTGTGCTTAAAGGCAAAATGATTAGTTTGATATTTCTCCAATGAAATTCACAGAACTGGGTGAAGAAAAATGAAATGAAATCCTTTTGGAATGGTCTGGATCAGTAATTAGCAAGTATTACCACAATGAAGTAGTTAAAATGTCACTGTACATGAAAAATTAAGTAGCTTAATATATTAATATAATCAAGCAAGACTTTCCACATTTTATTTCTCATTTCCATGAAATACTCTTCAAATCTCCCATTTGTCCATAAACAAACTCCAGGGCCTGACTTGACCAACTATTCCCAGCCTAAGCCTTGTCTTTGCAGCTTCAGTTTTGTTATTTGAAGGAGCAGAGGTTGTGAGATCAGAACACTACCAGTGAGTAAGAAGGTCTGATCAGGAAGGAAGGCTGTGGTAATGCCATTTAATGGCTTTAATAGCTGGGCTGGTACACAGCCACAGTCAATGAGGTCTCTCCCAGAGCTAGAATCATATGTGAAAAATTACACATACTGTTTCCTTCCTTGAATATCGGTATGTAGTTCACAAATGCCCTTTAGTTTTTGGCCAAAATAGAAGATCTTTGCACTCCTGAGATAACAGAAAGGAAAACAAGAGGTGATGGCCAGAGAAACTCCCATGATGAGTGCCATCCAAACCTAGATAAGGTTTTTCTGGCACTGGGACTGTAATTACAATGATTAGACACCTTCAGCAATCCTCCAGCTAATTTTAGCCTCATCCTTGTGATACACACAGGACACATGGTAATATGGCTATTATATTCACAAGGAAAATGTAAAAATTAGATTATTTGTTCGAGGCTATGAAGAAAATTAATGCAAGGTCTGTGTCATATGTTCCTGTGAAGCTAGATTCCCAATCTTCTCTTTATATCAATTTTGATGTCTTTGAGAAATAAATGTGTGACCACAATGATCTATTGCAGTTAGAGAGTGGAAGTATAAAAGAAATGTATAGAATGTGTGTAATAATGATCTGTAGAGAGAAAAAATGTTGTAGGTATGGATTAGACCTCCTAGATGTAGGAGTTTGGGATTTGTCATGGAAGACATCTCCACATGGAGTGTACAGCCCGCTCCTATACTGGAATGGCTATATATTAATCAGCTACAAGTTGTGTCCTACATGATGTCCTGCCTGTTACTGCCTGGCAAGCACATCTATGGCTGGAACAGGAGCTACATGTGTCTTGAGCTCCTTTGTCTGTGCCTAAGATCAGTGATCCCAGTTGGTACTATGCTCTCTTCCCCAGAGCTCCTTTACAGCTTCTGCTTTACACTGAGATGGATTGTAAAGGATTTCAGAATCAGTTAATTCAGAAATCGCTATTTTGTCAATGTTTTCCCACTATACCTGCTTTGGTGAGTTCACATTCATCACCAGCATCAAGAATGAATGAAATGCACTGTCCGTATATCACTGCAGATAATGCAAGAGTAATCCAGAGACAAAGGCACAAAGCTGGTTTTTAGGATACATGGCAGATCTGTGCATGCTGTGAACACATGCAGATGGTCCAGATTAGAAGCCAACTCCTTGCAAGAGCTATAACCATGTTTCTTCCTGGGCCCCAAGTCTTCCCCCATCTTCATATAGTACAGAAAGTTATTAACTTTATCCTCAGTAATTCAAGGAGGTTATAAAAAATGGTAATGAGTACAAATGGGGGCTGTTTTCTGAGACTATAGAAGGCTGGTGGTGATGTAATATGAAGTTTGTAGGATAGGAAAGAGAGATGGTGATGCCAGAAGTAGTGAGAACAGAGAAAGAACTCTCAATTTCTGGATGAAAGTTTAGAAGAGGGCAAATCTAGGTCAGGACTTGTATGAGATGATGTGAAATGAGAACAAATGTGAATATAGCTGCTGCTGGTTAAAAGTAAAGTTGGATGCTGGTATATATCAAGATGGGGAATGTTTCTAATGCCTGAACTGTGGAAAGTGCTTCAGTCAGAGCTTATCATAAACCAGTTCAGATCCAGTTCTCAGAGACAACTTGTTCATGCCATAAGAAGTACTTTGAGTGGATAGGTAATCCATCATACAACCAGTTACAATTTTAGCATCATCCATTGGGTGAGGCCAATCATTCAGCACAGGGGGAAATCTCCAAATTTCCATTGGCTAAGAAGTTATATATGTGAAGTTATATAAGTTATATATATATAGAAGTTATATAAGTGATCCTTTTTTGTATGGGTCTATTGCTTTGATTTTTTTTCTTGGCACTTTGGAAAATATTGGCCCTCTCAACACCATTTCTCTGCCTTGGCAAGCATCACACGATCGGACCTCAAAATCATGGGTGTGGTCTAATGTATTCTTCTCCTCATGCCTCTGGTTGTTCCTGAATGATAATTGTATGGGGACTGATGCAGGAGCAGTGCGTGCTCCGGAGGCTGCCAAATACTGCTGGATGTATCCAGCCAAGTGAAAAATCTAAAGGTCAGATTCAGCAGTCTAATCAAGAGACGTGTAGGTTTTCCAATGGGTTTGACATCCCAAATGGTCTGATGGATGTTTCCTTTGTTTGTTCTGTGACTACGCAAAAGTGCTATAGAAATGCACACAAAACCCATGGTGTACTACTCTGGCTTCTTCTGTAGCTAATGTATCTGGTATTATTTATATTTTATTGTATTTAAGCCACTTCACAATGAAGTTCTTCCCAGTAACTTGTGCCCTTCACATCAAAACGTAGCCCTTCTCTGTAACTAGTATACAGTATTTGTATTATTTAGAAATGTGAAATATTGATAACTAATGAACAACTTTCTTCCATTATTCCTGTAATATCATCCTTCAGATGGCAAAAGAAATCCCACCCATATGCCTATATATAAGAACCTCCAATTCTCCACCCAAAAGTCCACCAGGGACCCCTCAAAACAGCCTACCTCTTACTTCCTAACTTGAAGGCAGGGAGAGAGCATGTCCTCTGTATTCAGAGTGAGTCACACCATGGAGTGCAGTGCAGATAAAAGTGGGTGTGGTAGTTGAGAAATGGAGGGCAGGAAACAGATGTGTCTGTGGTTTTTCTGTCTGGTCAAATGGGTTAGCTCAGGGACCATTAAAGAAAGCCTAGGGTAGTTCTTTATCTGGTGTAAATTAAGGCAGTTTTGTTGAAGTTATGCTGATTTACTCCAGCTGAGCATCAGACCTGTTTCTGTTTGCATGGGTCATTCAAAGTCCAATGCTCCATGGCTGCAAGAAGCCAAATCTCTCTCTAGTGGGTCTGTTGCCTTTCAAATGAAAGCTCAGTTGAAGTAATTGCACTTATCTTTCCTTTTTCTATCTAAATCAGATCTGGTAGGTTTTGTTTGTTTGTTTTGTTGTTTTTTTAATGAGATAAGAGAGATTTAAGGAGACAGACTGAAAGTCCACACCTGGGAGCTGACAGTCGGGTTTATCTTCTTGCCATCTAGAAAACAAGCTGTTTCTCCAACTGTCAAAATAACAAGGCAGTTTCTTTCCACGAGGTTATCTACATTTGAAAGTGATTGGATAATTGGCTTCATCTAGGCTACAAGATCAGCACTGGAAAGATAACAGAATAACTCTCAGTACTGACTTCCCCAAATCGATTCTCCAGTTTCTCCTTAGGCAAGAGTTCAGGTTCTTCATGTTTAGTGATTATCCCATCAGTGGTGAGGACACTGGGAAACACCTGATGAAAAAACACAGGCCTGAGAAAGAAGATCCAATCTAAACATGAATGGGAACAGAGCAGACAGCCCTATGGAAGGTTGTGTGACTGCAGACTTTTTAAAGAAAAAATTTTTAAGAAAATTTTCCGCTCCTTCACTTTAAGGCCACATCTGGCAAGCATTGTAGGAGTGTTAACAATTAGAAACATTGAAATATCTTTTCCTTCAATTTTAGTTGACAAAATAAATACAAGAATTCCATCGATCCTTTTAACAGTATTGTATTGTTCTTGGGGATATAGTGAATTTCTAGCCTATTCTAACCTCATCCAATTAAGGAAAACTAAGCTTGAATGAGAAATCATCAGTTCCCTCTCAAATTGGGATGCAAAATACTCTCATAAATACCTCTAGGAATTGTTTTTATGCTCTAGTGATCTAAACAGGATCCCCATAAAAACCGAGGACCGTATTTTAGACCACCTACTCTGGTGTCTTACACAGACACCAGTGCTGGGATTGAAACTACACAAAACTGTTATAATCCTTCACCAAATATATTGTCATATGAGGCCTTGTAGCATGGGACAGTAGGAGATTTGCATTACTTAAGGCACCCTTGAGCTCTGATGCTATCTTAGGCATCATAGTAGGTGGTCTGAAAAAGTCCTTTTTCATGTTGACTTGAGAGAAATGAGAGATGATTTCTTAGGTTATTCTTGACTATGCTCCGTTATTTAGACAGAATTTTTCCAGAGCATCTTTAGTATTCCCCAAAGTTAATGACTTGCTATGACACTTTCTTAAAAGGGTTAGAAACCATAATGTTTTCTGCAGAGAAAAAAAAAATAAAATCCATTAATATTTTCATAAATTTGTTATATTTCTCCTTATCTTTTCCATCTTCAGCTCTCCTTAGTCAACAAAATTGCCTTAGTGGCAATGCCTAGAAATCATCCTTTCTGAAATTCCATTTGCAACATCTTGATTAGTGTAATCTTTGTTTCTTTGAATTCCTCCATTTTGCATTCACTCATTGTTCCTTGTCTAACATGCTGGCATTGAGATCACAATTTTATTCTTTCAGATTTAGCCTGATTCAAAGAAGACTCCTGTTCCACAAAGTCACAAAATCTTTGCAAAAGTAAAGCCCTGAATATGAGTACTTCTATTGCGTAGGTTTTATTTTTCTTCCCACTTATTCCACTTGTATAATAACAGTGAAGATACTTTTGCTTTACGCTTTGAAGAAAGCAGCCAATGCTCACACTGTGTTTTCAAATGCTTGCAACAGAAGTGAAATTCACACCACAAATTACATAGTCCTATGGGCTGGGTATCTCACCTTCTGTTACAGTCAATGAAGATCTGGTCAACAGAGTATGAATCTGCATTTTTAATGGGACCTGGAAAATGAATGTTCTGATTAAATGAATAGATTTGGTTTTCTGTGTGAAACAAAAATTAATTCTGATAACATTCTAAATTCTAAATATTTATTTAGAACTCATTTAAAATATGTATTATGTATATATGTAAAATCAGTATTCTTGCATGTTATTCTTGAACATGAGGGTTAGAATGCGAAGAATTAGATTCAGGAGACATACATTTTGAAAAACTTCTAGAAAATAAAAATATTTTCATCAGGATTTAAAATATTTTCTTCAAAATATCAAGTGGTTTTTCTTTTCACTATCAAAATTTTGTTGAAAAACAAACACTGAAGTGGTGAGGAAATTCTGAATTTCTCAACATCTCTTGGGAAAATAATACCCCACTTTCAACTAACAAGGAAAAAAAATGTGAATTTTTATTAAAATATTTTAATTTTTATTTTTTTACTCATTTAGGAAATTCAGCTAGCATGAAAAGTAAACCAAAACCACCACCACCACCACCAAAAAAACTCTTCCCTTTTATTTGAAAAGGGCAACGTGTTTGCATTTGGGGGCAAGATAAAAAAAAAAAAGAAAAAGAAAAATTGTATTACACTTTAATCTCCAATATATTCCCTGTCTAGAAGGAAAACAAAGGTATAATCTTTCTTGAGTCATTTCAATCTCTACATAAAAATTCATAGATGTTGTTTTGTAGCATATGCCCAAATGCACTTGCCCATCTATGTAATTAGTCAGCACGTATGGTGTCAATACCATAATTCTTCCTCCATTCCAGTCTTTCGTTTCTATTTGGAATATCTCCCAGAACGCATTTTAACTCTTTTTCTTGAGCCTGAAGAAACCCCTGCAATTGTTCACAGCTGACAAACGTTGAAGACAAGACATGTGATATCCTCAGGGGAAATTGAACTTGAAAAGCAAAACCTCAAACATGCACTGAAAGGTGCAAGGTCTTTGTGTCACACCTTTCCTTTTTCCTGTTATATGCATCTATACATAAGGCTGAACAAAACAGATTTGGATAGTTTCAGAAAACCAAATTTATTATGATTGGTGTTATTACTATTACTTAAAACATCTTTCCTAGACCATCCTACCCTCTTTTCAAAAAGCCTGGCTTAGTTTTTAACCATCTTTTTATCGTAGAATCATAGAAACATAGAATGGCTTGGGTTAGAAGGAACCTCAAGGATCATCAAGCTCCAAGCCACCTGCTGCATGCAGGGCCACCAACCTCCATATCTAATACCAGACCAGGCTGCCCAGGGCCCCAGCCAACCTGGGAGGATGATGCAGTCATTCAGCTGTTTTTTATTTGCAACCTCACGTGAATCTTATGAATTGCCTTCAGGCCTGTTAAGAAACGTGCAAAGACACTGATATCAGCTCTTTCCATTTGGTTTCTCTGCTCTTTAAATCATTAAGCTAATGATGTCTTGGCAAACAATTTATTGGATGATCTGGAGGAGCTAACAGAAAGAGCAGCAAATGAGCAGGGGAGGTTAAATGAAGCCAGTTGTAAGGCTTGTAACTAATTCACGTAGAGAAGATCACTGAAGGAAAGACCTGGAATACAGACAAATGATTTGGTGTTCAGAGTGGCAGCCTTATGGAGAATAACTAGAAAAAATGACTTTTTTGTCCATGCAATAAACAAATAAATAAGAGTGATCCTTGCAAATCAAAATGTATGATAGAGAGATAGTGGATTTCAGTGTCTTTCTGAGAGACAGAGATTTGGGAGTTGTTGGTGACCACCTGCCATAGTCCTCAAACAAACTGTCTGAGCCATCACATCTGTGTGAATGATAAAAAGAAGGATATGCTCAAGATAGAAGATGCTGATAACCTTTCCCCTGTTGCAGAAAAACACTGCCTTTACAAAAGTTTCTTACTATAAGGCTGCCTAAGGAATCCAAACATTCTGCCATCATCAAATCATGCAGAACAAGAATGGATACCTTCTTGATGACTTGCCTTGAAGACTTGATGTCTTGCCTGCTTTTGTCAGAATACTCAGTTATAACTATCATGAAGCTTACAGCTCTACCACTAATACTACCACTTGAATGAATAACCTGGATGGATGACTTCTGAAATGAGAAATCCTTCTCACACCAGTAAGATAGGTCTTGAACGAAATCTATCTTAAATTTGTATGGAGAAAAGTACTTTCCATCTTTCATCCTTCCAAACATTTACAAACTCTTTGTATCTCTCATTAAGAGTCTTATATAATATTTTAAAGGTCAGAGTTTGTGGGTAGACATCTTTGGTATAAAATATTACTTGATGTTGGCAGTACTATCATGAACTGTAATGTTGTTATCCTCAATAAGCAGCAGGAAAAGTATTAGGGCTGGATTCTGCTTCAGATTAGAAAAAAAAAAAAAAGTCATAATCCCCATGACACTTTATGTAAAAGTTTGTGACTCTCATTTTACTCAAGTTAGCTGACTGATAACTTCACTTTTTTAACTGTTCCACAAATGGTTTTCTTCCAAGACACAAAACCTAATGATTTATTTCAGGCTCAGAAAACTTGTACGATGACATTTTCTCATGGTAATAAAATTTTTGCTTCATACAGACCCATAAAAATACTGTATTACTCAAGAGCTAAGAAATTACTTTTTTCTTGATTTTTGGCATTCGTTGTCCTTAATTGTTGGTTCATTCAGAATCATGCACCTAAAAACATTGCATGCAGACCTTCTCAGGGAAGAGTTTTGCTGTCCTTCCAGTATAAAAAGTGCAAATAATCAGATATATTCATTTATGAATGTAGGAAGTGATGAGACACAATGAATCTACAAGAAAAGCCCTCTGAACTATTCAAGCAAAGGCAATGTCAGAAAAAATACTTAAGATATCAATTGGAGAGTTTTCAATGAAATGACAAAATCAAAAAGAATGCAGATCTTCTAGAAACTTGAATACTTATTTATGATTTCACTCTACCGCAGAAGGCCAAGATGCTAACAGTCAACAACAACAATCAACAGTCACAGTATCACAGAGCCACTGAGGTTGGCAGAAACCTCTGGAGATCATCTGGTCCAGTCCACTACTGGGTTTTGCTATCTCCAAAGATGGAATTTTGGGTAAACTCCACAGCAAAGCACCCCACAGCTTTTCATCCACTCCCTCACTCCTCACAAATGTGAAAGGGGGAAGAGGAAAGGAATATTAAAAAACGAAAGTTGTTTGCCAAGTGAAAGAGAACTGGAATAAGTGAGAAAGAAAACATAAGTGTTGCAAAGGCAACTCACCACTTCCCATGTAGAGATAGCACTTGCCAGTTCTTGAGAAAAGGCAAGGCTAACATCCCTTAAAACATTCTTTCTCTTGAATTTGATGTTCTATTACACCGCATGGAATATATCTGGTTATTTCTGCTCATCTGCCTGGTTGTGTTCCCTCCCAAACTTGCATGCACCCCAACCTATTCGCTTGTGGGGAAGCAGAGTGTAGAACAGAGAAAGCATCGATGCTGTGCATAGTTCAGCCATGGCTACTACTTAGTTTAGTGACAGCATTGTTTTGGTCATGAATTTAAAACAAAGAAAATTAACTCCATCCCAAACAGGTCTGGTACAGATAGAGCCTGCACAAGATCTTGGTCAATCTCTTCCAGTGTTCAACAGCCATCTCATTAAAAATATTACAAATGGAATTTGCTGTGCTTCAGTTTATCAACATTGCCTCTAGCCGTGCCACTGGGCACCACAGAGATGAGTCTGGTTTTGTCGTCTTTCTTACTTTATTCCTTCCATCAGGTATTCATATGCGTATGAGATCACTCTGAGCCTTCTCACCTCCAGGATGATCAAACCCAGCTCTCTCAGCCTCTCTTCATATGAGAAATGTTCCAGCCCAGAGCTGAACACAGCATCCGAGGCCTGGCCTCACCAGTGTTATTTTTGTCAATTATAGGGAACTAAGCTTGCGTTTATGGATAAATTACTATGTCAGTGTACATCAATTTTCAAAGAGAGTTGGCAAGTCTAGACATAGAATTACAGGTACATAGAAAAAATGAGTAAAAGAAGGCAGGAAAAGGTCATCTACTCCATCTTCTTCCTCTGGGGAAGAAACTTCTCTACTCACAAAATTCCTGACATGTAACTGTCTAGGATTTTTTTTCCAAAGCCTTCAAAAGAAGGCATTTACACAGACATTTCGGGAAACTGATTATAGTGCTCCACTCTGCTTATTATTTCTCATAATGTTTTATTTGAATTCTTCCTTCTTGGAAGCTGGAAGAACAAAAGTACTGCATGCCAGTCCTGTTTCAACTGCAGAGAAAGTTGTCAGTGATATTTATGAGAATCACAGGAAGAATTCATCCCCTACAGCAAGTAACTTGCTGTGTTTTGCATGCTACACCACACTGTGGGAACATTTCTGTGGGTATGTGAGTCTATTTGGAAATAACTATGTGGGAATAAGCATTTACATGTCTCACTGTATACCTACACATTTAATATGTATGCAAAATAAGACTGCTTACTGCCAAAAGTGATGAAGAGTTTTTAAGAATAAATCGTTAAGTGATCTGTCTTGTTTTCCCATGGAGCATAAAAGAAGAGGATTTCAGACAGTATGTCTTTCTCTCAGCATCCCAAAGGTATGTTTGAGTAGTAGCTCCTCTTTGGGAGATATTCAGATAAACATTAAAATATGGTTAATCCTCATTTGCCGGTGATGAATGAATTATTTGAACTCTGAATCACTGCAGATTGGATCCATATGATTAAATATATGTGTACTAGGGAGAAACTCAGCTCTTTTGGCAATGGATTTCTCATGCTTTGTGAGATGTCCTGAAGACAATTAATTTCAGCAGATGGAACCCTTGGGACAGAAGGTGGAAGCTTGGAGTGACACCCATACACACATCAAATGTCTGTGTTATAACACTGGGTCACATTAGAGGTTCCAGGGCCAGAGAACTTCTTCCTGCCCCATTTTGACAGTGGGAGGTAGTCTCTGTGGTTCTGTGTGTCCTGTGGCCAAGTTGAACACAGAGCATACATTCCCAATCCTCATCCAGTCTTTAGTTAATGACATTAGCTTTTGTGCACTTGCAGCTCAGAAGCCCAACTGTGTTCTGGGCTGCATTAAAAAAGGGGTGGCCAGCAGGGAGAGGGAGGTGATTGTCCCCCTCTACTCGGCTCTTGTGAGGCCCCATCTGCAGCACTGCGTCCAGGCCTGGGGACCCCAGGACAGGAAGGATGTGGAGCTCTTGGAGTTGGTCCAGAGGAGGGCACCAAGATGCTCAGAGGGCTGGAGCACCTCTCCTGTGAGGAAAGGTTAAGGGAACTGGGCTTGTTTAGCTTGGAGAAGAGAAGGCTGCGAGTAAACCTCACTGTGGCCTTCAGTGCTTGAATGGAGCGTATAAACAGGAGGGGGAAGTTAGTGAAGAACATGTCAATAACATATGATGCAGAACTGTAAAGGCACTGACATCAATTTTCATGTCCCTTCTCTTAAACTACTTTGGGGGGACACTGAGTACAGTGCTTGTAATATCATGGACCTACTGGTGACTTTTTGGACTAGAAATCGTAATTCTGGGAGTGAATCATATATAACAGGCAGAAAATACTTCTGGGTGTCATTGCACAGCCTAATAACAATATCAATCTCTCCTCCACTGTCCTTGTAAATGGAAAAATTGTGTTTAATTGGATTCAGGAGGACGAGCTGGAGGAAGTTCAGATGGGATTCGTCCCAGCTAATTATCCACTCCGTCTTTTTTGGTAAGCTTAAAAGGTCAGTTAAACCTCATGAAGTAGATTGTTCTCAGGGCTGTTCCCTCCATCATTTCCAGTTTGAATTCCTCCATTTGAACATGGTTTGGCAGTGATGTGCAAATACACAGTGACATAGCAAGAGAGCTCCTCTCTCCCCCAAAATCTATATACCACGTAAACAAAATTTATACTATTTAGGAAAGGATGGAGATTATTTTCTCCATTTTAAAGGTAAGAGATGCAGATAAGAGGCATATGATGTGATTTTTTGGATTTGCAGGAGACAAAATTAGAGTCAGAAGATCACCAAAGCTTAGATGGCAACTACATGTCCCTTCTCCCCATGGCTGAGCTTCACTTCTGTACTGCAAGCAGTAAAGAACATACAACTGAATTCAATTATTCTGAGGGTTTAAGTCTATCCAGACCCTCTTACAAAATACAGATTCTCAGAGGGCTGTGTTTTAATCATCACTATATCCCATGCCTCCTTCTGCACCAACTCCAACCTGTGAGGCTGCATCTGCAAATAAGAATCAGCAGAGCTTCTGGTTTTGAAGGATGAATTCTTGACTTTGAAAGCTGCAAAGTAGTGTCCCGCGTGTGTCATTAAGTTGAAGAGAAAAGCAGACGCAAGGGTTAGATTGTCTACTGGTGACAGCCTGGATAAAATGCAGTAATGGTTTTTGGAGGGGTTGGATTGCTATGATGCTGAATCTGAATGGAGAATGACTGGCAGAGCAGAGATGCTCTAGCGAAATTAAGTTTTGAAGTTTCACTGCTCTGCTTAAGAAATGAGCATGAGGAATTCATCCATATCTACTGCAGGATATGATGATGATGCTACAAAGACATCTATATCGTGTTCACCCTCTATCCAATTATTACATTCAGTGTTGTACTGGTACTTTACTGCTCAGCAGATGGAATAAACTGTTATATATGGAGTTTCTTCAGAATTCTCTGACGTCTCCTCTCCAGTTCGCTGAGCAGCTTAGAACTACTTACCCCATAAAATTTGCAAGAAATTAGGACTATCTCTGTCAGTATAACATAGCAGAAGGTCTGCAGAGCAAGTATGAAAAGTGCCGACCAACAGAATGACCAGCTGCTGGAGATATTTATCATCCACCAGAGGACACATCCTTTCTGAATATTTACCTGATCACATACTCTTGACCTTTCCTTAGGTGCTACTGGAGAACCTAGGCAGCTCATAGTTGCTGGTTCATTTCATTGGTAATTATGTAGTATGTATGATTTCTAGGAATAGGCATTGTGGGTAAGTCTTGTTTGTTTTGGCTCTGTTTCTATGGGGATAAACAGAAGTAGTGTGATTAATTTCCATTCTGTTGCCATGGTTATTAATAATAATGAGGTGATTATTACTGCACTGTAAACCTTACAGCAATTCCAATGCTGCTATAAAAGAGAGAGAGGGAGAAAGAGGAAAAAAAAAAAAAAACAAAGAAAGATCTGGGCCAGATCCTAAGACTGGGCAAATCAGCACTCACACATTGCCTTCGATGAAAGGCAGTGAAATAGAAGATGTGTTCTTGGAGAGTTTGGACCTGTAGACAGGGCGATATTAATAAAACAAGTGATAGATGAGAAGCCTCTCTGACTTCAGCAGGATGGTGCTGATTTGTACCCATTGAGATTTTCTGAGGACCCAGCACAGCTGTCCCATCTGGCCAAGGGAAACACTGTGATGTGCTCCATATTCACTCAATCACTCTATCTTATTAATTTCACTATAAAAAATAGGGAGAGGAGGGGGAATATACAAGTGAATAAATAAACAAAAAAGCAATAGCTCTTTCTCCTGTGTGACTAATTAATAACTCCCTCATTCCTGGTACCTGCTCAGCTGGCTCTATCTCACTGCACTAAGTGATTTGTATTCCTTCTGGAGACATCACCATGGTGTTGGAACAATAAGTAACACTCATTTAATCAGATTGTCCCCATGGGTAAGATTACATTTTTCAAGGATTCTGCACTCCTAGCTGGGATGTTTTGCAGATTTCCGTTTTTCTGTGTCCTGTTGTAGGTGCAGAAAGCTCACAATTGGCAAATTGAAGCCACTGGGCAGACTTGTTGTTGTTATTTTATGGCTAACTGGGATTCAACATCAGCCCATTCACACAAGCCTTGGAATGACAGAAACAGGATGAGAAAGTGACTGCTCACATTCTTTCTCCCAAAAGCCACAACCTGTGCTTTGAGGCTGTTAGTTTTCCATGCTTCCTTTTCCAAACCAGGGGAAAATATTTTGCATATGTTTCTTCCCTCCCATTTGCCTCACTTCTGTTTGCAAGCACAGAGACCACCCTTCCCATCCTATCTTTTGCCCTCTATGAGCTGAGGATACCAACCTTTGGCAAAACAAAAATCAAAGTCCAGCTGCCTCCCAGCTTTGCTTGTCTGCTGAGGTTCTTTCAAAGCAGGGAGGACAGCAGGTTAGATGCTAGCACTGGCTGTCAAATGCTCACACAGAGCCAAGTTAAAAATAAAAAACATGGCTGTGCAGAGGTTTCAAAGTCGGATGGGGCTGTCAAGTGTTTTTCCCTTTCTAACAGGCCTCCTAGCATTTGCCTCCAGCTCAGTGCCAGGTGGGAAGAGCATCACCACCTTCTCAGAACACATGACAGACTGCTACAAGTCATTTTTCCTCTACAGACAGTCTCCATTGTTTCAGTTCATGGGACTTCACTGCAGTGCTTCAGAGAATCACAGAATCACAGAATGGCCAGGATTGGAAGGGACCTCAAAGATCATGAATCTCCAACCCCCCTGCCACATGCAGGGCCACCAACCTCCCCATTTAATGCTACACCAGGCTGCTCAGGGCCCCATCCAATCTGGCCTTGAACACTTCCAGGGATGGGGCATCCACAACCTCTCTGGGCAGCCTGTGCCAGCACTTCACCACTCTCTCTGTAAAGAATTTCCCCCTGACGTCCAACCTAAATCTCCCCTCCTTCAATTTAAAACCATTTCCCCTCATCCTGCTGTTATCTACCCTTTCAAAGAGTTGATTACTCTCTCCTCTGTAGGCTCCCTTTAGGTACTGAAAGGCTGCAATGAGATCACCCTGCAGCCTTCTTTTCTCCAGGCTGAACAAGCCCAGCTCCCTCAGCCTGTCTTCATAGGGGAGGTGCTCCAGTCCCCTGATCATCTTTGTGGCCCTCCTCTGGACCCTCTCCTACAGCTCCTTGTCTTTCTTGTACTGGGGGCTCCACACTTGGACGCTGTGTTCCAGATGGGGCCTCACAAGACCAGAGGGGAACAATCACCTCCCTGTCCCTGCTGGCCACCCCTCTTTTGATGGAGCCCAGGATCCCATTTGCCTTCCGAGCCGCAAGGGCACACTGCTGGCTCATGTTAAGTTTTTCATCTATTGAGACCCGCAGGTCCTTCTCCACAGGGCTGCTCTCAAGGACCTCTCCTTCCAGTCTGTAGGGATGCCTGGGATTCCTCTGGCCCAAGTGCAAAACTCTGTACTGTGCCGTGCTGAACCTCATCAGGTTCACCCGGGCCCACCTTTCTAGCCTCTCGAGGTCCCTCTGAATGGCATCCCCTCCTTCAACCGCTTCGACTGCACCACTCAGCTTGGTGTCATCAGCAAATTTGCTGAGGGTGCACAAGGACAAGAAGGACCCTATGAGCCAAGCATGTGATGGTAACCAGGGTGTGTTGTGCCCCATTGCTCTCAACATGGTGGTGGTGGTTCTCTGATCACCAGACCAAAGCTAACAGCTAGTAAGTTGTGTCCTTTGACATAGGTGATCCTAAAAAGAGAACAGGTTCTCTTATCCTCTGATTTTATGACATATGCTTCTCATCAGCACTTGATGCTTGCGTGGGGGGAAAGGAATAGACTGCACCCAGGGCTTCTCAGAGACCCGAAAGGCCAGTGTAAAGATGAGGTTAGGATCCTCTGTATTTCACCCACCCAATCTCTGGGCACCCTTGAGTGTATTCAGTGAGTAAGGATAGGAAATGGATAATAGTAAGGGCAGAGAGCATCTGTGTCTAAAAGTAAAACAAAAGGTTTCCTTCAGTGGTACTATCCATCAGTGGTCCATCAGTGCTGCTATCAAGGGCATAGAAATCTGAAGATCTACACTTGGGAGTGTGCAACAGCTACACCATCCTCACACCCCTGATAAGACTCTCACTCACCCTCTTTTTCAGTGTAAAAGTATTGTGACACATGCCCAAGTACAGCTTTGATCCACAGCATCATGTGAAGGCTGGGAGTCCTGTTCTGAGACACAGCTATAGTTGTGTCATCATCATTCCTGGTCATCAAAATAATGCCACAACATCAGAGACTCCTCAATAGATACAAGGCAGATTACAGTTTCATCTGCCTTAGTCAGAGAAACATGGTAAAATGGGAGAGAAGTTGTATTGCTGTGCCAATGTGAGGTCCAGACAGATGTAGAGAAATGGGGAACAAATTCATGCCTGAACCTTCGCCTCCATTCATAGGATTATACAGTCATAAAATCATTTGAATTGGAAGGAACCCTCAAAAGTCATCTAATACACTCAACCTGCAATGAACAGGGGCACCTATACAGCCAGACACCAAAGGTCTGCTTGTCAAGCCTTGGAGTGACTCAGCATTTGTCTGGTTAAAAAAACTAGAAAATAAATAGATCGCAGAGACAGTAAAGAAAATTCATTTTTTTTTTAAATTGTGAAACCTGCAGGAACGCCAAATAAATACACGTGGATATTTGGAAGTGCAGGTCTGGCTCACAGATGCATACCACTTCTTACTACACACCCACACAGCAGCACATGGGAGCAAGCAGACCCACGTTGCAGGCACGCACACAGACACGCTCTGCCTTTTGTAATAACAACTCTGCTGCATTGTGAGTGAATGGAAATAGGAGAGGCTTGCAGCGTATTTCATTTGAAAGAGAAGGATTTAAAAAAAAAAAAAAAGCCCACGAAAACAAACCAAACTTTCAGAGCAGCTTTTTCTATGCAACACAGCCAGATCCTTCTGGTTGGGATGGAGGAGGGAAGGGGACAGGGAGAAAAAGAAAAAGGGGGAGGACAAGTTCGTGGTTAGATGGGAGCTCCCACCCATTTCCTTTCCTTGCCCTTCCCAGGCATGTCAGAGCTAGAAGCCAAGACAAATCAAAAGCTCAGGAGCTTGCAGACAGACAGCACCACTTACTGGGAGTGTAATTGCAGCCCTTGGAGGAGCTTGAGGGAGGGGATGAGCATGCAAAAAAAAATTAAGAAGGGGGCAGTGCCCTCTGCTGCCAAAACAAAGCTGTGGATGCGAAGGATTTTGAGGAGAGTGAGTGGGACGCAGCTGAGAAGGGGCCTTGAGGAGGCTGCAAATGAATTAACAGAGCTCACTGCAAGGGAAAGTTGACTGTGGTTCATCTGAGGTCAGCAGAGTTCATGTGAGGCCACTTCTCTCAGCTTACTGGGGAGTGAATTGTGTGTGGTTATACCTACTGCCCTCACGCACGCATCAGTCTGGTTTCATTGGCTTGGGCAGAGGTCCTTGAGGGAAAAGCAGAAAGAGCTGCTATTGCTAAGCAAAACTGACCGCAGAGCAGCAAAATGCCCATGGTAGGTGCCTCTGGGGCTTTTATTTGTTCTGTGATGGAGCCCAGCAAGGTCCAGCAGCACAACAGAAAAGCACGTCTTCCCACCCTCATTTCATAGGATGGGGACTGCAGGACTATGAGGCTGAAGTCAGGGTTCATCTTGCCTAACTTCAGCCATTTGAGTGCTTATCGTTCAGCTTGTTGCTTGAAAAGAGTGAGTTCAAATCCACCACCCATGCAAACCAGGATAAACTGAGCTCTGGAGGAGAAAAGGAGTGTCAGATGTCCTTCTTCTGTTCCAAGTGTCCCTTACAAAGCCTTCAACATCAGAAAAGTCAGTAACACCAGACTAAAAACTAAAAAAAATCATTCATTTTTCTCCTCTCAGGCTTCCTCAAACCGTACTCACATGTGATGTTAGCTTTGAAGTGTCAAACAAGGAGGAATTCCAACATAATAAGTCTATCAGTCCTAACATAAACCATCCCAATTTCACATCTTTTTGCTTACAGTCATTCCCCATATAAAGTTATAAATGTATGCGGAATAGCATTAGAATTTCGCATGTAACACAAATATGTATTACTTATAGAAATGAAATACCTACATACATTATATATGCATATAACAAATATAAATACTTACATACAAATATGTGTAGAACAGCATATAAGTGAGTTCTTTTCAATATTATTGTCTGTTCAGTCTTTGATGTCATGGGAATCACATTTCTCTTCCACAGCTATTTGGACATACACAAACTGTATGTCCCAAAACTATCAACTATCAGGAGAGGTAGAGCAGATTTGCACAGCATTTTAGGTAAATCACATAGGACATTGAGGGAAAACCTCTTGAAAACACTTAGGAGTAGATTCCAAATGTTACCAGGGCTGGCAGCTGTTGGCATGGGACAGTGGTTTGCTTTGGTTTGATCCTATAATGGACATGAGGCAGAAAGCCTGAAAAGATACCAAATTTTCCAGTGGAGAAAATATTCCAGTACACAGATGTTATTAAGTAAACCCCTCATTTTTGTATCCTTATCATCATCATTAATCACCCTTTGTGATTTTGTTTTCCATTCTCCTCTTCACTTTTCACATCAAATCTCCTTCCTGCCTTCTCCTTTCTCTGTTTTCTTGTCTTCATCCTACCATACCTCCAGATTATTACATTTTCTCATCTCTCTGCTCTGTAAAAGTAGAACTGGTATCCTGCACCCAGAGGAACTTGCAATCTAGGTGTAAAATAAGTGATGAGGAATGTGTGAGTCTGATGATAGGGGGGCTGCACTGCAAGGTAGAAACTGAGATTCCTGTTTCAAGGGAAATTTCAAGTAACACCTGCTTCATTCTGAAAGGAGAGGAAGCAAAGCCATGAAGCTTCAGAGCACTGCCTGTTCATCAAAGCTAGCATGATGGAAACCAAATAAGAAATCTTTGGAGTTAAAACAACTGTAGCCATAGCTCCTGTTCACACCTTCACCCTAATAGTTCATACACTCTCTGTGACAGAATCCATGCAGCTGGAAAGACTGGGAAGAGCATAAAACCATAAGCAGTAGTTCACACTTCTTTCTCACTTGTAGGTATCTTCAGAAATGTGCTAAGCAATAGGTCATAGAGAAAGATTCTCATATTTTTAGTCTTCCTTGCATGGTATCTCAACTTCAGGTCATGTAAGAAGGAAAGGACTTCAACATCAGATAAATGTAGTGTTGAAGAGGTCATCTTGCTTCATCTCTTCATGTTATAGCAATAGCTCCTTATTCAGCTAACAGTGGAAGTTGAATCAACAAACTCCAGGATCTAGAAATAGGCAGTTCAATAGGTGAGCATCATTCTTTACCACCTGAGATATGTAGTATCCTTCGTTTACAGGACACAGGAGGAATACCAGCAAAGCAGAACACTGGAGCTTGTTCTTACCAGAATATCCCAAAGCTGATGAAAAGACTTGAGAAATGTGATGTCTGTGGTGAGAAGAACAAGAAGTAGTGCAATGGTACCAACATGACAAGCATCCCAGCTCTAGTTTAAGAGAGTCTAGGGAGCAATTGTTATTATTCCTTGAAGTAGAAAAGGGTCATTCTGACTCCAGAGGGAATGACCAACAGACTCTCACTTTCTATGCAAGCACAAGGCAGTTTTTGAGTTAATTAGATCCATAGGAGTGTACTTGTGGTAAGGGTATGTGTGTGTCTGTGTGTGTCTGAATGTGCAGGGGAGATGCCAGCAGAAGCTGCAAGGAGTGGCATGGTTTAACAGTTGAGTTCCTGCAGCTTTGTTGCTTCAGGAATCCAGGTAATTTGGGAACTGTGTGTTCAAGTTGTGTTTATCCTGGTGTGTGAAGAAGACTGCAATCTGAAGGAGGGCTCTGAAGGAGGAAATGAAGGGAAGCAGAATAATTAGCAGAATTGAAGACTGTTCAGTGACTTCAGTCAAGATAGGAAGTGTCTCTTGCAGTATGGAATCTGATGAAGCAAACTCCTTATTCCTGATACTTTTTTTTTTCTATTTCTACTCTATATAAACCTACCTGAGTAGCACAGAACCACATGAAGTCATATTATTATTCTGTTCAAAGGCTTGAGTGAACAGAATGAGCTTCTCTGTTTTCCAGGCCCTATTGTTAAAACCAAAGACTGCAGCCTGAATCACTGGCTAGCAAGTACTGTCACAGATGCAATTTCTTTTCCACAATATGCAAATGATGGCAAAACCCTGTTTATCAGCAGTCACAGCTGGTGGACTGAGGTTTGGCCTTTCCCAAGCTCTCTTCTCCAGAGCTGCTGTCTTTGCTGCAGGGTGCCCTGAGCAGTTCTTATGCATTGGTGCATCCATGTGGCCCTGCTCAGAGTCTTCTCCAAGGAAGATCCAAGGTGATATATAGATGCTGTCTAGCTTTTTCACTTAGAAAATCTCAGTACTGCCTCTCAGTACTCTAAGGAGGCTTTTCTGCAGCGTTGCTGATTCTTCCTCTTTGTCTATTAAATCATTTATCAAGCAAAAACACTGAGCAGATGATTATATGCTTCTTCCTTCAGTGTTAGAAACTGCATAGCATCTAATCTATTGAGTTTCTCAGCGTGGACGGAGACATTCAGAAAGATTAAAAGGTAGCATTTCTCCAATTTTATTCAGACATTACTTAAAACAATCCAGTTCAGGAAGCTCTTAGTATTTCTTTTTCCTTAACATGCACAAAGAAGAAATACTAGACTCTGTTTGTTTGTTTTCTTTCTCTGAGGAAAAAAAAAAAAAAAAAAAAAAATCTAGTGTAAGAACCAGTCTTGAAAGGCTCACAGAGAACTGACCATTGGATAACTTGTTTGGAAATTCCAGCAAATGATCCTGGCAAAACGATGTTTCGGAAAATAACAAGGAAGGGCACAGGATGCAACGTCATGATACATCCCTCTATAAAACAGCCTTGAAAGGCTGGAAAAGCGCTGGCATATTCCTCCTGTTGAAAAGACAATAGCAGTGAGGGCTTGGCATGATCTTCTCTGAAAAAACATGGAAACTAGACATAAGAGCAAAATTTCTGGCAGGGCCATATTTTCCCTCAGCCGCCAAGAGCTAGCGGTACTTGGAATGCACCACTGCAAAATAGAAAATATATATATTCAAAGAAGGGGATTTTTTTTCCCTTGTTTCAAAAAGGAGCAAAGAACAGCTTGTTACAGCTTCTCCTGGAGCTGAGGAAAAGCAGTTAATGATCAGTTACTATCACTGTACAAATACTCATCAATCGTCTTTGTAGGTGGCAGACTCCCATTATGTTAGATGCTCTACAAACAGCCAATTAAAAAAAAAAAAAAAAAAAAAAAAAAAGGAGCCTGTCTGTAGTCAAAGCAGAGAGACCAAACTTGTTAAGCCAGAATCTTTGATGTGGGAAAGCTGCATCGTGCAGGATCATACAAATTCATCTGGAGCTTTGAGATGTATGCCAGAGAGAAGGTCACAGGGCTCAGTGTGGAATGGGGAGAGCCAAGAGTAAAGGAGGCTTGGATAGCAATGTTGCACAATTCTCCACTACGGCACAGGACCACAGCTGCCATTGTATGTTCCAAGATCTTCCCTCTGTAACAGCAATTACAGAATAGCCCAGTGTATAAGTATGTTAATGCTAAGAATCAGGAGGAAAAGGGTCAGAGATGCATCATATGGGAGAAAGATTAGGGTGGACCACTAAAGCTCTCTGAAGATGTAATTTTGCTGTCATTTAAAAAGTGTATTATTTTATTAGTACTGTGATAGAAATTAGTGCAGGCCATCTCTTTCTGTCTGGACTACAGCTTGTGATTGATGTTGATCCCACAGGTCATCAACTGATAAAAAAAGGGTGCTGGAATTTGTTAACTTTGGGAAAACATAAGTTTCTCTGCTCTTACACTTTTCGTCTCAGAACTACACGAAAACTTGCTATCATGTCAGTTCTGAGTGCTACTTCTGTGCAGTGCTGTTTGCTGATAAAGACGATCAGCTTTGGGGCCTTTTTGTGCACAGCAGAGCCCTCGAGATCTCCTGCAATACCTGCATTTGAAGGGAAGAAGGCACTTTCTTACTTTTGAGGATCTGGGTCTAAGGACCTTTATGTATTTGCCTACCAGTTAGTAAGAAGATGAATATTTCAAACCCTACTTGACCCTTTTCCTGTAATGAATGTGAGAATACCACCCTGACCTCTCTTCTTTGCTCGGCCACTCCGTTTAGAGCAGACCATAGTCCATTCCTCAGGGGACTTCAGGACAGGGATGCAAACTCAAGCCATGGTTTCTCCACCCATCTGGGATAGAAAGGAACCACACCAGTTGCTTTTGGCTGCACAGTGTGCCACTTGGCTATGGCCACATTTCCGTGGCTTGTTCTCACCCGCCTGCCTTTTTTTTTTCTTTTTTTTTTTTTCTCTTACCAGCCCACCTGACTTTGTTTTTGCCATGTGGACTCCTTGCCCTGTTTGTACACGCAGTGTAGGCACTGTGGCTTCCCACTCCCTTGTCTTGAACTTGGGACTGAATCATTCCTTGGCTTCTCCAGTTTCTTCTCTTGGCTTTTCTTGACTATCTGGCTTGGCTGCTGTCTTCTAATAATCACGTCCAATTGCCTCACTCAACCTCAGCACTGGTCAGACAAGTCAGATCCTGAGCAAGAGTTTTTTTCTCCCACTGAAGATGAGGTAAATTAGATAAGGAATTTAAAATGATTTGTCCTCATACGTAGGTGATCTCAGGATGCCACAGTGTTATTGCATGGCTGCGGTCCTTTGCAGCCAAAACAAAAGAAATGTGTCTTGTCCAAACAATGACGCACAGAAAAAGAGAATGAATGAGACAGAAATATTTTCACTGCGGTGACCTCAGGCTTAGGTCAGCCCCTCTTGCAAATCAGTGGAAATTTTTTCAAAACTTAAAGATTGCTGGATTTCTTCTAAATCCTGAAGCTGAAATAGTGCAAACAAAGCTATTGCTTACCTTCTTATGTAATAAAAGGGAGACTTATAGAGGGGTTTGGGCTAAAAGGCTCATCTCTGTATCTGTGAGATCCTTCCTTAAGCCTTAGTGTCACACAGACGAGATCAGTGGCCCAAAAGTAGATAAATACTGATTAGAAGGCATATTTCATACTCTGCCAGAATTCAGTCTGAGAATTCCATTTCCACAACGAAAGAAAAATGACTTTGTTATTATCTCAGTCAACCTACCCTGTTTATAATTCTCCAATTTTCTTATGGCACCACCTATATTAAAGCCCTTATTGAAATTAGGTATACTGTGATCCTGTCATTTTCTGCCTTTTCAATGTAGTTTATATTGATAGTTTATATTGAAATGAATACGTATGTATGTACATGTTTCTTATATATGTATACACATAGATTTATGCATATACATACACTTATAGATGTCTGATAACAAGAATCTAAGGACAGAATCTATTTCATCAAAATCTTTATTTAAACATTTAGAAAATTTGGCCAATTTATCTCTGGGGCATTTGGGCCAAGAACCAAAACTGAATTCTGCAGAACACAGCTTACTTTTCAGACTTGGATTACCTGGTGTAGGGATCCTGCTTTGGCAGGGGGGTTGGACTCGATGATCTCTGGAGGTCCCTTCCAACCCCTACGATTCTGTGATTCTGTGATTCTGTGATTTTTCTGGATGACTCCTTTAGATGTAGCACTGTCCTCTTCAGCATCATGCATGCCACAGATTTGAATGTTTATATCTGTTTCTTTGGCCTTAGCACTGAGAAATTCAGCATCTCTGTAAATAATGTAAAGGTATCTTCTTTTTAGGTTTTTTTTTCATTTATATTTTTTTAGAACAATATTTTAATACAAAAATGCATCCATTCTGTGAATCTTAGCCAAGGAATATGAGATTATTATTTATTTCAATTATTGAAGCCTAAGAGAGGATAAGCTGAGAAAAAAAAAAAAAAAAAAAAAAAAATCAGTTGTGAATCACAGCCAGAAATACAATTTCAGTCCTACTCACACAGTGCACAAAATAACTTTGTTTTTGCATGAAAGGTCTCTCGCATATCCTCAAAATTATCCTCCTTACCAAAATAGTAAATCTGTGATTCACAGCAAATATTAAATAATCTAGACACAACAGTGAATTAAAAATACACCTTGTACAGCTTTGCTCATCGAAAACCTGGTGAAATATAAGATATCTACCATTATTTATGGATGAGATGATGTAATAGGTTGATAAAGTGCTTGTGCCAATCTTCATAATATTTAATATTTTTCTTGAAGTTTCAGCTTCAAGATATTACTTTTACATGGGAAATTCATCTCTTCTTGAAACAAACAAACAAGAAATCTGGTAATTTTAGTTTTCATGATGTTAAAACAGAGCCTGAGGAGGTCTAATCCAAAGATAAAACTGTTCTGCTCTTAAATATCTACAAATTAGCCTAATTCTATGAACCCTCTCTGTGTTCAACAAGAGATCTATATTGTCATATATATGAGCAAACAGTGCCTCCTTATATGCACTTGTATATCCTCAGAAGGATTCATGTTCTCACCTTCAAATCCAATAGAAAAGTATGTGTTCAGACAAGGCATCTGAGGTGGATTTATGGAAACAAGCCAACAAATATGGGGTTGTGCACAATGCCTATAATGCTTTGAAATGACTCCCACCATAATGCTAATAGGAAAACAGCCGTGCCATCTCTTCAGTTGTCATTGTAACTACTGTTATTTGTTCACACTGATTTAAACACAAAGTGATTCTACACCTTCAGAGAATAATATATATTAATTAAGGACGGATTAAATTTGTTTGTTGAAGTTATAATCAAAACAGTAACTCAGATATTTGCAACTGAGAAGTTAAAATGTAGAAGTTTAGGATTAGTTTCATCTCACTCCTTTACCCATCTAAAGTAAAAATAACAATCTGTTCAACTCCCATGTCTAGACCCTAGACAGTTTTATAGTCTTTGGAGACGCAGCCAATATAGAAAATAGAATTGAGGATGCCATTCATTTTCTTCTAAGATAACTGAATGAAACAGGTCTGATGATTTTCTCCTGTGAAGAATGTATTTCACTTCAGTGGTGATAAATGGAGCCGGGAGTGATAGGCTTAGATGCAGTTATCAACACTGTTAGTTTTAGGATGACATTCATACTGCCAGTGGGAAGAAATATCCAGTCCTTATCTTCAATGAGATGATTTCAATCTCAAATGCATGTTCTAGTGCAGCTGCATAGGCTTCCTTAAAGACAATCAGCTGTCTTATTCTTGAGTTTCTATGGGTGTAGTTGCATCTTGTGTGGAATTATCTCCTTCTTTCCAGTCACTGTAGTGGGAGCTGCCCATGAGTAACCACTGTAGCTGATGTGTAAATTTAGTTGAATTAAACGTAGGCCCAAGGCTACAAAGGTGAATTAATGGCTGAACCAAAGGTAGATCCATTCTGAAGTGTGGTTTGTCACCAGACATCCAATCTTTCTCTTGTCACAGATGTAGTCTTCTCACTTTTACCAGTTTCCACCAAAGTAACATTCCTTACTAGAAATCTCTTCAGCCTTCAAAGCGTACTGTAACTCTGCAGCATATTTATGTAATTCTTGACTCTGTATTGTCTGCAAACAGAAGGAGAATGGGACAGCTGAGGAATGCAGACTGGAGACTCAGTAGTCATAGACACCTTATGTTGGATATAGGACAGAAATGAACCACTCTCATTAGTACTTAAATTTGCAAAGTGCTACCAAGGTAACGGCTCTCTCCACAATATTGTTGTCTTGACTAAACAACTTACCCTAAGCTCAGTTGAAATAATATGTTTTTTCACCTGCAGGAGTGAAACATTCAAGACGACATTCCAAGACGGATCTGGTTAAGGTCATAAAAATTTTGTGGTAACCTATATATTATTTTTATGCATATGCTTAACATGATGCATTTTATGAATGTGCTAAAGTACAATAAATCACCTAAAACACAGTGTAAAACACTTCAGACTTACCAAAGCATCAGATGCTCACGCATATTCCATACATGTATAGATTCACACAAGCACAAGCACAAGCATAGAGACCTGCCACCTCCTGAGTACAGTTGACAGATGGGAATACTGCTTGCTTGTCTTCTGTGTGGGAGGTCATGAGTAGTCACTGCGTCTGTGATGGATTAGCAGTCAAAACGAAGACAGATAATGTGGAGGAATGGCATGGCTCCAGCATGTAGCGTGTGTCTCAACAACTGGAGCAAAGGACAGAGTTTCATAGGAATTATCCTATATCCTATATTATATTTCATAGGAATTCATAAGAGGGAGGAAGTCTGTTTCTTCTAGTGAATAAAGACAAACACAGTGAAATTCATGCTTCTGCAGAAGGCCAGCATAAGAAGGCCTAAGTAAATTGAAATTGTCTTGATTCTTCTATGGGACAAGAGATGGAATGAATGACTTCTTGAAGGTCCTACTGTCATCAACTGATATGATTTTACAGTTCAGAGACTTGGCTTATATTATATACCATAGACTGGATTCGTCAGGTGTGCTTTTCAGCTACAATAAGTGTGGCATAAGTAAAGAGGTTTAAGTTAGAATGGAAAAGCAACCAAAAAGCCATGCAAACTAAAGAGGATGGAAATACATGGAAATTAAGGTGCTCCAGAAATTTTCATAACCTGAACACCATTCTTACTCTGCAAGTCATAGGACATTTCCCTCTTTTATTAGGATATCAAGTCATCATAGAATCATGGATTGATGGAATCATTGAATGATTCAGGTTACAAGGGACCTTAAAGATCATCTATTCAAGTCACCTGCCATGGACAGGGATACCTCCCACAAGACCAGGTTGCCAGTCAGGACAATATCAATACAACACCACTTGGCACCAAGGATATCTTCCTTACAGGGCTACACCACCTCTTGCTGGCAGAGTCCAAAACATGACCCAAACTTGCTTTTTCTAGAATAAGAACTGCTACCCAGATACTGAGCTCTGTTGCACACTTAGATACAACTAAGAAGCAGCAATGTTAGCAGTTCTGAGAATTTCTTGAGTTCCAGCTCAGCCACTTCCCTCACAGCCTGCTTCTGTAGGCAGCTTGCTCCAACAGGCCGCAGACAAAGGTATCCCTGAAGCAACAAACCAGCTCCAAGGGAAGCATAAGATGGGTGAGGTGGTAGGAAAGGTGGAAGTTGGAAACATCCTGACAAGCCTCATACACAGCTCCACCAAAACCAATACATCTTCACAGAGTACTTAACTTTTACCTGCTCACTGTTTTCCATTGGAAAAATGCTCCACAAGAAAACTCGTGACCAGCTCTTATAAAGAGTCAATTCAGACTCTAGTAAAATTAATTTAGGTCTTTGAAAGTGGGATTTCCATAAAGACTGAATTTTTAAAGCTAATTTTTTAAACTGTTTTTAAACAAAAAATAAAAATGTGTTAATTTTTGCTAGAGGAAACTCCCATTGACTTTGGCTGACCTTAAGTTTCAGCCTTCCGAAAGGATAGAGTCCATCAGAAAGCTCTGCATCGTGGAGCTATGCATTTGCCAGAGAGAGAGCCTTGGAGAAAAGGGCTAGATAACTAAGGAGAGGGAGATTCTTATAGCTGCAGAATAGCGAAAGGAGGAGAAGCAAAATGAGAGTTAACTGCATAGAAGCACCTGGAGAGCAAAGCCTGGTCTTCTGCTTCGGGTGAAATCAGTGCCTAGGCCTGTTCCCTAGGATACTGTGTCCCTGCAGTGTGTTCGCTCATGGACAAATTTAGCAATAGTCTCAAGTTTTCAGTTCCTGCAAAACAGAAAATCTCATAGATTCCCAAATCCACAAGGGCCAGAGAAGGGTATGGAGCCGGCAGGATTGTGTAATATAAGAGAGTGTTTGTTGGTAGCCTGGGATAAGCCCAGGTCTTAGCCCAGCCTGACAGCTCAGAAAGCCACATCTCTGAGTGCAGTAATGAGGAGTGATTCGTGGTGCACTGATGGTATCACCAACCCAGTGGGGAGATCACCGTGCCAATTTGGAGTCCCTCACTCCTCGCCAGTAAAACATTCATCGACAAGCTTTCAAAAACACAGGATGGGGAAAAAAAAAAAAAAAGAAAGAAAAAAAAAAGAGGAAAAAAAAAAAGGGAGAAATATAGTACAAGACATCAGTGCCAAGAGCTGACGCTCAGAGCTCGGCTCAGGACGTGGTTGGTAGGCGGTGTGTTTGTGTGCACAGACAATGACGCAAGGAGTCAGGAGACTGTGTCTGGGCTACAGTGGGATGTTACGTTCTTGAAGAAGGGGAGAAATTTCCCTTATCCCTCTTCTATTGCTTTTCTGCCCTTCTCATAAACCTCTCGGCGTGTCAGTACCAAATTTCAATGAGAGAGAAACTCCTGGCAGGTGCTGGTAGGAAATTGTTGACCTTCACGAGTTGCTGACAGCCTCCGGAGTATTTCCAGGTTACCTATAACAGTGTGGGGCTTGGTATGAAGGATTTGCCTACTGCTGAGAGAGCGAGATGTGTGAGAATGTATTTTTGGTTTGATTCACACTATACCATCATTTCAGAGACCCCTGACTGAGACAAGAAGTGGGAAGTAGGAAGTTTTTTGTGACTCGTTTGACTAAACCTGAAGCCACACTACCTTTAAAAACCAAACTCTGGAGCTTTTTTCTGGACTCTACTAGCTGGCTTTGGACTGCTCTCTTCCTGAATCCTGCTATACAGGCCCGTGAACATTGTCTTTCTCTCAGGAAAACAATAACAAAAATAAATAAGTTAGTAAGGTCATTTTTCTTCATTTAGGCAAACACTTTTCATCCTTTAGAACAGTCACTAAAGAAGCTTTTTTTTGGCCACAACCAAAAAAAAAAAAAAAAAAGTGTAGGTTTTTTCTTGCCTCTGTTGAGATTGCAAGCTATTCATCTCACTCTCTCCATAGTCAATGGAAAAAAAAAAAAAAAGTGTCTCCAGAGAAAGATTCATTTGAAATGCCACGGGCATTTCAGGATGAAATAGTGCTTATGGAGTTGCTTCTAGAGGGCACACAGGCACTCACTTAGTTCCCTCCATCAGTCAGCTAAATGTGAGCAGGCCCTCGAATGAAAAATAGAAAGAAAATGTTAATGATCACTACTGAACAAAGAATTTTTCTGTTTCAACATGACTCAGACATATTTTCTGTGAAGCCTGAGAAGTCTATGCTGGAATCTAAGCATCATCTTTATACCAGGCTTGAAAAAATGCAGATTTTTGAACTATTGTCAGTGCTGTACTGGGAATCTGATGGACCGAAATGCTGGTCCAAATCCCACCTCTCACCTGGACTTCTTGGGTGCTAATAAGATGTTCTTACCACATACAGTGGATCATAGCTATGAAATCTGATCTAGCAACAAATAAACAGATACATCTATATTGTTGGATCAGTACATTCTAATAATACTCATTTAAGTCTCAATATAGCCATGATTATTATTTTATTTGACTTTAATTGCTTCAGAACATGGAAAAGCACAGATATACTCTCAAGTTTCTTGTCAGTGTTTGAAGTTGCCTGACTTTGCTCTCTGTTGGCATAACTGTGAAGATTAAGACACCTGTAAAAGGGCTAAACTGAATGAGTGCAGGTTCCTCCAGATTTCCTAGGTGAAGAGTATCAACATCATTACTCTCTCTCAGGAGGAAGGTGTGTGAAAGGCTACAGAAATTTCTGCAGAAGATTTGAAAAGTGTTTTTTTTCAGAACTGGTTGAGAACTTTTCTCCGTGCAAAGAATAGACTTCTGTTCCAGGTGATCCTCTTGTTAAGCTGCAGTGGAGACTGGCGAATTTGATTCATACTGAAAACATTTAGATTGCTAAAATTATCTCACCTTATCATAAATTTATAGTAATAGTAACACAAAGGTTGTTTATACTGGTATAACTTGGGATTTTAATAATTTAGACTGCAAAAAATGGGGAAATACAAATTTTAAGAGCAGTTAAATCCTCTAGTCCCAGTGTTAAAGTTATCTGTATGAGAAGTGCCCATCCTTCAACTAAACTGAACTGAATGTTTGTCTGGTCTTTAGAGTACATGTTATATTTGAAGAGAAAAGGGGGAAAATAGTTATGTATCTTCCAACTTCCAGTTTAGAGACTGCTTTGCTTTTGGCTTTGCTATACTCTAAGAAGAAGATGGAGTATTTTATTTGTGTATTATTTTTTTCCTCATAGTATCAGTTATTAAAATGTGAATCAAAATATTGATTTGCTACTGCAGTGAGAGGGAAAAGACTTCAGTGTTCTTTATGTAATTCTGACTAAGGCTCCCTTTTTCCTTCTTCTGCCAAGAGCTCAAAAAGTCTCTTCCCATGGCTGTTTGACTCTACCGTGTCTGCCAAAAGAACAGAGATCCCCAAACTGCTACAGTCTTCAAGCGGTCCATGAAAAAGCCAGTCCAGGATATTTCCAGTATACATGCAGAAATTTAAAGCTTTCTAATTAGGCCTGCTTGGAAAACTTTAGTGACCAGCTTGAACAATACCAATCCTCAGATCTGGAACTGAAAACATTAAAACATTGGACTGGAACCGCATATTTGATTTTCAGTTATTAATAGCTCTATACTCTCAACTTTCGATGTTTGATTTCTGATTATGCCTTTTCCTTCTCAGCTAAAATGCCCTGAAGTGTTATGAATATGAAAAGTGTCTTGAACTGGTGCTGCAGAGCATGTCTTTAAGCACTTATTTCAGGTCAAACAGAACTTCAGGAAACCTTAAAATGGTAATAACCTTTCATCACTTCCCTCTATTTCCCATTAGAAGATGAGACATTGTCAGCACACACAAACTGACCCTGTTTACTCCACAAGTCATCCAGATGTGAATTGGTTTCAATCCCAAAGTCATGTAACTAAAATTAGCCTGCTGCTGAACCTACAGTATTTTGTTTTGCTGAGCTGTAGAGTTATATTTGTAGTCATATATTACTACTACAATAATTGCATTTGAAAACTTCAGAGAGAAAGGAAGGGTAAATTCTGTATGACATTATTTTGTCTTCTAAAATATTTTTTCCTCCCTTTCTTCCTGTCTTTTTCTTCCTCCAAATTTTGACAAGGGGAAAACAAAAACAAACAAAAAAAATTTTCCCTTAGCTGACCCATGAAAATCTCATGCTAATGAAGGAAACTGCTTGCAAGGTGATTAATATTATAAATCTCATTTTTCAATTTCATCTGGTTATTTGTGTGTTGACAAGTGAAGTAGGTAGGGGAAGGATCAGTCCAGAAAGAAAAGTGCAGCAGGCCCTGTCCAAGGTTCTAGCTCAGCTTCCCACCAGCAGTGTTCCTAGATGTCGACTCTACCATAAGAGACATCAAGCAAATGTTTTACGTGCAGGAATTCCCCTTGCCCCAGCTGTAATGTTTGTCATGTCTCCATCTCCTTTCTCTGGAACCAGACAGTGAACCAGAAAAAATCCATTCCCAAGTCCTAGTTTAATTGCTCACCCTTTGAGTGGGTTGCTGCACTAAATGATCTCTTCATGTGTCTTGCAACCTGGGTTATCCTATAGTTTTATGGTACAATTGGAATAAAAGGTTGCTAAAATGGAAAGAAAGGTCAAGGCACAATTCATGTGGAAATTACAAACTACATGCAGGGAAAAGGGGAAAAGCAGGGAAAAAGAAGCAGGTGTGAGCTTTTTGCTATCTGTTTCAGACTTGATGTCTATGAATTTGACTATGTGGGAGATTCACAGGGAACAACAGTTTGTTCTGAAGGGGATAAGGTGTAAGTAAATTTTTGGTTCACTGAGGCTTTCTATCAAAGCTTTATGTTTCCAACAGGTCCATAAGCTCACACACCACAGCAAGGATACACTGAAAGATAACTGGTTGTTAACTAGGTCTTCTGATCATCAGAGCATCTGTTGTGTAGCATGTGCCTCAGGAAAAAATCTCATTTAAATGATACTAAAGATTGCTGAGATTTCTGGGGTATATTGTTTCTCTGCTTCTTTCAGAGCTCAACTTCTATGTATAGTGTGCATAGTTGAGCTCTAAAATTTAGCCTGTATTGTGCTGATCTTTATGAGCAATTTACAAGGAGAGGAAGCAAAAAAATATTACTAGTGGGAGTGCCAGTTGGTGCTCAGAATAACAATTTTCATTGGTAACATCAACCACAACCAGCTTTTCTTTCCATAGCCTGGGGAGAGACAAACTTGGCGCAACCTGTAGGCAACTTAACCATGATAGTTTTGTTGCTTGAATCAACATCTAGCCCAGTCTATTCCCTGAACCAGCATATCCAGATTTAAACTGGATGTTATGTTACTTATGCTTCTGTATAAGTAAATCCTGCCATGCTACTGAAATAGCTGCTGTTCATTAGCAAAAGACATCTCATGTAAAACCAAAGTAATCCAAGACTGTTGTAGGCAGGTACAGTAACCCAAGGTACTTGCTCTAATGAAAGCCTATATTCTTTAGTAGTTGGTAACTAGCTCTCAGACATATAAGTTTCTTGTCCAACTACCTGACCTGAATATACCTTTTAAATTATTATTTTGTGTGGTCACATTCATGCTAATGAATTAAGGAATGTCCACAAATCTGGAATTTATCTACTGATGAGTTACTGGAATAGTCTGTAACTTCATTAATGATCTGGACAATAAGAACGATGTGGTAGAATGCACTGTCAGTAAATTCATAGATGACTCAAAACCAGGTGGTGTAGCTGACTCACAGAGGGTGATGCTACTTTTAGAGGGACTTTGACAGGTTGGGGAGATGGGTTGATGAAAATCTCATGAAATTCAACCAGGAGAATTGCAAAGTCCTGCGTATGGGGAGGAAAAAACCTAGGCACCAGCATTTGCTGGAGGCACCCATCTGGAAAGCTGTTTTGGGGAAAAGGACCCGGGAGTCCTGGTGGACACCAAGTTGAACATGATTCAACAGTGTTTAATTCTTGGTAAGAAAGCTACTGGCTTTCTTGGCTGCGTAAGGAAAAGTATCTCCAATGAGTCAAGAAAGGTTGTCTTTCTGATTTCATCTACCTTGGTATTGTGTCCAGTTCTGAGGCAACCAGTACAAGAGCAACCTGAATTTACAGGAAAAAGTTCAGCACAGGCCCAAATAGATGATTGCAAGAAGACCTCATTGCAGCTTTCCATTATTTAAAAGGGGATTATAAAAAGGAGGGGAATCAACTTTTTACAAGGGTAGATAGTGTCAAGACAAGGCAGAATGGTTTTAAGCTCAAGGAGGAAGGGTTTAGCTTGGATATTAGAGGGAAGTTCTTCACAAAGAGAGTGGTGAGGTACTGGAACAGGCTAGCCAGAGAGGCTATGGATGCTCCATCCCTGTTCAAGACCAGGTTGGATGGGACCCTGGGCAACCTGATCTAGTACCAGATCTGGATGTTGATGGCCCTGCTTGTGGCAGGCGTTGGAGTTGATGATCCTTTGGGGTCCCCTCCAACCATTCTATTATTCTATGAGGTCTTCAAAAGTCATCTGGACATGATGTGGGCCAAAGCGCTCTTGGTATCTCTGCTTGAGCAGAAGGTTGGACATCCAGAGGTTCCTTCCCACTTCAACCATTCTATGATTCTATGAGAGCTGATGTGTATTCATAGATCATTTTTTGGAACTGGCCTCAGTACTCATGATTCTTGCATACTTGAGCATAAAAATGGCCCAGCTAACTTCACAGAACTTATTCAGTGAGGACATGGTATACTTGGAAATATGCAGCCGCACTGATGAGTCAGAGAAGGTTTTAAAATCTCTCTTGACTGACACACCTCTACAATTGTGAAGGTCAAACAAGGAGAATGGATGACTGCATTTCATATGTATGTCTCTCAATGATTTAGGTGATGACAGATCCTTTCCTGAGATCAAGTACTTGAAAAGAGTGGAGCAGGGGCTGATTAGAAATGGAGACATATGTGGAGTGGCAGCAGTAGAAGGCTCCTTCATGGTACATAGCTGGCTTTGGACTTTGGACTTGAATACACCTCTTAGGCTACCACAGAGTCCTCTTGATTACTATTTACTTGCATGTCATTCCTTAGCCTTTTATTTTGAGAGATTGTTTATCTTCTACTGCTAAATGATGGTGGCTGCAGGCTGTCCCCAAGTCATCTCTTCTTTCTTCTGGCCAGAGCATTCTGAGCCAGCAACAAGCACCTGAATTAAATACTTTGGTTGGTATTGGCTGTGTTCATTTCCTTTCCTAGGATGTGGAGCAATTGATTACCTCATCACTGAGCAGAAACAGCCTTGTTACTGAATTTACACAAGCAAACCTTTCATAGTGGTTGGAGGTATTAAAGTTCAAGGAAAAGGACCAAAGCTTTCTGAGATTTTCCCCTTTTATTCCATGTCCTTGGGGGTATTCTGATACATCAGCAATGGAAAGAGTGAGACCTCTGGAAATTTTCAAACCTCCTTGCTGTAAAGTCATCTTCCCAGAATCATCTCCCAGTGTGAGAGGGAGCAAACATCCATTCTAAAGAATGGCATTTAATGATTAATGAGCATCTTGGTGAAATGAATAGAAATATGTGAAAGACAAAAAGTAATTTGAGCCTTTAAGGTTTGCTGTGGCCATCTCTACTAAATTGCTGTAGGCTTTCATTGTTCCTCTGCTAAAATTCCAAAGCCTTTCTTCATTTTTCACTTTAATTTTCTTGAAATGAGTCACTGTGGATTGAATGTTGATAAAAATGAAACCTTCTATTTTCTGTCTATTAGGAAAACATGGCACTCTTCTAGAAAGGCATGATTCAGCACTGCCTTTTTGTTGTATAGTTATTTGTCAGAGTAAAATCACTTTGTGAAGCTTCTAAATGGTACATAGATAATTACAGAATGTTTGCACTCACAGGATCTCTGGAGACATTATCTCTAGGGGTCAGGAGTTACAACATAAAATATCCAGTCCTGGACCTCCCAAAAGCTAGAGCCAATAAAATGTTATACTGTAATGACAGCTCTAATGATTACCTATCAGAAATATGTCTGTTATCACCTTCAAGGTGTTCATCTGGTTCAGGGATTGCACAGAAAATAAATGATGTAAGACTTCTGTTTTGAAGACATTTCTAATGAAGAACTGACAAAAAAACGTACCCTGTTATTAAGTTCTCCAGCAGAAGATTAGCTTGAAAAGAACATGTGGGATTAGATATCTGATTCCAGCATCTTTCTCAGCTACTTTCTGTACATCATTTACTTCTTGATGCCCTGCCTACTACTGATACTAAACTAGAATCTAACAGTATGGCTGAAAGCAGCCTTGACTTTGTAAAGATCTGTCAGTAGCTTAAGCATCTCCATTCTCTTTGTTCCAGCTTTCTGAGTACCCTATTTCATGAGTTCACATAGATTTTGCAGAAGCCTCCAAGAAACTTATTTTTAACTAGCACTGCTTATTTTTAACTAGCACTGCAGACAAACAAACTGATGAATGAGCAATATCTTTCATTTGTTGTGTTATCGCTCATCTCAAGTACTACATTCTGCACTACTCTACCACAATTTACGCTCAGTTTTAACAGAGAATCTCTTCAGAAGTGCAGGTTGTTTCATCTTTTTCAGCACAAATGTTTTTGAAAAACAGAATCTGAGTCTCACTCTTTCCAACCACATAGAGAATATTCTTTAATAATTCATCTCTTCTCCAGCTATCTCAAAGTCACGGTCTTTGAGTGCTCAGAGACTGTGGCCAGATGAGGCACTTCTTACATTTCTTTATTCCAGTGTCCAAAAATTCACAGAATCACCAAGGTTGGAAAAAGATCTTCAGGATCATCCAGTCCAACCATCCACCTATCACCAATAGTACTCACTAAACCATGTCCCTCAACACAAAATCCAAGTGTTCTTGAACACCTCCAGGGTCGGTGACTCCATCACCTCCCTGGGCAGCCCATTCCTGTAAGAATGAATGCAATATGAAGGTAAACCATAGCTAAAATGTCAAGGGGGATTTATAATTTTTTTTGAAGTTTGGAAATATAATGAAAAAGAACAAAGAAAACTCTTGATATACTTATGAATAATCATTCTCTACCTAACCTACTAACTCAAATCTTTGTGAAAATATTTTGCATTTTGTTTAACAACTTCATCAAACAAAAGGCAAGAATTAATTGGCTTCCACTGTTGCCAGTTTATTATTATTTTTTTTAATGTTGTGATGGCAAGTTCATTTTCTGAGTTGTGAAAGTTGACAAATGAAAGATCTGCTTCTCTCCTGTCTTGGCAAAATGCTAGAGCTTTTCAAGCTTGCAGTAGTGTAAACAGATTGACAGCTACCATTTCTGCTGACACTCAAGGAGCTGAACAAGTAACCTCTAGAACTCAAACCAGATTGCTACAAAATGAGCTAAAGCTCCCCAGGTAGAATTCTAATGAACCATTCATTAATTCATGGAGCACCAGGCCTCGATAAAGAAGTACATGACACACTTACCAAAAAGATATCAGAAAGAAAAAGATTGGAAGGTAATGCTGACATTTACTTCTGCCCTTCCACATTTAAGTGACTAAAATACTGCTGCATTAGAGGTGCACAAGTGCATTCTCTATGTAGAGGAGGTGAAGAACAGGTCTAGTGTCATAAAAGAAGAATAAATTAATTGGTTCACTCTGCTTTATGTAAGAACTGAATTGTTAAGTATTTCTTATTTTAAGGCTTGTTATTCCTGGATATTCCTTTGAAGCTTGTTAAGAGACATGAAGCAAATTTCTGGAAAGCCTTCTAGATTTTCTTAAGGTAGAGCAAACTTTGTTGTGTGCCTGCTTGGCTTCAGTATCCCAAAGATCCTGTGCTGAAGCAATGTGAAAGGTGACTGAATTCCAGCAACCTCACTTGTTTGTTTAAGGTTTGGGACTAACACACCCAACTGACTTAATTTAATTTTTATTTATCACTTCCTATGTGTTACACCCACTTCTTACATTACACTCCCTGTATAGGCCAATATTGCTTTTAAAATGTCTATTTTTGAAGATAATGTGTTTTCATTTTCTCTTTTCTCTGGTGATATTTGTTACACATGGACTGGCATGCTGGAGCCTTCTGAGACCAGGGAGTTGTGCAGAAAACCCCACATAAGCAGCCCACCTAGAAGGCATCTCCCATTGGGTTGAGGTGGAGTGAAAACCATTCCACCAAAATGATACAACTTAATTTGGCAGGATGAGGTTATCAGAAAACAACAGAGCAGCAAGTCTGTAGGCTCAAAATGTAAGATACAGGTATGAATACCAAGTACAGAAACAAGAAAAAGGGCCCCATTTTCCAGATAAATTGAGGCAGTGAGTAAAAAGGTGAGGGTCTTGATTCATATTTTTGAGCACTGGTATCTGAGGTGCTCTACCTGACTTGGCTTTGAGCTTCAATTTCTGTTCCTACACCAGGATGTGTGTCATGATTGCATCCCTGTTGCTTACAGAGATGAAATATAAGCCACATCCCCTTGTTTCTATGAAAAGGAAATGAGGACATAGATCATAAATTGTGATGTGAGGACAGAGACTTTAGGTCACACCTTGGAGTGTGTAAATCCTGCACTTTAGACATGACATAGATGGGCAGTTTGGTAAGCCCAGGGAGAAAGACTCATGGCTTAACCTTCAAAGGCTGACAAATATCTTTATTGATGTTGCCTGCACAGCATTTGTTTGTGCTTTGATGCTTATAGGCTACAACAAAGTCTTTTCTTATATGATCAGAAGCTTTCCCTCCTTGGACACAGAATTTCTGATATATTCAGGCAGCAGAGCTGATCTACATACAGAGTTTTAGTGAAGGCTATTGCAATAAAACTCATATTTTTCCAGTAACTAAGAAGTATACAGAGTTCAAACAAAGGAAGGAGAAAATAATTTAAAATTGCAACTACCAAGAAATTACATTTTCCCCCATCTGTACCTAGAATTCTGGTGTAAGTTCTGGTGTAACTGACTTCAGTTATGTTCAAAGTTAGAGTCTTGCTAAAAAAACACAACAGTATTTACTTTGCAGAGGCACTGAGAGCTCTTAGCAGTTGATGAAGCCGGGAAGAGTTGTTCTTGAAACAGTGCTGAAATTCTGAAATATCAATCTACAAGAACCAAATTAGTGTCACCTAAATATAATGCCCAAACTTGAAAGCTTCAATTGTATCAGTATCTCTCTAAAGTGAGAGATACAGATCTCCAAATTCAATCCAGCTCAGCCTGTGGAGATTCATGTTTCAGATTTCCTGCAGCTTCAACTGAGCTGGGAAGGCTCAACAGACCCCCAAAATTAGCACCAAGACTCACACTTTCCTAACAAGATTTCTCCCACCTATCAGCACATACACCTCCTTTCCCTGGGAGAATGCTTGGCTATTGGTTTTCCTTTGCAGATTCTCCCTGAAGGAAGATTTATATTTTATACGATGATGACATTATCTTTTGATTCTTGTTTTGCAGAAAGGGGTTCTGTTTTAAGGCGCATTTTTCTGTAGAGCTAAAAGAGGGTGATGGTTCTCACAATGGAAAAAGTTTCACTAAGTAAATGATTATATTCTTAAAATAGCCTTCAGGAGCTCACTGGGTAGTGGATTAGTCAGCATTTTAAACAGAATCCTTTTGCAAGAAAGTTCAGGTAAATGCAGTTGCTGCTTCTTCAAGTTTGCACTAAACCAAATTCAGCTGCAGACATCAGAAGTCCTGGGGGCTGCCCCTTGCAGTGATTCAGACACTGCTTTGGGAGATAAAGTCCTGAAGCCATAGTCTCTGATACATCTAAGTCTTTTTTGCATTATTTAGCCAGTACAGAAGAACTGAGTCTTGGCTGCATTAATACCTCCAAGAATAGCTTGCAACGGATGGGAGGAGTGTAAAGCTGGCAAAAATGCCTCTTATGCCACTCATTCTCTATTTCTGTGTTAGCAAGGGACGTATTAACAGAAATGCAAAACACCCCAGAGATTGCTTGTGGCTATACCTCAACAAAGCTCTACTATTCTGTAACGAGAGGTGTTATAGCAGTCCTGAGAGTCATGGATGTACTCCCACAGTCTCAGAAATACTTGCTTAGAGATCCTATTGTTCCCATATCATCTTACTTCAATTTGGTAGTATGCAAAATGGAGATAATAAATTTTATTACTTGAATACATCGGTTTGAACGTATCAGCTGGACAATCTTGTGCAAGTCATGTCAGTTTGTCAGTGGTTCCTTCTTTCTGGTTGGGGTAATGAGACTAGCTTTTCTTCTTTACTTCTGGGAGAATTGGAGCAATGCTATCCTACTTGAAATAAGTGGTAGACATGCTCTAATTTCCATGTCACCAGGCATGAGGTGAGCCTGCCTGCCAAGCAGGCTATGCAAACTTCAGAAGCATTTCTTGAGAAGTCAAAAACTGTCATTCTTTCAAGACTAGGAGCTTGTCTCAACACATGCAGCACTCGGTGAAAAAAATCACCCCTTGCTGTTTCATGGTCCTGCTTTTCCACTTCTGTAATTACGTAGAGTTGTTTACCCTCACTTAATTATCTCAGACTGTCAATCATTGGTGGGGTGGGTAGTCAAGGCCTGCTTCGATATCTGATAAAATAACATCAGGTATGATGATGAAACATCACAAAAAGCACCAAAGAGCATTTCTGTGCATGAGGACAGAATTATCTGTGCTCTTAGAGAGGACTCTGGTGTAATTTAAACCCAAGAATAATTCTTGGACTTCATTCAGAAGGCATCAAGAGACAGAGACCATTTCCATTTAGCATTTTGGGTGCAGCCACAATATTTTAGAACCAAAAAGCACTTGTCATGATTTGCACTGCTAATTACACTAATAGAGATGAGAAAAAAAAAAATAAGAAAGAGGCAAAACCAAAAGCAAACAAACAAACAAACAAAAAACAAATCAACTCCACAGTCACTAAACTCACTTCTAACATAGTGAGAAGGGGCTTTGCAGATTTCATTGAATAACACCTGGAATCAGGAGCTCAGGCTGCAGTAAATAATGAATTATCCAATACATAGTATTTAGAAACATACTAAAATTCTAGACATAGGACTCTTTTGTCTGTAGCTCTTAAGGTGGGACATGTCTAATCCAAAACTAAGCATCTATCTAATCAACTGAGGTGCTTACTCTCTCTAAAACCTATAAAGGCAATCTGTGCCCAAGTTGGAATGTAGAGGTCTGCATTCTAACTGCTTAAATTTTAGCTGAGATGAGTCCTCGTTTTCAGCTCCTTTGAGACAATTCAAACATCACATACTTAATTCATCAGTCGTAGTGAGAAAAGCAGTGGTGTTGATCACTCTTAGACTATATCAGTAGATACCAGACAAACTTCTATGAACAACTTCTGTTGGTGCATTTCTTTCACATAGCTGTAATTTATGTGCACTATCTGAACCAAAGGGAGAATATATTGCATTATATTGCATTCTACTGTGTGTTGTGAAGGTTAGGAGATGAGTACAGTCCTAGCACCCAGTTCAGGTGTTGTTCTTCGAGCTTTTCTAGTTTGGTCCTTCATGTAGCAGACAGGATGGTTGTTGTCACAGTAGAACATTTGAAGTCTCTTTTGGATTAAAGGCTTGCTTAGCCTACCCTGTCTTAAAACATCCAAGAGTAGAAAAGGCTTTGCATTATCCCACCCAAGTTGGCATGTTCTTCCCACAGCAGTTAAATAGCTGTACAAGAAGCCAATTTTTCTTCTATAATTATTTTGTATGAGGTCTCTGTTGCCTGAAAGATCCTCTCTCATTCTTCCATTATTTTTTTACACTCTCTCCTCTTTTCCTGACATATTGTGTGTAATGGATGCAGCCCAGACCAGAACAGGAAGCCTCTTCTACATGTCTCCAGCCAGGCTCAGCATACCCCCCATCAGATTGCAAGAGGTTGGATCCTCCTCGTGGGTGTATTAATAATACTATGAAGGGAAGGCTTTATGTTGCTTTGACATACAATACAAAGGAACCTTGGCACATCAGGAAGTGGAAAGGCAGTTTTGGCACCAGCCTTGGTAAAAGCAGGTCACACTGCTGTCTGTAGCTCAGCCTCATAACCAGACAGTATGAACCTGAAATCATATATGTATTTGTCTGGCAAGAGTTTCAGCCACACACTGTATTTTATGTGGATTAAATTAGAGGCATGGATAACATGCAACTGTTTGGGGCGTGCTCATCCAAATACTTTTATCATTTGCAAAGACTGTGGAAATGTTTCTTCTATCAGCTCTGCATCTTTTGGCTTTCCAATCCAATGGAAAAGTGGAGAAAGCTTCTGAACTAGATCCTCAGCAATTTTAGATATGCAAGGCTGTCTGTATTAGATACTTGTCATCCCATCCCACACTTCTGAAGTATTTAACATTTCTTAGTGGTCATTGTACCCATTTTGTGAATTAGGCTGATAGCATCATTTTCTGACAAGAAAAATATTTTAAAAGTGTCTTTGAGCCTCAAACTGTAAGTCTGGGATAGGTGCACCAATGCTTGTGTATATAAACCTCACTGAGATTTTCAGGAGCTAGAAACTGAGGGAATAAGGCAAGACAGTCATTTTTTTTAAGGTCAAGATAAAACTACATTTTATTTAAGTTACACTCATTGCAAAATTCTTTAATAGATGTTGTATGTTTTTATATGTGTGCACGTCCATATGTATGAGTCTATTTGCATGCCAAAATTTATACCACCCTTCACTCAATGAATCCCAAACTTTTCATCTTGCTGTCAGTATTCACAATTTCTCTTTGACTAACAGACATCCTTATTACTGACATTTAATTGAGAAAAATGATAGTGAGGTAATAAAAATGAGTGACAAGCTGCAAACCACTCACCATGGCCCGTAAGACTGTTGGTGGTTTAGAGATGACAAGTCAGATTTCCTTAATCTAAGCTATAATTATCCACACAAAAGCTAGCTTTCAAAGCTAAATAATGGATTTTCTTTCATTTTGACTTTAGAAAGTTTGGTTGGAAATGATGCCTCGTATTAAAATTTCTTACACTTAAGTGTATTCTTTAATAAGAAGGCATTTTAAAAGGCAAATGTTTGTAATTAAACCAAAAATGTTCTATTTCAATTCAGGATGTTGTCTAGAAAGGGAAATTTTCAAATTTCCCCCCATAAATATTTACTGAGAAAAGTTACAGACTGGTCCCTTATTCTGATGAAACAATTTCGTTTTTAGTGGGATGATCTCATTAAACCACCACTTGTCAGAATCCAGTAGCTCACTGATGACCAAGTGAACAGATACACACATGTGCAGTATTCTGCACTGGTGTGGCCTCACTTTGAACATCATATTCAATTTAGATGACCCAGCATAAGAAGGACACAAAACTATGGAGAGAATCCAGAGGAGGGCTATAAGGATGGAGAAGAGTCTGGAGGACAAGATGGGTTAGGGGTGGCTGAGGTCCCTTGGTTTGTACAAGCCAGAGCAGAGGAGGCTGAGCAAAGGACTCCTGGCCCTACAGCCCCTTATGGCCCTACAGCCCCTCATGGCCATACAGCCCCTCATGGCCATACAGCTCCTCATGGTGGACTGCACATCTTCACAGGGGGTTGAGGGGCAGTGCTGAGCTCTGCTCTCTCGTGACAGTGACAGGGCTTGAGGCAATGGCATGGAGCTGCATTAGGAGAGGGTCAGGTGAGTCAGGTTTTGCCCCAGAGGGTGGTGGACACAGCCTCAAGTTGCCAGAGCTCAGGACCACTGGGACACCACTCTCAGATATAGAATTTGAGTAGTCCTGTGTGGAGCTGGGGGTTGGGCTCATTAGTCTTTTCCAACTTAGGGTATTCTGTGATTCTTTGAGTCTTTGAGTAATCTTAGCTGACCTGAATGACATTCTGTGGATCAGTGGTCTGTGTGGAGATAGGGAGCTAGTTGCTTCTGTGTATTACTAGCTGGTCAAGGAAACTAATATCTCAACTCATATCTTTCTTGAAATTTTGGACAAGTCTTAAATCCTTGTAGGGCAGAGCTGAGTACAGTGTTCTCTGCTTTGAGGAGCAGTGCAAGCGTGGGCATAGTGTTAAAACATTCATAATTCTGGGGATGGGATTTGTATGACTTTCTGGCGTTTATTATTTGTGAACACACCACCTGAATATACCACCGTTGAATTAATGTTTTGAGAATCCCTTCTATATAAGATGCTGTGAAATGCAGATGGAGGACAGCAGGAGGAATAACACAGATTTCTTTTTCCTTTCTTTCTGGACACAGTGAACCATGCTTTAGAAACTAAGTTCCTGTGACCCAAGCAGCCATGCTTCCATAAAGTTTCCCTTCCCATCCAAGCTTCCCCATCCACAGGAGCAACATGGTGATGAAAACTCCCCTTGCCTGAAGGGCAGAAACAGACAGAATTTATAACCCATCAAAAATAAAGCCCTTTTTGCTTTGCTGGCTTACATGTGTTTTTCATCGCAGAAGATTCATCGAATGGCACATTTCATGGTGTAGTTTCTCAGTCCAAGGGAAACCACGTTTAATGTAGTGTATTAAATAAAGTGTTTCTCTGACTCAGATTTCTTTCCAGTCCATGCCAGTTGGCATTGGCTGGGTACTAGAAGTCAGATGGGCAAAGTCTGTTCATGTTGTAATAATAACATTTCTTAAGAGCTACTCCAAACTTGACAAGCCCCAAAAATCAACCTTATTCAAGATCACTATTGTTCGTTTTTCCTAAATGTGGGCAATCAACCTACTTTTTCCTTTCTTTTCCCCCTTTCTTTGTACAACATTCTTTTTTTTTTTCCCCCTCTCCTCTCCTCTCCTCTCCTCTCCTCTCCTCTCCTCTCCTCTCCTCTCCTCTCCTCTCCTCTCCTCTCCTCTCCTCTCCTCTCCTCTCCTCTCCTCTCCTCTCCTCTCCTCTCCTCTCCTCTCCTCTCCTCTCCTCTCCTCTCCTCTCCTCTCCTCTCCTCTCCTCTTTTCTTCTCTTTTGAAAAAAGGTTTATTAAATTTATTGTATTCCTCTGAATATTTTATTTGAACTTACTTATAGACAGTATTTATTAATGATTGTTATTTTTGAGAGAAAAATCCAGTAGTGAAGATTTCCAAAGTTATTCTCTTTCTCCAACAAAAATAATACCCAGTGACTAAAGTTGTTCAATTACAAGCTCCCTGCCACACAAGCTATCATCATATTATTGATGATTATTAATTACAAATATTTAAGACATGAAAAAATACCATTATCTTCATTAGATAATGGTATGTTACAAAAGTTAGTATATTTCCAATTGTCACAAGGTCTAAGAGCTAGGAACTCAAGTCTAACCTAATTTGTCTGAGGCCTTACTTATACCTAAATAATATGATATATATATATATATTTCTGGGAGTACCTTAAACAATCACCTCCAGTATTTCTCATAGAATTATGTCTGGATTTGTCTTGCCAGTTCTATAAAATATAGAATAGTCAAGTAGATATCTAAACATTCAGAATAGTGTGGCTGCCTTCACATCTTTATTTCTTCACAGCTTGTACACACCAACATCCACACACACGCACTGACCTCTACAAGAGGGAGACTTGATATTAAGGTCCTCTGGGAAACTGCCTTTGAAGGTATCAAGGTCCATGTGCACTGGTCACTTTTTAAGTACCATCTCTTATGAGCACAAGAACAGGCAATTCCAAAATGCTGGAAGTCATGAAGGCAGAGCAGAGAAGGTCAGTTTGGCTGAACAGGAATTTCTAAAGTCTAGGTGGAAAAAAAATTTACGGCCACTGGAAGTGAGGTTGGGCAACAAGGAAGAAATGTGAAGAGAAAATGTCTGTGGCCAAATCTCAGTTTAAGTTGAAGCTGATCGATACTGTGGGGGACAATGGAAAGGACTTTTAAAAGTATGTTTACATTGAAAGGAGGACCACAGATAACAATGGGGATGGTCATCTCACAAATTGGAACACAGACAAAACAGAGTTTAATGCTTCTTTTGCCTCTGTCTTAAATACTAATGAGCCCTGAGTTGGTGGACCATGACCGTGGAAACAGTATACTCCCAACCAGCCTCAAATTCATGTGGGATTTACTGCTTCCAGCTCAGGTGTTCTATGATTGTATGATTCTGAGATAGACAAGACGTTGGGTTTGATACCATAAACCACTGGATAAAGATAGAAGCATGAGAGAAGTTTCTAAACTTCAATTTTAAAAATTTGTGATTGTGAAAGTTTAACCACTATGTAATTTTTAATATCCATCCCCATCATTTATTATCCAGTTGTAAGCTACCTGCAGTGAGACTCTCTCTTCCACAGTGTTTGTACAATACCTTGAAAAGGAGGACCCTGCTCCCGATTAAGGCCTTTAGATCCAATTGCAATATAAGTAATGACCTGTTTGAACATTACCAGTTGTCTTTTTTCTTGGGAAGATGCATTGATGATAAGTCATTTATGACAATTCCCGTTGCACTATCAATCATAAGCTCTTCTGAGTGAGAAATAACAGCAACCAACATCCATAAAACTAGGTGGTGGCCAGTTATCCCAGCCAGCACAACCCCACAATAACAAAATAAGAATGGAGGTGTTATTGTATAAGTGCTCAGGGCCTGTGTATGGCTATGATCATCTTGGAAGACTTTCCAATGAGTCTGACACTGGGAACGTATGTAGTTTACTTAAAAAATTGAGTGCTGTAGGAGTGAAACGGTGATAACTAATCTTGGGTGTGTCTTCAAAAGGCAACAACTGTTCAAAGGAGAGATGAGGCATGCAGGGAATAGACAATGAGAGCCAAGTTAAGAAGGGCAGGAAAGGAGTTTTTCTGCAAGAGACAAAACTAAATGGCCAGAATATCCCCTTCTGGCTTCAAAACTGCATCTCTCTGGGACAGGCAGAAACACAATGTGAAGACTGCTTAAAGATATTTAGCTGTCACATCCCCTGGAAATATTAGATATTTCTCCCTTTATATCTCTGTTTAGTAGATAAACTGCTGGTCCACTGTGTGGTGATCTAACTGGAAATCCTTGACATTTGTTCTTATTTAGACACTCCAGAGTGTTTGGAGAAGAGCTGCTGGAAAAATGAGAGCAGCTTTCTTTGGGTAAAATATAAAAATAAGGAACACATCAGTTTTTCTTTTCCTTAAGTGTCCCTCTGGAAAACATTTTCTAAAGAAAAATTGAAGCTCAAGCCTGTCCTTTCCGTGTGAAAAATGCTGGGGTTTGGTTTGGTTGGTTTTGACCAAAATTTTAGGATCAGAGAATAATTCAGATTGGAAGAAACATTAGGCAGACATCCAGTCTTAAATAAACGTTTCCCTCCCCCCCCCCCCCTTTTTTTTTCTAGGTTAAAATTTTGTTTGTTTCATCAAAGAAGTATTCAGCAACTGTTTTATATGAAAAAAAATAGTTATCCCTGAATCCAGGTCATTCACTTTTTTTTCAAACAAAATACTACATCAGTAGAAGCACTTAAAGTTTTTTACTGCATCATTTTATGGACCTTTTAATGCTTTCATAGAATTTAGATCAGTAAGTGTGTGGTTTAAGATACATATATTCAGGTATTAACAGGTAAAAATCTACACATGCGGGGTGTCTGGATTTCTCTTTATAACTATTGGCAATAAGAAGCAGGATTCAGTTGCCTAAATATAGGCAATTCATGAGCCATATTTGATGGATATCAGATGTAGACATCCAATGCACTTTGATCAAGACATCTAATCTGAATTGGTAGGCATGACTTGGGACACAAAGACCTGTTCCTGTGAAGAGGCAAGTATGATGCCCTGTAGTGTCTAAAATGGTGGAATTTAAGAAAGTTAATCTTCTCTTTTCTTACTTTCTTCCTTTCTCATTTCCATCAGTATAGTCAGTGGAGACTTAAGAACATCTGAGCTGCCTGTATATCGGTGTCTAAATTAAATTTCAAATCTTTCAGAGTGGAGAGAAGTGAGTGACTTATCTCAGGATAAAGACTTCATCATTTACTTTGTCATAATATTTGTGTCTCATGTTTTATATCTTAATTCCAACTGGGACAAATGGCTACAAAAAACAGTGATCAATTGGAGTGGGGTATGGATATTTTCCTAAAATTATGTAGGTTGTGTAGAAAAACACAAAACAACAACTTGTTCAGATTAGAAGTGACACTTGCTTTCTTCCAGCCCTCAAGAATCTCTCCTAATCACCACAACCTTTCAAAGATAATCTAGAGTGGCCTTGCAATGTCATCAACCATCTACTTCATCAGTTATGGGGGTAATTCTTTAATGAATCCTTCTTAGAGAAATTACAGTATAGAAGAAAATAGTGCTTGCTTAAATCTTTGCTTGCAGTAAGACTAAGGAAGGTCAAGACCAGATTCCAGATTCAGGAGAACAAAGATGTCTCCACTTTCAACTTTTTAGATCTAGTCATTATAACTAATAATTCCTAGTTCATATAACAGCAGATGTCCTACACTGACCAAAAGATGTGCCAAGAAATTTATCATTTCACAGGTCTGTTCAGTAGCCTATTTTTTCTGAACTGCAGTGGTCTTTCTTTATGTTTGATAATAAGTAGAGATTTTCCTTAGCATCATTTTTGCAGTTACTCCCATGAGTGTTTGTGAAGTTGACCTCGCTCAGCCCCACCCCATACAAAAATAACAGTATGACATTTAATTAGTTTCCCATTCCTAGCCCAAGCCTTGAGTAACATAGCCATGAAGAGGGACATGTGGAATATTGAAGTGCATTTTAAGTCAAACTTAAAGAAGAAAAGAAAAAAGAAAAGAAAAAGAAAAAGAAGAAGAAAAAGAAAAGAAAAAGAAAGAGAGTTTTTTTGAGTGAAACTAAATAAGCAAATAGATTGCTTTGTGATGCTCCCACAAGTATGCTCCCACAGGTATATATCTGGAAATCCACAGTGACATATGTTTGCTTGTCTTTTTCCCTATTAGGTTTTGGACATTAAGGGAAAAACTGACAGACTAAGACTTTGCAAAATACCTGTTTTTCATCACCTACACATATTATTTTGAGAAACTCAGGGAAATGTGTCTGAACAAGGGCTGTTTTAGTATATTATCATGGGACACATAGAAATCAAACCTTTTGGGTATAGGGCATGAAGAACTAGTTGTAAAATCCCCATTTTTGAGCAGCTTTTACAAGTAACTGTCATTTTTAGAACAAAAAGCTCTTTGATCCGGATTGTTAAAAGAAATATGGATTCACCTCATCTACATACATATGTTTTTTAAAAAAACAAAACAAAACAGTACTTTCAGCCCTCTTTGGAGAATGCAGACAACATAAATTGTTTTGAATTTACATTTGATTAGACAAACTCCACCCCCTGTGTATATACATGGACACATGAGGAGGTGCTCACTTTCATTCCCCAGTAAAGCAACTGCGAGATAACAGTGATCTTGAGTAACATTCCAAATGTCTGAGGCACATGTCTTAACTCCTACTACAAATATATTTTTTATCATAATTAATGAATATGGTCCACCAAAACCTTGGTTTTTAAATATAATTGTTTGAAAAACAAAAAAATTCTTACTTGTAGCCTAACATAATTTTAATATATTCCATAACTTTCCCTAACTCACATGGCCACAGGCTGGAAAGGAGCATAAAGTATCATTCAGAAAATCTTTGTACTTCATCTCTGCATAATTCTTATTCAATGAAAATAGTGTCAGACATTTCTTGGTAGTGTTAGATAGAAATCAGGTGAGGACCACTACATTTGGTTTACATATAGCAATAAGCTTGAAAGTAGAAGATATGGCTTGAAAAAAATTGTGGAATCTCCATTCCCAGAGATTTTTAAGAATTGTTTAGAATCTAGATAAAATTTGATCTAGCAGTGGTTATCATTTGGTTGCTCCTGATTTGAAGGAGGTTGAGCTAAAGACTTTCATTTGTACCTTCCATACACATAACAATTCCTGTAATTCAAGAGACACAAAGAAAGTGAATTCAGTTTTCAAAGAGTCATAAAGAAATGGTTCTGAATGTTTTGGAAATGATAAAGCTGGAATGTCAGCTCCACTTTTTAGTTACCGAACTTCCACAGTTAGGTAACTGTTCCTTGAAAATCCCACCCACTGAGCCTGAAGAATTACAGTGAGGTTTTCCAGCTAATTCTAGTAGAGTGTGTGCCTAAAACCCACTTATATCCAACATCAATTAGTCATACTATTTCCTTTGAAAATCCCATTCATGGCTACGTATATGTGGTTTACTGTCAGTCAACCACTTAAAAAATATGAGCATGAAAAAGAAAGCAAACTTTAAAGGACATCTTGTGGTTTCTTTAGCTTAAAAAATATCCAGGACTGTGACATCTTGGAGCAACTCGGGTTTGAGAAGAACTGGAGAATGATCTCCAAAGGAAAATGATATGTGTGTAGTCTGGAGAAGAAGAGAAAAAAAAAAGCAAGTTGTAAATCAGCAGTCTTTGCCTTACTTGACAAAACACCTCTGCCATCTAAGGAATGACAAAATGTGAAGCGCTCTCTCTTTATTCTTTTTCCAAATTCTTCTTTTTTTCTCTTCCTCTCTTTCTCCTCTGCCCTCTTTTGTGGTTTTCATAGCACAAAGCCTGATGACCTACCCACAGTTGTTTTTCCCAAGCATCAACAAGAAGATCTGTTTCAGGACCTCAACTATTTACATGACCATCAGTCACACAAGAAGCAAGAGGAGCACACAAGACCCTGTTGGCACGATGGGGAGTCTAATATTTGAAAGAACTTACTGTTGAGAAAGAGCAGGTGTCCCTTCAACTCTGACACCTGCACTGGCAACATCAGTAATTAATCACTGGAAGATGAAATTGAAGGCAATTAATGCCCTCCCAGCTCATCGTTACTACTACTAGACATTTACAATATTGGGATAGGGCCTGATGAAGTCAGGGTGCCACCTGTTTTGAATGTAAACACCCAAAACAGTGTGACCTTTCAACAAATTTGTAAAAGTATTGAAAACGCAAATATCACAATGAAATACGAGCCCAAGTGATGAATCTGTTGATTACAGCACAGCCATTTTCCTTGTAAGGCTGAGCATATGGTTAACTTTCTCATTAAAAAAAAAAAAAGAAGAATTATCCTTATTACCAGGTCTTGCAGTTTCAGTTGTTGTGAGCTTATAGCATAAAATGGAACAAAATAATTACAGTAACGAATTAACCTAACAATTTAATTTGCTATGAAGACTCTTTGGCAGGGAGAGAGAAAGGACCTGTTGGTATGAAATGGAAAAAAAAAAAAAAAAGAAAAGTTGAACTGAAAATGGATGTAGTACATACTAAATGTATGACTTAGTAATGTTATTCATCTTTTCATTGTGAGACCTTAAAGTTTTCTGCATTAAAAAAATAATAATAATAATAATTAATCCTTCAGATTAAGAATAGAAGCTGAGAATTCAGCAGTGGACAGGAACACATTTTCTCCGCCTATAACTGCTTTCAGTGCCAATAGAAAAGACAGGAGAGAGATGCAAAAATAAAACAAAATAAAATAAATAAAACAAAATAGAATCATAGAATCATGGAATCATAGAATCATAGAATCACCAGGGTTGGAAAAGACCCACAAGATCACCCAGTCCAAGCATATTATACAAATAAATTGTATAATCCTGAAATTGATCTGGAATTAAAATCCAGAAAGTTTAAAGATAATTTTTCCATCATTATTTTAGCTTATTTTCATGTTTATTTTTAAGAAGATATTAATGTCTAGAAAAAAATATTTAAAAAAATAAAGAAATGCAGTGGATCAGTATCAGTTAAAATTTCTTTGGAGTATTTTGAGGGGGGAGGAAATAAAATGAAGTAATTTGGGGAAAAGTTCTTGCAGGTAATGAATTTTTTATTTTTTTTATTTTTATTTTTTTGAAGTATTTAGTAATTTAAAACACTGCCTGTGGGAAATATGTGCTCAAATTGTTCTTCCAAAATGATGGACTTTCTTCAGTTCTTCTCTCAAGTAGATCAAGGATTTGGGCATTAGACCTCATTCTTGAGAGTGTCCTAGTCATTTGTCTTTTTTGGGGTGGGGGTTCTATTAATTCCTTTTTCTCTGTCTTTCCCTTTCTGTTCATCATTTTTTATTTGCTTTGGAAGTTTTGTCTAGCTGGCATGACAATGAGTTCTCAGTCTGTCAAGGTTTTTTTCCCACTGTATATTAAAGTAGGTTATGCATGTATTGTGGGGTCTGAACTTGAAGTTTTCTCCATCATTTCAGTTCTTATCTCAAAGCTGTTTGAGACCACTGTAAGGTGAAAAGTGATTTTTATGAAAGTGCTTGTGAATACATTAAGATATGTTGCTGATACAATCTTCTTGAAGGTGATCTATGGAGAAAAAAAAGAGTAAAAGAGTAATAAAGAAAAATGTTTACTGTTTCATAAATTAACAGAGTTAAAACTTTAAAGCAAATTATACTGATGAAGAGGAAAGATATAATGTACAAATAGAGGCCAAGCTAGCTAAATCTTAGGATCTTAATTTGTTTCAAATGCAGAACGTTCACAGAAAAATAATGAGTAAAGTCCAAGTTTCTGTGGGTGTGCAAAAAGAGCCCAGATGCCCACAGAGACAAAGTCAAAAAAGACCAAGAAAAAAGGCAAAAAAAAAAAAAAAAAAAAAGAAGAAGAAAAATTTTATAAAATCTATGTCTTTCAGTTGACAGTAACAGTTTGTAGCTACAGGAGGAGCAATAGCTGCCAATGTATACATCGATTTTATTACAGCTTTTAACACTGTCTCGTATGACATTCTCAGAAATAAACTAGGCAAACATAGTATAGATTAAACTACCACGGGTTAGAGACAAAACTTGCTGGAAAACCTACTGACAAAGTAGGTACAAATGGAAATATGTATTAAGCATATTCTGTAGGGAAAAAATTCTGACAATGAATAATGAACGGTGATGAATTATCAGCACTATTAAAAATTCAAAGAGTGGAACAAAGAGTACATTGGTTCGAATGTTACATAGCAGTGAGAATGGAGAATCAGTTTGAAATTGTAATAATCTTGTAATTTTCTCAGAAATACATAGAATCTTACTCAGGAATGTTCAATACAGGGTAGTGTGGATAGGCAGGGGTTCAGATATGGGATGGTCAGAAAGTGGTTACATAGCATTTCAGAAGAAATGTTTCTGAACATTATGGTGAATCACAAGTAAAGAAGAGTCAATTTTGTGGCAAAAAGAATGCAAAAATCCATCTAAGCACGTGTGAACAAGTTTGCAGATTGCTTCAAATGGGTTAGGAAGCTGAGGTGCCTCCATCCCTGGTGATAATTGACAGCGTGTCGGACAGATATCTGTGAGCAATGTCCTTGTATCCTATTTTCCCTTTTTCAGAGGGCTTCTGTGACAGCAGTTACAAAGATATCCTGATGATACAGACATAAGACATAGGGCTTGAATTTCCATGATGCCATCTCACATACTTCTAATGCTGAACACCAGTTTTTTCCCTAAGAGGACATTGTTCTTTATTTTTATGTTGGTTCGTGTGCCATGGAAGAGACCAAGTAAAACACACAGCTCAGAGTTCATAAGAAATTGCAGATACAAACAGATCTGAGTTTCATGGCTCTAAATGAGACTTTGAATGTTGATATGAAAAATCTAACAATCCATCTCCTCTATGCAAATTCCTCATTATATATTCCTTCTGAGACCACTAAGTGCTCTTAAACCAGCTGAACTTCTTCCTGAAGAATGCTGTTTATGCTTTGCTCAGTATGATTTCAGCTTGAAACCTTTCTCAACGTGGGACACTCAAGTGTGAAAGAAAACAAGCTGGCAGGTTTTATTAGATTACCTTTTATTAAAGGAAAAAATCCCTCCACACTAATGATTCTTTTTATGTCAACCATTCATTAGAATGCAATTGCTTGACAGCTGAAGCTGGCTTCTGCTTATGTAATTTTCTCTCTATCACTCAATTTCCTGAGAGATCACTTGACCTACTGAAGTTTATCCATTGTAGTTTATGCAGCCACCTAAAGATCATAATACAATGTATTGGCAGTCTCATACATTGTGAATATCAATTTATTTGCCATCTCACTGGTTGCTTTCTCAAGCATCATCAAAAATATTGTTTCTGGCTTATGGGGGAGAATGCTGCAAAGGTAGGAAAGGGAAATAGTTGGAAAGAGGGTGGCCAACTCTATATGTCTGTTCCACAGTATTCTTCCTTTTTCCCCACTGCAAGCGAGATCTGTACAGAAATTGTCAATCATTTCCAAGGGCAAAATTGCAGTGCAGTAGCATGTATGCTGCAAGTGCAAAACACTTGTCAAGCAATTAAATTGTTAAATTAATCATTAATTGAAGCACGCCTAAATGCAGGATATGTCTTATTTCAATTTTGATGAAACATTCAATATTCAGCTATGAAAGAGATCTCATAGAGAAAAATGTTGACAGGGGAGGAGAGGAGAGGAGAGGAGAGGAGAGAAGAGGGAGAGGAGAGGAGAGGAGAGGAGAGGAGAGGAGAGGAGAGGAGAGGAGAGGAGAGGAGAGGAGAGGAGAGGAGAGGAGAGGAGAGGAGAGGAGAGGAGAGGAGAGGAGAGGAGAGGAGAGGAGAGGAGAGGAGAGGAGAGGAGAGGAGAGGAGAGAAGAGGAGAGGAGAGGAGAAGGGGGGAAGGAGACTGCAAGGTCTAGTGCAGCAGTTTTGGAAAGGAATAGTTTTTAAAAGTGACTATCTGGAAAAAAAGAAGAAAAAAAACAACAGAAAAACCATGATTTTGAAAGCAGGGGTCAGCAGTTTTCAGGAATTCTTGTATATTTTATGTGTTCTGCATAGTACAGGGAGCACAAAGGACCCTTCCTGGGGAACACAAATCAGGCAACTGTTGACTACAATTTATAGTTTTGCAAATGAAATCTGTGGGAAGATTTACATGAGATGCTACCAAGAGGTGTGAAATGAAACCCCATGCCAAATGAATGCCCTCTTTGTCCATGCTTTCCTTCATCTTTGCCCTTCAACGCTTGGGCTTCTCTAGGTTCACAATAAGAGGAAATCTGTGCCTTTATCTACAGGGTAGTTGTGGAGCCAAAAAAAAGGAACTAGCTCAGCTTTTGGCCCCACAGATAATCCTAATCAAAATGAAAGTTCTTTCCCCTGAAGCAGAGAGTAACATCTTTAAGAAAGAAAACTCCCACCACATAGTCTTCAGAGTATGAATATGGCGTAGTTAAAGACTACTACACTTTTAAAATAAACAGATAAATGGGAAATAAAATTGTAAGTAGGTTTATGAAGGAAGGCAGCAAAAGTTACAGTACAACGTCAGCGGACCTTAGAGATATTTACTTGAACATCCTCTTCTCTGTGAAACAGGTTGTAACAAGCCAGAAGATCAGCAACCAAGGAGCTTCTTTGGGCGAGAAAGTTGGCAAGACTGTAGTCCATGCTTCAGTCACAGCAAGATGGATCTCCATGCTTCAGTTTCCAGGCTTGTTTATGTCAAGAGACCTGAAATGAGAATAAACCAGAATAATTTTTCTTCTTTACTCCAAGGCAAATATCAGAATGACTGAAACCAGATAATGGAGTAGCAAGAGTGAGTAACCCAGCTGTATGTACTTCCTGATATGGAAACAGTCATTTTGAAGAAGAATCCTACAGGTATAGATGAGGCCAGGAAGATTTACTGAACTCCAGTTTAAGCAATATAGTTCAAGAGTAATGTGTTCTCCCTCTACAGTTGTACAACATCATTACTGGAGAGACGAGAAGGGCAGAAACTCAGCATGTATTTTTGACCATTCCTTTGCTTTATTTGCTTAGGTTTGAGCTGCCCAATTTTTGGCAATTCAAAGGAGCCTGAATTTCTGATAATGAAGAACATCTTTCTCATCATCAATTTCTGTTGTTCTTTTTCCCCCAAAATGAACCACCTGCAGCTGTCTGTGAGTATCAGAGGCAATGTACCATAGGTTACTGGAGTCGTATGTTGAAGGCAGCAGCCACTGCTGCTTGAAAGAAACTTTCATTCATTATCCTTCCAAGTGCTCTTGGTGAGACTGGGACCACCATCACTGCCAGAGAACATAAAACAAGGAAAGGGAGGGAAATAAGAATGAAAAGAGGGGAAAATAGTCCCTCAGCAGGGTAGAAATTTACTGTGAATGCCATCCTGGAGCAGAACTCTATTAGAGGTCTGTTTTGTTGTCAGCGCTATGCTAATTGTTTCTTGTCAGTTCTCATAGATTACATTAATAAATGAATAACAATTGAAAAAAAAAAAATTGGAGAAGAGAGTGAAAGAAAGCAAAGCATAAAAATGGAAAGGAATAATAATAATATAAAAAAAAATCCTTGTGGTATAAAGGAAAAAAAAAAAAAAAAGAAGAAGAAGAAGAAAAGAAAAAAAAAAAGAAATCTGGCGCTAACTCTAAGCAATTTGCACCTTGTGCCCAGATCATAACTCTCTGCCTCCAGTGCTTCCACACCCCATGATTTATGTTTGACAGTCCCAAAGTGGTTTGGAAATGGCACAGCACCGAGACCTTGTGGTGAGTCTAACTGATGTTTGAAAAAACAAAAATGAGTTAATTTATGAGAGCGTTCCTTTGGACTGGAATTTCAGACCAACACAGCTCTCCTCTAGTGGAAAACTTTTGCACGCACACACGCACACACACACAAAATCTCTTGCTTTTCTACTTCATTCTCTCTCTTTACTCTCTATTTTCACTTCTTATATTTTCTTCGGAATCTATGCCCAGCTGAAAGAAAGTCACATTACCTTACTATTTATTTTCTGATTCTCTTTTCAGGTAAGATCAAAATAATATTATTGCCTTCAGAAGTTTCCTTTGCTCTGCCTCTTACCCTTCTTACTCCCATACACTGCAAAGATTTCCTTGGATGACACAAATATGCAATGACTTACAACATTTGAATATAGTGATTCCAGTCTGCCAACCTCAGGTGTTTGGGAAAACTGGACTTTAAGAAAATTAGGGAAATTGTTGTTCTTATAATTCCCAAAGCTGGTACTAGGAAAGAAAAGAGAGATTCTTCAAGTAACTAGCTACACTAGAAGATTTTGCCTATTGTATTGGGTTAGAAAATTTAATAAAGTGATTTAAATCAGGAAAATAATGTTTTACAGTTTGCTAACAGTCTGTCCAGTGTGTTAAAGGAGACAAATCAGCTGCACAGATTTGCTGGGAAAGACAGGACTACAAGCAATGAACACTGACATAGCTCTGTTGACTCCAATGGAATCAAACAGGTTTGCACCAGATCTGGATTTGTCCCTTGGCCACTTAAGTGCCTGTGTCAGCTTTTCTCAGATACTATGTTGTCTGTATCATGGTCATAAATCAAAGAACTGAAGGATGGATAAATATGGATCGTATTAAGTAGATCATGTGCAGTGGTGCGTTGTATGTCATTGCACACCAGAAGATGTTGAGAGGAGGAGGAAGATTTAATGGAATAATAAATATAAATCTCATACACTTTTTCCAATTTTTACTTACATGATGAATGATATTTTGGCTAGAATCATGGTTTCCATTGGGTACTGCAATGTTCCTGCAACGTGAGATAAGTAGCAAGAAATCTTACTACTGCTGACATAGGTTCACAGCTCCTGAGGATTTAATACAGGAAACAAGGGGAGGTGGAGAGAGGCAGATGTGGAACTGGTGTATTATGCTTCTGTCTGCCCACTAAACATTTGTAACTCAGCCAGGAAGAATTATCTAGATACTCAAATCTGCACTGAGAGAACTATGCAAAAGGTGATAGCACTCTCCAGATTCCTCCTTAGGATCTTGGCACAAGGGCCAGTTAAATAAGCTTATTCTTGTTCTTGCAGGTGAAACCATACATGCACAATTCAGGCAGACCACCTCAGATTTACCATTTTCATATCACACTTTGTCCCTCCATTATCAATGTCTGCCATCCCACATGTCTTATTTCCCTTCCCTCTTCCTTGTATCTTCTCTTCAGTACTGGTCTGCTTGGTATGTGCGTTGGTTACTTAACTGAGGTGTAGATATATTTGTGAGAGGAAAAGGGGCATTGACTAGTTCCTCGGATTACCAAATATAGTCTACGAAGGCTGCCTGCTACCCAAGAACTCTATAATTTGTCAGCCTGGCAGAAACAGTTGTCAATGTCTAGATACTGAAGGACTGTGAATGATGCTTTTGAGGTCAAAGGCATAATAAAAGTTAAAGTAATTGGCATTGCACCTTTATCCAAGAAATCTGGTAAATAATTAAGTTTTCCTGACTCATTTCCAATTTATCATCACTTCTGAGACCTGTTCTTCTCAGACACCTCACCCATGCACCTATCATTGTCTCTGATTATTCTCCTTCTGTTTCACTGTCTAATAGATACGTGCAGCTTTCTGCTTAAAGTGCCCTCAAGCTCATCTGCTCTGCCCATCTCTGTAACACATCGATTCTCCACCAGCCTCTATCATGCCAGGGGGACAAACAGCCTGCTGGCTATGAGTACCATCATCTGAGAGTGAAATATGGATTTAACAAGCAGCCCTTTCCTGTGAGAACCACCCAAACAATCTTACCTTACAGCTTCCCTCTCATCCTGATTTCCCTTGCTGGCTATATCTGGCACTAGAGCCTATGCTCCACCTTGGCCCTTTCTCCTCCTCTCCTATCAAGGAGAGGATGTTAACTGGGGCCAGAGCTGGGTGTAAAGCCTCTGAGATAGCACCACTATCATCTCTCCCTCTAGGTGAGAAGAGGCAGTATCTGCCTGTCCAGAGATAAATAGCTCTGTAGTGAGTGACAGTGCAGAGATAAATGTCCCTTCATGGACTTGTTGATAACAACCTGCCTGGTCTCCAAGAGAGCACCCCAATCCATGAGTTGAAGCACACAGTGTTGTGATCCAGGACAGAGACTGTGTGGGACTATAGGAGTTATTTTTGAGCACATCTGAAATAGCTTCAAAGCAAAAAGGGTTAATCCACTCTTCTTCATTGGCAAGATTTAAGCCCTAACTTTTGCTTCACTTAATGTAGGATGTAGAAATCAGTTTGGGCTTCCAGGCCTTTATTCCCTCTGTCATCAGAATGGATTAGGTCAACGTGATCTTGGGAGAAAGGGAATACCTCTTTATGCATGTGACCTCTGCCATGACACTTGCACTTATGGCCCTCTGACCTTTTTAGCATGAAGCTTCAGCATCCATCTTTTGCCATCTCATTGATCTTTCTGAAAACTTCTCCTAAAGGTCTCATGTGTTCAGAGGTCTTAACAATCTTCCATCTGTATCTTTCTTTTTTTCATCTCATTAACTCTAATCATTCTCCTAGGAACTGTACTAATTAGCTACTCACCGTCTTTCAAGTTCCACACACATCCCAGATTTTTGGGCTTTTACTTCTCATCATTTCTTGCTGTCACATTGTCTGCATCTTTTAGGATTTTCAGTTTCTGTATAGATTGACAGCCACTGCCTATCTCTGAATTCTTTCTGCTTAGTGCATATGTTAGTCTACAGACTGCACATGGTCTTCATGTAGAGCACAGAACTGGAATAAGCATTTCTAGTGAGCACAGGTAATTCAAAGACTTTATGTCCATTGCAAATTCTTGATTGCTGCATGATCTGTCTTGAAACCAGCTAATTCTGAAGCAACAGCTAAAATCTGAGATCTCAGTGGATCTCAGATCATGCTGGCAAACCCATAAAGTCAACTCCTAAGAATATTCCCCAGAGCTGTCCCATTAAGAATTTTGCTCTGAGGCAGCTGCGAAGGTATTGGTACCCTTTCAGCAAGCACAGATTTCTCTGCATTGCTAAAAGCCATGCCTCAAAGCTGTGGCTCGTTTAATTTTTCCATTTGATGAAGACTTTAACAGCGGAGAATACTTCTGTTGGACCATTTCTCATACAACTATTAGGATACCCTACTGCTTTCTTCCCAAAATGTTTATTTTGTGGACCACCACAATGGTCTGTATAAATTACTGGTGGTCTGTGCTCTTTAATGTGGGGAGTTACTATTTTATAGCATACTAGCAATGATTTTTTATGTTATTTAATTTAATATTTTCCCTTTTACCAAAAATAATATCATTAACTCAAAAAATGCCAGCATTTGTGAAAGGATGCAATAACCATGCACCTTTCTTTCTTGTACTAATAAAAATATTACTATTTTTAAGCAAATAAATCCCCATAAACTGCTTTCTGTTCAAAATATGTTTCGAATCTATCCAATCTTTCAGCTTCCATAAAATCTACTTTCTATTTAATAAAGTAAATGATTTTTGGTAGTAAAAAAAAAAAAAAAAAAAAAAAAAACAGAAAGTCATACCAGTTTAAAGGGAAAAATATATATATATAAAAATATAAAGAGCATGAGAATTTTAGTAGAAAGCATATTAGGAGAAAGTTTATTACAAAAAAGGAACCGACTTTCAACACTTCAAGGTGGTAATAAGGTGCCAATATTGAAACTACTTGCAACATCTGCTCCTATGTTTTTTACTAGTTCTGGTTGTTCATTTGGTGCCATCGAACATCTTCCACACTTTGGGTACACAGCAAGCAGGTTTTCACTGGCTGGTCTTCTACAATTAATACAAAGGGAGGGAAAGAGAGCTCGTAAGTGGGAAGATGATTCAAAGTGCTGACCCAGGTTCCTTCCCTGAATCCAACCAGTATAAACCCAGCGCGTTTATTGACAACAGGAAGTCTCAGCAGCTGAGTCAGCGAAGACAGGAACTTCAATTTTGCTGGTGTGAGAGTCCACGCATTTCGGTCTGCATTTTCTCAAAATATGAAATACTTAAATAAATAAATAAATAAATAAATGCAAAATCGAGCGACGGATCCTCGCTTCTGCTGAATCTATCCCGTACACTGGTACAGTGATGCCAATGAAATCACCACTGGTAATGAATTTGGGTGCCATTGTGTAGGCACGTATGTCTCTATTTCAATGAGTCATATATATGCCTGTATGTGTACGCATTTCGCTCGTTGCATGTACAGACACATGCACACATATTCTGTGTTTGAACGCTCAGGCAAAGCAGAAAGGTTGGCTTCCTAAGGCATTTTCTGTGTTTTCTGGCAGGCAGCTGTACCCAGGTTAACCTGATCTTTACCACATAATTTTAGTCCAGGGAATGCGATTATAAAACTTTCCCATCCATGCAGCTCCTTAACCCAAACTCATGATACTGAAGTATGGATGGATTCCATTCTCAATGTGTATGTGTGTGATGAATTCAATGGACGGGAGGATTTTAGAACCACAGAACAATGTTTTTATTTCTATTTTTTTTCTATTTTTTTTTTTTCTTCCACAAGTGAATTAGCAGAAGGGTAACCATTGGCCAAAATAGCTGGAGCCATCAGAACTGACTGGGACTGATCTCCTTGAGCCAAATATGAACCTCAGAGACCCACCACAGACTTATATATTGAAAAAAAAAAAAAAAAAAAAAAAAGACTCAGCAAAACTCTCCTTGTTTAATGGTATTTTGAGGCACCCAAAACATAGCAAAGTTAGCGCGTAATTCTGAAAAATTAAATCAACGTTAGTGGAACAAAATATACAAGTGGATTATTCAAGGAGAGCCATGCATTTGTTCCTCTGGGCTCAAAGGTCTGAGCGAAAACCACACACACAAAAAAGAAAAAAGACAGTTGAAGGCCAATTTACACCATAACAGGGTTTCTTAATCTGTTCTAAGCAGACCTCACAGGAGAAAGTTGATAAAATACTGCAACAACCTTTTTTCCTTTGGATCCAACAAACCCTCAGCAGAAATTGTGTTGCATGTCATGTCCTACCTACAAAGTGTATATCCCACCAGCAAAACCCATCTGGAAGTAAATACTGGAACTCATCTGGCACCTCATTTGATATCCACTAAACCAATGAATGAAATCCAGTGACTCTGGCTATCACAGAAACATAAATAGAAAATAAATACATAAATATTATTTTTATTTTTATTTTTATTTTGAAGAATAAACACAAGTCAGAGCCCTTAGGAGCTCTGTGCCAACTTTGCTTCCCTCATTTTATAATCTTAGCAATGAACTTCAACTCTTCTCTTTTCTCTGGAGTATTCTTTTGCCAAATGCACAGGGAAGAGCAGTTTTGCCTAAATTTATCATCTATGATATTGCCATGGTTCCTAGCTTTACTGCAACTCTTACAGAATGTCCTGGTAGAAAAACTACTGTGATGAAATTGGACCTCCATCACATTTATTGGTTATATGTCCGGTAAGAAGCAAATGGAAATTCTGATGTTAACTTCTAAACACGACGAGCCTTTTAGCTGAGATTTGTATATACTGAATCATCTCAAAATTTTACTGCTCTGAAGTTCTTCATCCATATCACACGCACCACGTAACTTTCTGAAATGTTCCTGATATTGTTTGGTTATTTGATTAAAAAGAACACAAAAATTAAAGATGACTAATACTGGCAAATAATATGCCAAATAGGATTAATATGGAATGGCCTCATGGGCAGCCATTCCACCTTGTTATTCAGTGTTTTAAATTGTTAAAATTGTACTCTGGTCCATTTAGAAATTTGTGAAGTTATACCATTGTTATAAATAGATTTTTCCCCAATAATTATTAGAACTAACTGGGAAATTTCACCCAAATATGTATTCCTCCTAAGAAGCAGAATACTTTAGAAAATAGCTCCATGCAGTTAGTTATTCTGTGGAACTGACTGAAAAACTTTCCTGAGAGCCATGGCGATTGATTTCGGAAATGTTTCATTTCAAACATCAATTTTTTTTTCCAGACTTTTTAAAAACATTTTAAGAACTTACCTTCCATTCTTGAAGTCTGTTAGAAATCATAGAATCGTAAGAATTCCTATGAAAATTTTGATGCTTGAAATTAAAAATTTTTGAAATCAATCGCCATGGCTCACAGGAAATTTATTCAGTCAACCCCACATAATAACAAAGAGAACATGTGGAGGAAATTACTCTTTTCTTATACTTATTTTAAGGCATCTCCTATAGGTCTCTTCCCATATGAGATGATGGACTCAACAGGTCTTTGTTCTGAGCTGGTATATCTACATACGTTTTCTTATTTAGATAAACTGCATCAAGATGGGTTGCTTCAAGATGGTTTTGGCCAAGTTAAGAGATCTTCCAAAAAACCTTAGGAAAAATAACACGGGGTGGCTCAACAATCTATTTCACCTGTCCAGTAGCTCCTCTTCAAAAGTTATTTTAGACGGAGGCGTTTTACCTAATGATAAACTTTAGGAGCCACTCCATTCTCTTCAACTGTAAAAGCAGAAGAATAGGCTTGACAGAAATATTAGGTAGCTCTGATCATCACTAATAATCCCTACCCTTAGGGAATTGCAGGTGTGGATGTTTCAGAAGTATAAAATTCCACGATGAATCTCTATCTTCATAAATCTCCTAAATGTATCCAATATTGTACTGTAAGGTGTGATTAAGAACGTATTTTGATTGTCCAGAAGAACCAAATATAAGTATACCAAACCAAATTGAGAAAAGAAACATAGAATAATGTCACTGTCTTGAATCACTATAACATCCCAATCAAACTTGGGCTCAGTTTCCACTTTCACAGAATCACAGAATCACAGGCTGGTTGAGGTTGGAAGGGTCCTCTGCTCCATCTCCATCCTCTCATCTGCTCCAACCTCCTGATAAAACAGTGACACCTAGAGCAGGTTGTGTAAGAACATGACACTGAATTTTGCTTTGGAAGCTAGTATCTATCTCATAATTATTTTTTTCCCCTTTTAATTTGCTTCTAGTGTGAATGCATGTATTGACAGAGTTACTGCATACAATACTGAAAAATAATCCCAGCCATTGGGTAGAGAGACACATACAGAAGACGACAGTCTGTAGAGCACTTCAGGAATCTCACCAGCATCTGTCCCATCTAACTGACTTCCCAGACCAGATCACCATTTTGAAGTATCTTGATACAGATCCAGCAGTGTAAATACGAGCTTTGCTGTGCACTTGCACTGTTGATTCAGCTGCAGTGGGTATCCGGTCATTTGTGCAGAGAATTTGGAGGCAGATGGCCATAATGCTAGCCAAATCATTCCCTTCTGTGCTTGGCTACAGAAATTGGCATGCTTTCACCATATTAGCCCAGTAGGCCATCTGGATTCATCCAGACTTGCGACCCTTTTTCTGGCACTTTTAACTATTGTACAATGTCTCAGCTTGTTGGCAATCATGAGAATTTTTCAAAAATTTGTCCTGATGTACCATGAACTGCCATTTCTTTTGCTGCCAGTTTTTCTTCTAATCTGTTTCAAGACATTGAGAAGCAGACAGTGCTGTGAAGTTTGTTCTCCTATGGAAAACAAAGCCTGGGAGGGAAAACTGGAGGTTTCATTTCACAGCCAATTTTTCCAAGTATGCATAGCAATCTGACCATGGAGATGTGGCTATCCTTCCTGTGCACTACTCTGAGCTCTGTTTCAGATGGCAGAGACCTCATGGACCTCTTTAAATGAAAATGTTGTCTGAGAGCCCTGCAAACTAATTTCTACCAAAAGGGATCCAGAATTAGATGCAATGGAAATGGCAGCCTGAATTAAAAAATACAAGATAAGGAGGAAAGGTTGCATATTTAGAATAAACATTTTGAACATAGTATCAGAAAATTTCAGGTAAGCTACCTAATAATTTTCTGGATCTCTAGTTGTGTTCAGTGAAGAAGAAAGAAACATGAGGATATGAATGGTGAGGTGCTAGGTATCATAATCAAGGCATGGGATTAACTGGAAATAAATTAATCCAAAAAGAAAGAAAGAGAAAGAGAAAGAAAGAGAGAAAGAAGGACATAAAGAAGGACATAAAGAAGGAAGGAAAGAAGGAAAGAAAGGAAGAAGGAAAGGAAGGAAGGAAGGAAGGAAGGAAGGAAGGAAGGAAGGAAGGAAGGAAGGAAGGAAGGAAGGAAGGAAGGAAGGAAGGAAGGAGGGAAGGAAGGAAGGAAGGAGGGAAGGAAGGAGGGAAGGAAGGAAGGAAGGAAAGGAAGGAAGGAAGGAAGGAAGGAAGGAAGGAAGGAAGGAAGGAAGGAAGGAAGGAAGGAAGGAAGGAAGGAAGGAAGGAAGGAAGGAAGAAAGAAAAGGAAAGAAGGAAAGAAAGAAGAATGGAAATTCAGATAGTAATCTATACAGAGGGCAGGGAGAAGGTAACACCTTCCCTGCTAGTTGGAGCATACTACCATTTTCTCTAAATGAATGCAATTTATATTCAACTTCTGCATAATATAACACATTATTTATATTACCAAGGGCATTGGAGATCTTTCTGCCTTTTTTCTTTTTCTCTCTCTCTCTCTCTCTTTTTTTTCTTTTTTTAAATAAGACTATCCTGATATCCTTGTCTCAGACTTGGATAAAATAATGCTTTATTTAGTTATGAAATTAAATACTCTAAAGCTCTTGAGATGACAGCCATTAGAGCCCAGCATGACTAAATACTATTCACCTAACATAACATTATCCATCAAGAATCCAACACACACACGCACAAATGGCCCACACCCAGTGCACCCAGCCAATACCTAATCTGTTGAAAATTAAGCTAGTAATGTATGTTAAAACATTTGTGGGAAGTTTGGATCCCAAGATATTTTGCTACAGTCTATGAGCCCTTCAATTAATTCATTACTCATTTTCCCCACTTGCTTATTCATAACCAGAGGCTATTGTCTTGTGTTTCTGACATCACAGTCCGTTGCCTTAGGAACAGTGATGATGTCACAAGGGTAGAATTAGCACCTATTAATATGAAGAGGCACAGAGAAGAGATGAATAATGGGCTTGGGGACTGAATTAGACACAAATTACTAGGAATTTTTTGGACAGGAAAAATACTTGAAAGGTAAATGGGGCTTATATTTAAATATTATGTTTTCATTGCACTTGGACAGCACACAAAAGTTGATATTTGAGCAATAAAATTATAAATACTGGGGTGAGAACAGCTGTAGGATCATGAAAGTTTTTTTCCATGCAAATGAGCCAAAAATTATGACTTTATTTTGAACACTAATGGATAAAAGCATGTGCCCTAGAATCCAGCAAGGTAAGGAATTAGCCAACATCCAGGTATGTGAAATTCTGAGTCCCACAGACCATGGTTCAGTGGGGTATTACATTATTTCTAACATCACTGTCCTCTTTTCCATAGAGATGCCTTTCCATTCACGCCTGCTCTTTGTTTCTGGGTTGATTTTTTTTAGTTTTCTGCTTTGTCAAACTTCTCAAACTATTAATCTAGATTAAGATAAATTAACAGGATAAGTATGTATGTACCTTCTAATCAGTATGAATAAAACAATTTCTGAAAAATTGGTTTCTCTGAAAAGAAGCCTATGGATTCTGATACACAACAATCTAGAAGTGTAAAGATTGTGGATTTTTTTTTATTTTATTTTTTATTTTTTTGCTTTATTTTCCTTTCCTGTAAAAGAATGACTAGCACAGGTTCATTTTGTCAGATTACTTTTCAACTGTGCATCTTGGATGCACACAACCAACTTTGGATGTCTTCCTCGCTTGGAGCCTTTCTTTTGAGATCCAGACCATAGTGTTCTTGCAAAGTATTCCCAGGCATATGAAATCCTTGTTATTACCAAGCCTTGGGTAATATAGGGTATTTAATATAGGATATTAGGTACAATGCGACAGCCACTGTTACCCAAGGAGAGGAATTTGTGCACTGAGCTACTGCCTATGGTTGGGGCCATGAATATCTGATTTAACCCATCATACTGTGCAATCACTTCTCCACTTGTTGCAGTTTGCTTATTGTCAACTTTTCTCCTTTCTGTCCTCTCAGTTTCTCGTTCTTCTTGGCATTTGTCAAGACATATTTTTTCCTCCCAGTCACAAACAGGATGTCATTTTTATTTTTGTAAAATAGAAAAGGGAATGTGCAGTTTTCAGGGTTTTTTTTTTTTCATTTCAGTTTTTAATGTTTTTCTTTCCCCCCTTTTTTTTTTCTTTAACAAAAGCTTAGCACTATTTTGGAAAACAAACAAACAAACAAAAAAACAGCCATTTTTCTTCCTCTTCCGCTGCAATCTGCAGTTTCAAAGGTGGATCGGGCTCTGAGATTTTAAACTGAAATTTCCTAATATTTCTACAATTCCCTCAACAGGGCAATTCCTAAACCAGGGTTGGGAAGGCTTCACTAGTTACCCCAGGACTTACTGAAAGCAGGAACACTCTGTCCTGTGCACCTTTGCTTGCTGAGTGTTTTTGCAGAGGTGCAAGGCTTGCCACTCCATCTTTTGGCAGGTGATGCATAACGCCAAGCCATACAGTCTGGAGGGTGAAAGCCAAGTCTGAAGGAAGCTGTCAGCATGGAGGGATGTGCTGCGACTGTTGGCTCCATGTTTGTCCCCACAGACCTCAGACAGGCGGTGAGAAGTGCGTTTTCACTCCTGACTCTTGACACAGGGATCAAGCTGCCCGTCCCTTTCCGCCGTGGGCACTGATACCAGTCCCTGTGTGCTTGATGTGGAGCCATGCTGGCTTTACTGCAGGAGATAGTGGTGACCTGATGTGTCCTCGGCTTGTCACTCTTCATGCTGACAGTCCAGAGGAGAAGCAGCCATCCCTGTGGCAGTAATCAATAGCCTCTTGGAGGTTATGAAAGTGTACGTTCTCTCTGCACATCTTTTTCACATATGGAAAACTATGTAAAATATACATATTGACATCACCAGGTGCTGGAATGTTGAATAGCTGTCCCAGTTCTTCATGTATAAAGGAGAAAAACATCTTAAAATTAGGCTAAATCCATGCATCTTTGCAATGGGCATTGCCTCTTTATAGCCCTCCCCACCTATTAATCTATAAAGATACACATGCAGAGCATTTCACCCATATGCACACACATGACTTCATGCAGTCATGCTCTTGATTTGCCTGTACGGACAAACATGCACAGACAAAGACAGCCACTGCTTTGATCACCTTATATTTTAAATAGAGAAAGGCAGCATTAGCTTTATCCTGTTTCACAGATGAGATGAACCAAGGATCAGGGAGATTAAGGGTCAGGTTTGCAGAAGTATCTCAGCAGCCATGGGAGAATGAAGTCCAAGTGCCTGCTTTTAATAATCCTTCCCAACATCTCTTTGAACTGCTGGATGTCTAAACCAGCCCAACTTACTCAAGGTCAACAAGGTAGGCCTTGGTGTTGTTTCAAAGATCCTTCACCACTGTGCTGACCTTCAATAAACTTTAGCTCAGTTGTGTGACGACTTATAGGCAGGGTGTATTAAAAATATTAACAAATAATAAACAACATCAGGCATCAGAATGTCATACGCAGGGTGAATGGCACATATTTACAATCATCCAACAACAACAGAGGCACCAAAGAAAGCTGCAGCAGTCTAAAGCCCTGGGCTGCTAAATTCTACTGCTGCTCCTGTTTTATAGAAGGCTCCCTGCCTCCAAACAGGCAGCACGATGGAGCTTTCACACTGAGTGACTCACTCTGAGTGTGAGAAGCCAAAGCTCCCCACCTCTCAATCCTTCATTTATCATGTCCCTTCCCTCCCTGCTGTCTGCAACTGCACAAGCATCATCACTACAGGCCAAGCTGGGGAGCCAGCAGTGCTTCATGGAAGACAGAAATGGTGAAACAGGCAATATTTTTGCTTGCTTTTCCTTTTATCTACATCTGATCTTGTATTTAGCACCAGACTAGATGGTCATAACAAATCCTTCTGGCTCTATAATCTGCTCATTTCATTGAATGCACTATGTGGAAAGTATTCTTTCTTCTTTGCCTGTATAAATATGTAGGTATAGATAGATAAATGCACATACATACATATAAAGGTATGCACACCCACAGTCTGTACAAACACATACGTATTTTATAACCCTTCACCTACATATCTATAAATCTCTGTTCTAGTTTTCCCTCAAGTTAAACTACAGATTATTAATGATAAAATATGAACTAATGCTCCTAATATTCCTGTCTAGAAAGGGTGGAATTTCATTTGAGCTAATGCTAATCCAGTGGAAGTAGAATTTTAAGCCTAGACTAGCTTTCTGGACTACTTCTTTATAGTCAATAAAAAGAAATGGGAACATCCAGGTGGCAATTTGGCTATCTGTTGTATTATTTACTGCCTAGGTGTACACATAAATTGGGAAGCAGATCTATTAGAGAGGGAGGTGACACGAATTTGGAATGGATAGGGTAGAATTTAGGGTCTGATGCAGACCCTTAACACCAATTGTTTTCAGTGCTGGTGTGTTCATGCAAACCAGCTGTGCAATTCCCATTATCCTCATTGGAGATATCCTCAGCACAATTAAATGGAACCTAAATAGACATCTAACAGCTGATGGGCTGAATTTTGTCCTCAGAATCCATTAACTAAATTGACTACATCCTCCAAATACACATACCTACAGCCCCTCTGGAGTCTATGAGATATCAAGACATCTGTGCAAGGCTCACAAGCATGACACAAGAGGCCTGGGAGACCCATATCGTTCTTAAAAAAATAAAGAAAGAAACAACATTAAGGCTTTTTTCACGTTAAATACCTACTACTGAACCAGCCTTAGATCACTGTGGACTGCGAGGGAAAATGAGAAATGAACAGCTCATGCAGAAATGGTGGGATGAACCTGAATCCCTGAGATTTGAGAAACATGAGGTCCCACTGGGACCTCATCTCACCTCAACTTGCCTCTCTGGAAAAGCAAAGATCTGTTATAGCCTCTGTTTCTGAAATAAATGCTCGATGTAGACACTGTGAGTATTTTAGAGGAAGAACAGATGGCACGAAAACAGTGTTGGTGGTTTCACTCCAATAGAGAGCTGAACTCCAATGTGCTGCTCTGTCACTTCAAAAGGACGGGGTGGGGGGTGGGGGAAATATGAAGGGGGAAAAAAAAAAGCTTATAACGACAGGGTGATCACTCACCAAATGATGCTGTAGACAAAACAGACTCAATATAAGAGAGATCAATGTAATTTATTGCCTGTTGCTAACAGACTAGAGAAGTGAGAATTAAAAGCACAGTAAAAACACCTTCCCCCACCCACATCCACCCTCTTCTTCTCAAGAGGCACAAAGGAATGGAGAAGTAGGGTTGTGGTCAGTGCACAAGGCTTCATCTCTGCTGCTCCTTCATAGAATCGCTGATGTTGGAAAAGACCTCCAAGATAATGTATTCCAACTGTCCACCTACAAGTGGACTAAATCATGCCCACTAAACCATGGCCCTCAGTACAACATTTAAATGTTTCTTGAACATCCCCAGGAACAATGATTCTACCACCTTCTTGGGCAGCCCATTCCAGCTCATGACCACTATTTCAGAGAAGAAATTTATACTAATATCCAACCTGATCTTCCCCTGCTGCAACCTAAGGCCATTTCCTTTAGTCCTATCACTAGATTATGGTCACTCCCTTCTCCTGCTCCATGTGGTTCCCTCCCATGGAATGCCATCCTTCCCAAAATGATCTCGTGGGCTTTCCACAGGCTGTAGCTCTTCAAGTGTTTCTCCAACATGGCTCAGTACCACAGGGCCCACCCTTCAGGCACTGCTCCAGCACAGATGCCCACAGACAGCATCACTCTCCACATCCTCCTCCCCAACCATGGGCTCCTCTCCACAGATTACATCCCTGTCCCAGGGTTGCTCCTGCAGGGGCTCTCCAAAGGTTTGGCCTCCTCACTACCAAAACTTGCCATGTAAACCTACATACAAACATCCTTAACAAGACAAAGAATCATAGAGTGTTTTGGGTTGGAAGAGATCTTTAAGATCATCACCCCCTGCTATAGGCAGGGACACCTCCCTCTAGTCCAGGCTGCTCACAGCCCCTTCCAGCCTGCCTTTGAATGATTCCAGGGAGGGGACATCCACAGCCTCACTGGACAACATGTTCAGTGCCTCACCACTCTCACAGTAAAGAATTTCTTCCTAATATCTAATCTAAATCTACCCTCTTCCAGTTTAAATCCATTTCCCCTTGTCCTGTTGCTACATGCCCTTATAAAAATTCCTTCCCCAGCTTTCCTGAGCATAAGCATGAGGGCAGTCTTTATGTTGACCTTCTTCAGACTGATAATCCTTAAAGCTTTCAATGGATCTGATTTAAAAGCATTCTTCTGTCTAGTTGGATGATGCTAAGAGCAAAGCAAAAAGTAAATTCTATGCAACAGTTCAATTCTGGGCATCTTTTTCTTAAAACCATATTCTGAGAACTGTTGGAGGTTTGTCCTTCATAAGCAAATAAGAGTCTCTTCCACTTCACCTGCAGACAAATTGATTATGGCAGCTGAATGAGTTCACTGGAAACATACAGAAAACGTGGTGACTCATAGAACGATACAGGTTGGAAGAGACCTACACGTGTATCTTGTCCACATTTCACTCCATGCCACACTAACAAGAACACATTTTTGACATCAGCTTTTAGATTGAAGTTTACTGCTAATACTTTTCACTGAGTATTTGAATTGATAAGTAGCTATTGTTTAGCAATACTTGTCAGCATCATATAGAAGAAAAGTGATGTGCATGTATGAAAGTATAACTTTACTTGCATGATGAATTCATATTTACATAGCTCTTTGAGATCAGAATATAGGATGTTCCTCTACAGGCAGGACAACATGATTGCCATTTGTGAGAAGAGCAGACATCTCTCTGTTTCCTTGCTGGAACTGTCCATCACATGGAATAACAACCCCAGAACTTCCCAGTTACAAGGTAAGAAAACTTAAGAGACTCCAGTATTTCCTTCCCTAGGCAGAAGAATTCCACAGTCATTATGCCTTTGGTGCAGGAGCTGAGGTCATGGGTGTGATTCAGTGGCTATGAATTTTGCAGAGAAGGGCAAGGCTCTCAGAAGGTTAAGCTGATGTCTGGGCAGCAGCCTATAGCAATTGGAAAACCACACACTTTTCTGCCTGTCCTGCTGGCTGCAAAACCCAGTGTAAGAGGGCCGAGGCCGGTTGAAGACACGATGCAACGGTCAGGCAGTCCAAACAAGTGTGGATGTTTCAACCAGAGCATGAAGTTCACCAGAGGGTCATTGCAGCTGTCAGCTGCTTCTGAGGCTTGATCTAAAACCCGATGACCTCAATACAAGGCTTTCCCTTGCTTTTCATTTGGCAGGTTTTGAGTTAGTGCCTTGGTATACTAAAGTTTTGAAATGATGACAAAATTAGTAGTTCTCACCTGTGGCTTAGCCTATTTTTGCAACCTGTGAGCACTGACATTAGCTGTGCATTTCTGTTCTGCACTGTGGCCTCTACTCTAAACCCAGACATCTTTGTGCCACGTAACATAAATTAATTTCAGCAGTAAGACAGGCAAATATCTAGTAAGTCTTTATAGTCTAAACCAACTTAATATCTTGGGGAACAACAACAACAAAAAAGCAAAACAGGTGTTAATCCAAAAATATTTGAAGCCATTGTTGGCTAAATTATGTATGGAACATTCCCTAAAGGCAGTATGCAGCTCGAGGAACTCATTGCAATGGAAAAGAGGTAATATCCTGATTTTTTTTACACTGTGAAGCAAAATATATCTCTATGGACAAGGAGTAAATTGCTGTGTTGTGTTCCCTTAAGAAATCAAACCTTTCATAAAAAACATCATTTTTCCAATTTAATATCCATTGACTTTTTTTTTTTTTTTTAAATACGAACTTATTCTGAATCTAGTTTTTTTGGTTGTTTGTTTAGAATCATTTTTTCTTATTCCCAGATAAATGCCAGAGAATATAAAAAACTTTTTTATTGTTATCATTAATATTGTTTATTTGGAGACAACATGCAAAATGTTCTGGGATTCTTTGCTTTTGTTCTCAGGACATTTGAGAGGGAGTGACCAAAGTTGTTGGTTATTCACTGGAGATATGCTCATCTTTAAAGTGTTCTTCAGACTGAAGAGTTCTCTGTCACTTATTCCAGGGTCTTCTCACTTTGAATAAAGCATTGTGTCTGCTTAAAAATTGTCCTGAATTTTTGATTCAATACCATGATAAGGTTTTTGTATTTTGTTTGGTATGCGATTCTTTTGTGGAGAGGAGAGGAGAGGAGAGGAGAGGAGAGGACAGGAGAGGAGAGGAGAGGAGAGGAGAGGAGAGGAGAGGAGAGGAGAGGAGAGGAGAGGAGAGGAGAGGAGAGGAGAGGAGAGGAGAGGAGAGGAGAGGAGAGGAGAGGAGAGGAGAGGAGGGGAGAGGAGAGGAGGGGAGAGGAGGGGAGGGGAGAGGAGGGGAGGGGAGAGGGGAGGGGAGGGGAGAGGGGAGAGGAGAGGGGAGAGGAGAGGGGAGGAGAGGGGAGGGGAGGGGAGGGGAGGGGAGGGGAGGGGAGGGGAGGGGAGGGGAGGGGAGGGGAGGGGAGGGGAGGGGAGAGGGGAGAGGAGAGGGGAGAGGAGAGGGGAGGGGAGGGGAGGGGAGGGGAGGGGAGGGGAGGGGAGGGGAGGGGAGGGGAGGGGAGGGGAGGGGAGGGGAGGGGAGGGGAGGGGAAGAAACCCAAAACACCTGTAGATGCAATTGAATACCAACAAGTGAAGCAGAATCAAAGTCAGGTATCTTTGCTGACACACCACAGTCAGATTTACACACGGTACTGTAAATCACATTGGAAAAAGGCCAAATATCCTGTGCTATGATCCACTGTTAGAACTCTATCTTCTGACTTTAGAGATAGTCCAGTGCTATACCTTCATCATTCTATCAGCTCCTGGCTTCCAAAGTATTTCACAGTCACAGTGATCTGAGGTGCCCACCACCCCCACACACACATTCCTGCACGGTGGTAATGGTCTCTCAAATGATGAAAACAAAGAGGTAGTCTGACATAAAACTTTATGCCTGCTGAGGCTCCAAGCTATGTAGCAGTAATATTTACAAGGACTCTGTCGGCTGGGCTGCCTCGCTCTGTTAGGCACCACACTGATGTGCACTTTATGCAGCTGGATGCATGACATTACCACGCAGGCCAGGTCCCTGATTTATAGTGTCTGGTAACATCTCCCTAGTGCTGGAATAGAAATGTCTGTTAATTTTGGATGGTAAAGGAGCATTGGTTTTGCTCTGACCTATAAATGATGAGATTGCAATCAATCTTTAAACTTTTTTTTTTTTTTTTTTTGAAAGCTCCTTCCCATCTCCTACCTTTTTACATTTTGGGATCTGTCACCTTCAGAGTATTCCAGAAATAACTGATCTAAAACCTGAGGTTTTCAGACACCGAAAATGAATTTAAGCATTCACTAAGGTGACTAAATTAGAATGAAAAAGAGGTTATCCACATGTGAACATCACCGAAGTACAGATGAGTTGAGTAGAGGGTTGGATTCACTTCATCTGACTCCAGTTGTCTCAGGTAGATTTGGGAACCTGTGTAGGCTAGAGTCAATGAAAAGGATCATGCTTTTTAGAGAAAATATTGTCCTATCCTGAACTGGATAGTTATGAAGAACGGGATTTTGAGGTGCATATCTTATTTCACTAACCATGGAGTGAAGAAAATGAATCATTTTCTCAGACTAGACAGCAAAATTTGAGATGTCTACATCAAGCTTTTCCCGTGCAAGACACTCACACTGTCTACCAGAGCTCTTCATGGTGCACAGAAGTCAACTGGAGGGACACATATGCATAAACCTCAACACTTCCTGAGATGAACCTTCTTTAAAAAGAAATAGGATAGCTTCATAAAAGTGTGCAATAATTCTATCCTTAAAGATCTTTATGAAAAAAAAAAGGAATAATAAATCCTCCTACCGTCTTTGGCTTCTGATTAACTGTCAGACTTTCTGCAAATTTTGGGAACATGTAATATAGGATCTAAATCTTGAGGACTACATATAAAAGCAGCAACCACTGCCATACAGAAGACCTCAAAAGACCTCAGCTTATACAATAGATCTCAGCTCTAACCTCAGATATTTGCCAGCTCAAATTAAAATTGTCCTAATTCATATGTTCTCTGCTAGCTTCAGAAATTATTTCTCCATTACATCATATGCTGTCTCTGCCATTTCCTTAACTTTTAAAATCATTTATACAAACCCTCCCAAACATAGAAAAGACTTTGCTCACTTTCTTTGGAAGTTTTCTCACCAGCCTACAGTGTCAAACAATATGAAAGAAAATAAGTATCTTAAAAAAGAAAAAGTATTGTGATATTCAGAAATTTAATGATGAGATGGTGAAATAATACTTACTAAGAGAGTCTCTCATGGCTTGAAACTCCTGGGCAAAATTATTAATGGTACAAATTATGTTTGCTTCTTTGAAGTCTCAGAGCCTGAGAGAAGGAGAATTAAACTTTTACTTTTGAAGAAGGAATCAGAATATTATGATTTTTTGCAATTTGTCCATTGGTACTTGCTTTCTTTTCTGCCTCACAGTGGTGATTTACAATCTTGTGCTCAGACTTGTGGTTGTAGTTATTCTCCATCGAACTGTTTTTCCACTGCTAGGAACTTCTCATTGAGAACTGCACACTGAAAAACAATTGCGTGATGGAAAATTTACTAAGCTCTATCACTTGAAAGTTCCAGTTCATGTTCTTGAAGTGCTAGAAGATGACTTGTTTGTCTATCCATCTCTTTGTCCATCCATTTAATACCAAATATTCAAGTTTAAAGGAACTATTTTCAATTAATAATTTTTTTAGAACTCATTTGCCTCTCATTTCAACCTTCCTTTCTTTTTCAATGGTAAAAGCTTTTCTTCATCCTATTTTTTTTTTTATTTTGTGTGTGTGTGTGTGTCCTGGATTTTTACTTGATCTTAGATCTTTGGGGACATTTTAGTTGCTTTATTGTTTTCCATAGTACTACACACATTATTTATTTCAATATGGCTTTATGAAATCCCATGTGTGCTGTAGTAATGATGGGAAAAATAACTTACAAGGATGATAGTCCCAGTTATGACTGTTAAGGAATATTAAAGAAGGTCCTCTGGGAACTTGGGCAGCCTGGGACATAGTGGTATAGCTTACTTGAAAGGCTGCTGTGATATGTCCTTTTTATTGCTGATATTCTGAAACACATCAAAAAAAGGAATGTTAATTCCCAGTCTAACGCTTCACGACAAAACTCTATCCAGGAAAAAAAATTGCAGTCCAATTCAAAGATCCATACAAAGACTCTCACAGGATTGCACAGACTTTCAAACTGTCCTCAAAGATTTACCTCAATTTATGAAATAAGAAGGCAGCAGTTCTTAAAATGGTATAAGCAGGAACTATCAGCATGTCTTTCGCTATGAATCTTCTTCCAAATTGTCCAGGGCTCTATCAATCCTTCAGGCTTGGGTTGAGCTAAGTTGTTCTGAACAGTCATGCTACACAGATCTGATCTCTCCAAGGTCTCTTTTTTTTTTGCTGTAGGTTTAAGGGAATAGTTAAAAAAAAAAAAAAAAAAATGCAACCCATGAATGTCAGTGGTTCATTTCCTCCCTTGGATTGGTCCAAAGTGCTTTTCTAGTGATTGAAAAGGATAGAACAGGCATCTACACACCTGTCTGTCCCTTGTTTGTAATAAGGAAATGGGGAGACTGTTCTCCAAAACTCGTGAATCTTTGGGTAAGTTTAGTTAATCTTGGCTTTCAGATAGGCTTCAATAAAGTAAGAGCACAGGCTGCTTCTTGAGAAGGATTTGGAGCTGTTTTTCTTTTGCTTTGGATATGCTGGAAGATTTTTCCCATTCCTGCCTGCACTAATCCATTCCCTCAGGAGGAAATCCTCATTTTCCCAAAGAGCTGCACAAAAGCACGTACAGTTCCAGTTGATATTATGAACTAATAATTGCTCCCAAATTGTTTATAATTTAAACAGGTAAGAGAGAGAAACGGGGTGGCAGGGACAGAGATCTGCCCCAGGTCACATACCAGAGCCAGACCTACCATCAAGGTTCTTGTGAGCAGGGTAACACACATCACAGAAAGATTAACCCTTATTGCAGAGGACTGAGACAAACTGAAGATTTATGACATAGAAAAGCTGCTGCTTTGGACTGTTTATACTGGTTAGGAGGAGTGTCTCCTGGTCATGGGATACAGAAAAAAATCTCAAAGCCACTAAAAACTGTGCTCTTCTAGTAGCACTGACCATGTTCAGGAGGGATGGAGAGAAAAAAAGGAAACAGAGTATGCTAATCTGAGAAGAGACAGAGTTTACAACTTGGTGCACTCTGCCTTCAGCTGATGATGGATTTCAGTACGTATAAACCTCCAAATCCTTCTGCTAAATGCCTCATCAAAAAGCTCTTCATGAATTTCAATTGCATCTCCAATGAACGCTTGCTAGCTCTTCTCAAAATATTTCCAAAACTTTTTTTTTTTTTTGAATGTGTTCTATGTTTTCCATGTGTAACGCAAGGGAGATTTAGATTAGACATCAGGAGGAAGTTTTTTACTGAGAGAATGGTGAGGTGTTGGAACAGAATGCCCAGAGAGGTTCTGGATGTCCCAGCCTTGGAGGTGTTTAAGGCCAGGTTGGATGGGTCCCTGAGCAATCTGATCTAGCACTTGATCTACTGGCTGGCAACCTGTGGCAGAGGACTTGGAACCTGATAACCTTTGAAGTCCCTTCCACCCCAAGCCACTTTGTGATTCTGTGATATATATTTACATGACATTTATGCCATACTTAAATACAATTAATATTACTGTAAGCTATGATAATTTATATATGTTGGTCACATCAGCTATGTAAATTACCTCCTTGGCAACCTCTTCCAAGAGAACTGCACCATTTCATCTCAAGCAGCTCCTCCAGCTCACATTCCCTCCTCCTCGGGAGAAAAGTGTGAGGAAGTCATCTGCAATTGAATGTGGTATTGGGAAAGGCTAGATGGTGTTCATAAAGACTTAAGTACCGTGCCAAATTACCATTTCCTCACACAGAAAGATGCTGTGAAACAAAGCTGTTATGCAGATACTGAGTATTTTTAAGGAAAGAACCAGCAGCCATTACATTGTGGTTGCCATTAGGAGTATCTAACACCTTCCCATTAATGTGAATATATGATAAGCAGCAGTGTTTCTCATCTTCCAGGGAAGATTCAGGCTGGATATTAGGAAATACTACTTCTCTGAAAGGGTGGTCAGGCACTGGAATGGGCTGCCCAGGGAGGTGGTGGAGTCACCAACCCTGGAGGTGTTCAAGGAACGTTTGGATGTTGTGTTGAGGGATATGGCTTAGCGAGAACCATTGGTGATAGGTGGATGGTTGGACTGGATGATCTTATAGGTCTTTTCCAACCTTAGTGATTCTGTGATTCTGTGATTCTGTAATAAAAATTAGGAAGAGCTGCTGAAGTCAGAGAAGCAAGGGCTTGTTTTTCTTTTTCAGCCCAAATTTACTGAAGGGAGTGAGTTAATTCACCTACCTTGATTCACCTTGCAGAAGATCAGCTTCCATTTGGCTCATAATTAGCACCACACAACCTTCTGCAGTCAGCAGTCAGATCTGAAAACAATGACTACCAACTTAATAGTAAATTTACTGGGACAGGATTTTGTACAGTTGAAAATCATCACTCAGGTCTGTTGATCTCCTTTAGGACAATTCACTGGACAATTCCCATTTGCTCCATGAACTCTCCTTGACTGAGCCTGCTCACAGCAGTTTTGCAAGAGGTTGTAACCCCACGCCACTGGCCAGATTCTGTTTGGCAGAGCTCTTCTTGAACCTGCCTTTCTCATCTATAGCCCTGTGCTGTATCTTCATCTCTAACCCTGTTGCCTACTCACAAAACTAGTGTGACTTGGAAGGAAGCTTGTGAGATCTTACTGCCCTGAATGATCCAGGGCACATGGCTCCTCAGCGGATACAAATCAAGATGATGAAGCCACTTCAGCTTTGACCATGAAAGGAAAAGACTGCCCAGTGAAAATGCCTAATCTCATGTAAAACCCAATTGGGCACAATTCTGAGTGCTCCGATCTCAGCTGGCTCTGTTCTGTACCAGGCACTGGGGTTCATGATCTTCAAAGGCCCTTCCAAAAATTATCTTAAGGCTCTGCTCTCTGATTCAAAGTTCATAGCATTATTAAGGCTGGAAAAGACCTTTCACCAAGTCCAAACTCCACTCACTCCCACCATGCCCACTGACCACATCCCTGTGCCACATCTTCATGGTTCTGGAACACCTCCAGGGACAGTGACTCCACCACCACCTCCCTGAACAGCCTGTTTTTACTAGTTTTGTTGTTGTAGTAGTTTTTTGAGAATGTATTTTTTTCCCTACTATCCAACATGATTTGGCCAAAAGACTTTTTCTGAATCTCTGTTAAGCCAGATCTGTGCTGCGTGTTTATATGGCTTTGCTTGATGTCGTCACGGCCACAGTCACAGGTGCAGCACTTACATGTTCAGGTTCTACTTCAGGCATCTGGAGATTTCTCTTCTCTTCCTATTGATCACACATATATCAGCTATGATAAGTCCAACTTTAACAGAGCTTTGCTAGCTTGCCACAACTAGAGATTTGGTCCCTGTCTGTAAGACTTTTCATAGAGATCTGCTACTTAGTGCTGGCCTTTTGAAAACAGAAAGCATTTTGGATAGTTTGGTTATAGTGGTGAAATATATCGTTTTATTATACTTTTTGAGCACGTTGGTATTTTCTGTGCTTTTCTTGAAAAGCAGGACAAAAAAAACTAATAGTAAGTGGAAAGCCGTTTTGCTGTGTAACACTAATGCACTGAACATTATTATTATCCTGCTATTCCATGGGGAAAGTAAATGCCAATAAAAGGGATTATGAAGCAATATGCATTTTCAATTAGGACCTACAATGCTGCTCAAAGCAAGCCTTGCCAAACGTCTTGCTGCTGGGACATATAGCTCACAGCAAGCACAGGATAAAAAGCAGGAGGGGAGAGGGGAAAGGACCCAGGCAAGCACACAGGATGACCCCCCATGGCATACATGCAAGGAGCCAGAGAGCTGGAAGGCAGAACAAGGGAACAGAGGGCTGTGAGTGCTGTGTCTCGTGGTCAGGAGAAAGCAAGGAGAAGGAGGGCTGTGAGAGGTCAATTCCATGGAGCAAGGAAACAGTGAGGGTCCATCTGCGTCATGCCACTTCTCCTGGCCCTTCTTCAGGGCAGAGGCTGGAGTTATCTGCAAATGAACAATGCATGCACATGAACACTCACATTCATTGTTTCTTATCCCTTATAAACACAAAAACACATTTTACACATGCTACACACACATGCTCCATCCCTGGATTCAAGGTCAGACTGGATGGGGCTCTGAGCACCTGTAGGTATCCCTGTTCACTGCTGGGGAATTGGACTAGATGGCCTTTAAGGGTGCCTTCCAAATCAAATGATTCCATGGTTCTATGAATATGCTGCCGTGCATACTTATATTTGCAACATGTGCTTGTATACACATACATTAATAGTTTATATTTAAACATCTGTGTCAATCTAGACACAGAACCTTTAGTTATGTAGAGAGTTCAAGAAACCTGTAAAGTTAAAATATATACAATTATGTGATGTCAAGCATGGTATGAACAAAACAGGAAAAGGGAGTATGTGATAGGAGCTGGGAGAATAAGGAAGAGAGAGCAGTGCTTACAAATAGATGGGCTACTGAAGATGTTGTTTCTGGGAAATTATCTGTTTTCCTCCTAATACACCCACTTTCCAATTAAGTAAGAGTAAATCTTGCTCTTTTTTCCTCTAGGAATGGTGAACCATTCTTGTTGCTATCTGGGACGGGATTTGACAGCTTACATCAGGAATGGGTGTGAAGTTGCCCAGATGTGTCTGCTGAGGGAACCATTTTCCTGGTGATGACAGAAGCCTGGCAAGGTGCCGGATACAAATCTGAGAGTTTCTTTTTCTTTTTTTTTTTTAAAAAAAAAGAAAAGGGGGTGGGAGGGGAAGAGGAACTTGTATGTATCAACCACACATACATGAGAAAGCCCCCTTTTATTTTTTTTCCTTTCAGGTAGAAATGCTGAGATCTTCAGAAAAGACAGGAAGTCTTAACACTGCCCTCCCCAGGGTGTCATCCATCAGTCAAGCCTTTCCTTTGACCTTAGAGTATTCAGTCTGTCTCTCTCTTCCTCAACTTGCTGTATCTTGCACAGGAACCCAAGGCCATGTTTAATATGTTTGTTTTTAACACCGACAACATAAAGGTCAGTGTTTAAGTTAGGTTACGTAATCAGATCAGTCCCCAGTGACCAACCACAGAGCAAAATAATTCCCATTTAATTGTCCTCTTCTCCCACCCCCATCTTTCCGAACAGCAAAGTCCTATTATTTTTTCCTTCCCTCTGCCTTGGAAACACTTCAGTGCTGATCTCGAGTTTATATGTTACTGGAATTAATTTTTCAAAAACACTTAAGCAAGATTTCCTTCATAAAAGACATTTGGGAAGGAAGAGAACTTATTTTTTTTAATATACTACAGTGCAAAAAAAGATACCAGGGGATTCGCAGCAGGAATTACACACACTGGCTTAGTTTCCCTTTTTATGCAGCAAATATTCCCCATGAGCACTGGATTTCCATACTGAAATCCTTGGGGGCCTAGAGGACCAAAAATTGTCTGATATCCCTGGTTTTGTGAGAAAGAGATAGAAACACATGTAATGTCAGAATTTGGTTTCATATACAGTTAGGAACATTTCTGATTTTGGAAATGTCAAATGGAACTGTAGGTAGAGTCTGGAAGGGATCAGGCTGAATATTACCCTGGAAAAGAAGGATCTCAGATAGTGGTGATTGCCATGAATTAGGAATAAATCTGAGTGCCAACAGTTCACTCCCATTATAGATAAGACAAACCACATAATAATACAGCATGTTTTTAAGTGAATACTTAGTCAAACACTCCACTTTTTATCCACAGTTTAGGATGGATTTGGAGAATTTGGAGGACTGTATTAAGAGGTTACCAATACACCATCAGCCACTGAGTGTATCCTATGAAAGGACAAATGAATCTAGGCTCTTGCATTGGTTGTAGACTAAGGAAGTGAACAGCTTCCTACAACTGTTTGAGGGGCTAGAAAAAAAAAAAAAGCCATATCACACCTCTTCTGAACTGTACTACATGATAAAAGGGGTAATGGTTGTAGTTTGGAAGGTCAGGCTAATCATTAAGAATAAAATAACTTCAACATATTGTAACACTGAAGCAGATTATCCAAAAAGCTATGGCATATGCTTCTTTAAAGGTTTGCAATGGCTACCGTTGACCATAGTCCTGCTCCAGCTGAGAGTTCAGACTAGTAGACCTCTGATTGTCTCTTCCAATCAGCTTTTCCAGATTTTTCATAATTACCTTCCCCAGAAGCACTGTTTTTTAAACTTCCTAAGCTGAAATTCTAAGTACAGTAGAAGAAATAAGATAATTTGCTTATTTCTCTTAACTTACACCATGGTCTTCCATTGTTTTCATTATGGAGATTTCATTGTGGAGATCTGTTTTCAAATTGGATATTTGTATTTCATTATAAGCAATTGGACAAAATCCCACCACGTATGCCCAGCTACTAGGATGCAATAGCAGGCCGAGGGTGTTTCAAGTGTTAGGCTCAGTGCTAGGCAATGAATCTGTGAGCGTCTGGTCACTCTTAGCAATCTAATCTAAAAGATCAGTCACTGATTTTATAGCTGGAAAAATCTTTGGAACAAGTCCTGTGCAAGGCTAGGTAGGGCATGTACCCCTGGATCCATAACAAAAGAACTTAGTTGTCATGTCAGACAGACCTCTGTGTGTAAGTACATACTGTTATGCCTCTAAAGAAGGTTGGAAATCAGCAGTTGTGAGAAGCAATAACGTTTTGCATTTCAAATCTAGAAGAAAAAAAAAAAAATTCCATAGACTGTCTTCAAAAGAGTGGAATATTTTATCTTCAGGTGCCAGTTCCTTAAAATTATCTTTGATCGCTGTGCAGTTACTTCTATCTGAGCTCTTTATGGTGAGAAAAAAAATATCCTGAATGAGCAAGGTACTTAATAAAATAAAATATGAATTGTCTGGACGTTAAGGTCCCCAAATTTGCTGATCTCACCAAAGGTAGGTTTTGCTTAAGTGCCTTGTGCCATCTGAACATTCTGTAATGTGTCTCTGTAGGGCTGCCAGATGAGACACTCAGTACTGTGGGAGTCCCATGAGCTTTTGGAGTTGGCATCCAAAGTGGCACTGGGTGCTCCTCTTCAAGAAATTGATCTGAGCTTTTAGTACATAAGTAGACATCCACATGCAGACATGTGCATCTGGAGCTCAATTCCACCTAAGCTCCTGGGAGACATTATAGAGGCCTTCCAGTGTCTGAAGGGAGCCTATAGGAAAGCTGGGAAGGACAAACTGGGAGGGAAGAAGGAAAGCCACATTGTCCAGCAGTTGGAGGAAGGGACTGGAATGCTCAGAAACTGGGATTTACACTGCAGTCTGCCCTGAGTGGTATAAATTTCCAAAAAGTACGCAGATTTCATGGTCTTTAAAATCTGGAGAATAATAGGAACATCCCCTCAGTAATGAGAATCGAACTTGTGAAGAAGCGAGGCTCTGAAATCCAGTAATCTGAAGCTAGTGGAACCTTTGTGCAAATGTCTGCAAGCAGCTCTCCTAGTTGCTAATATTGGAATTTCATATATGTATTTAATGTATATAGCAAAATTTACTGCATTTTATTGCTGCTTCTTAGATGAAACTCAAATGAGAAGATGTGAGAGCTGCTAAGGACTAAAAGTCTCTGTGGATAGGGTGTGCCCCTTTAGCTGTAAGGCATAAGACTGGATTTCATCTCTTGTTCTTCACTACAGGACACACTGCTTTATCAATAATGGTGGGGAGAGCAATATTTGTCAGCTAGCAATAACTCGAATACCAAGAGGTACATTCAGCAGCCCATTACTTTAATACCGTAATAGGACTGGAGAATACCAAGAAGGATTAAGTATTCTGAGAGAGAAACATAAAACAATATGAAACACATAGAATAACAATACAAGGAAAAAAAAAAAAAGCAAAAAACCACCAAAAAAACCTTTCATGCTCTGCATTGAATAATTCAAAGCAAATGTGAAGCCATTCTCTTCAGCAAGGCAACCACAATAGGTCACATGAGTGCTTGCATTATTTTTGTTTGTTTGTTTCCTTATAATATACAACGTCAAGCCAGTGGTCCTGAGCAATATTAATCAGAAATATCTCTTGAATGACTGTGTTTGCCAAATGGCTGTTTTGTATTTATGCTGTAATTACTCTGATTATTTGATACATGCATTCGGTGCTTTTTCCTCCTACCAAGAAAATAGAAGCATCAGCTCCCCATACGTTTCTCATATTTGCAATCAAATGCATTCGTGGAAAATATGGTTTGCTGAATTGCTGTGGGCAGGACTCATACATACTTTTCTAATGCCGGATGTTTGGAGAAACGTTTTAAATATACATTCCACTTTTTTTATGAATAAATTGTACCCTGGCTACAGAGACACCTGACCAGTCCTAAGATGGGCAGCTCAGCTGATTGCTCAGCATGCTTTGCAACCCATTGCAAGTTGGTGTTTTACTGCAGAAAGAAGCAGTTCTGTCTTACCCCACAAACAGCAGCTCCTGCTGCCTTGTGCCAGTCCAAACATTTATGTATCTGTGAGGTAGAATGAGTGAAGAAGCTGAAAGTAACCCAAAATAAGAAAACAGTGTTAATTCAGACTGGCTCCCTGATCTGGCCTGGGGAATTGCCACATAAGTATTTGCACTAGATTTGGCTTACAAGCGTAGAAGATACAGGAAACTACAGCCAAGAATGCTCTGGGCATATGGTATCTTATATGATGGTTTTCCTGAGCTGACAGACCATCCCAAAATCATAAGGACATCAGTGTAAGGGCACCCATATAGATATGGACAAATTCCTTTGTGTCTGGATTGCTTTGACAAGGTTCATGCTAGCCAAACCCACATTACCTTGGATATTGCAGAGCTGCTTTGTGGCAGCTTTAGTGCAAGAACTGCACCTAGAGTACTATGATTTTGTATTCCACTTGCTCAGGTTCAAACAAAGCCAATCTCAAACAGGAACTTTTTTTTCATCTTCACCTCATTTTCTTATTTATAAAGTTTATTTCAGTAACGGTACTGACACTTATGCTTTTACTTAACTGTGTTTTGAGAAGCAAAATAAAATAATTGTACAGATAATTTCTTACTCTTTTAACTCTATTAGCCAACATCTAACTACAAACTGATTATGGTAAATGTAGAGCTGATTTTGGTATTCTGATAGGACCATGACCTATTTTTTCTACATCTCTTCCTCTGTTTAATTTTCTCTCTCCTGTCCATCTTCAAGGTCCACAGTAGGAAAGAGTACAGCTCAGCTTTAAGATACCCAAGGCCTCAGTCTCCTCGTGAAAGAAGAGAGACCAAGATGAAATAATCTAAGGGAGGCAAACTGATCATTTCATGACATGAAACATCCGTTCAAATTTTGAGGTACTTGCTTTTGATTTGCTTATACTCAAGGCCCTCAAGGTCAGTAAAGGGTTTTTATTCTTACCAACATGAAAATGAGTTTAAAATACACCAGTAGAAGCTTACTTTCTCCATGCTGTCGAGTGGAGGAGAAGAGAATATTTTCTGTATTTTGCTATATCAAAAGTAGCCTGGACTCAAGCATGTAAGGAATTTAATTATTTCACTTTGAATTCAGTGGCTTCAAAAAATACAGGACAGAAAGCTTAGTAAGCATGGTAACATCAGACAAAGTCAGAAATAAAAGCTCCAGTTAATAGGCACAAAGAAGGAAAACACAGAAGCAGAAAGATGACAAACCAAAAGAATCCAAACATAACTTGGACATATTCTCTGTTTTTTCTTTCCTCCTCTCTCTTTGTGGATCTGTTTGTTGCCTCACTGGATGTTTCCAATGATATTCAGCCTACTGAGCAAGTATTTCTTGGGATTCACTTCAAAGCAAACGGAGCACTACATAGGAAAGGAAAGGAGAACGTTCAGATATGATGCCTCCAGCGAGGGCTCACGTCCATGGAATCAGGACAGAAGCTGTTCCAGCTGAAAACTCCCCTCTTTGCCTTCCTGCATGCCTCCTATCTTTCTCATTCCCTTTGTTGTTGCTGGTACTGGGGTTTTTGATACTTCACTCACTACCTCATAGCTCAAGACAGGGTCATGCGGCTCCATCCCTCCCTCTGTAGTCTCTCGCCTCATCCTTCCACTTAAGACCACTGTGGTCTTTTTTGCATTGTTGTGTGAAAACCAACAAAAACACAGAGTGCTTTGATTCTCTTTCAGCCATAACTACGATGTTTCCAAAAAAAAAAAAAAAAAGAAAGAGGATGAAACTGAGAGTCAGGCGGAATTGTAATTCTTATGGTTTGCTTTTAGAAAGGAGAATTGAGTGAAGCAGAAAAGAAGAAAGGCAAAGAAAAAGCAGAAACAATAAACAGCAACGTGTTTATAGTAGGTCATCCATAACCAAGCTTTCCTGGAGCACACACAAACAAATACACGCAACCTCACTGCCTCTCCAGCAAAAACCCAGTGAGAACATGAAGACGTGTTGCTCAGGCAAGAGGAGGAAAACTTATTTCTGCTTTTCTATATAAGATTTTGTCTGTCCCGTATGTGTATTTTTTACCTGTTTAAAGGTTCTAGCATGTTTACCTTTTTGAAGGAGGTAGGTCCCAAGCCAGATGGCTAACACGGAGCAGATAATGATTCTTTTTTAACAAGGATCCCCATATAGAGGTTAATAAAACATGTTGGGCACCAAAAAAGAGTGGATATCTTTCAAAATAAGTTAAAAAATGCATCAGGAGAGAGAAAAGTTTTAGCTGAGTTCCGTAAGAAATAAATTACACACACACATACATTCATTCATGAAAAGATTCTCCAGCTGTCACAAAAAGTCACAGGCAGAATCAGAACTGGAAACTTGGTCTGTTCATTTCCTGGCTAGCAGCTACCTGAACTGCAACCTCCAGTTGATTTTTGCACAAACATTGCAAGAATGGGCAAATCTAAAAGTTTTGGTAGTGAGAAAGTTCAAGCTTTCAAACTTCTGTCCTAGGTTTTTGTTATTTTTGTAAGGTTTTGTGCTGAAATCATGGCTCAAACAATCTCAGAGAACTAATGTTGAAAAAACAAAATTCCGTTTTTTCCCCACCATTTTTAATTGCAATGTCTATACGAAGAGCTGAAGTCAAAACTCCTTAATTGAGAACACCTTAGAGTTTCTATGTGATTTTTATCTCATTTTCATTGTTCACCTGTGCATCTCCCTCTCCCTTTTCTGTTCATGCACACGTGTAGACTGCTGCATTAGTTTCATGCACAGTCTTGACAAATTAATATCTAAGCGCTGTCTTACGCCCTTCCCCAGAAATACAGACAACTTTTAATTGTTCAGTTGCTGCTCACAGAATCAGAAATAGCACACAGGAATCTGTGCTTTTGCTCTTCAGCAGGCAGCAAGTGGATTTGACTCAAGTATTGAAAAACACTGACGCAGATGTGCCATCATAAAAAGTGACAAAGTTGGCCAGGCAGGGCCTGTCCTTGGTGAAGCCATGCTGGTTCTCTCATACCACCTTCCTTTAGTACAGGAACCTATAAAGAGTACTCTGCCTATGCTTTCATAGAATCATAAATCATGAAGGTTAGAAGGACCATTGAGATCATCAACCTACCCCACTGTACCATGTCCCCAAGTGCAACATCTCATCTTTACTTGAACACTTCCAGGAATGGTGAACCCACCATCTCCCTGGGCAAGCTGTGCTAAAGCCTGACCACTCTTCCTTAGAAGGAATTTGTCCTAATAACTAACCTTGTTTATCCCAGTCCAAGTTGGAGATGTTGTCCTTGCAACCAGCTTTCAATCCACTCTGCTTTTACTATGCATTCAACACTTCACTGACCAAAGCATGTGCTAGAATGGTCTCAAAGTTATTTTACGTGTAGCAAGAGATTTCAACAGAGAACATCCCATTGTCTGCTTGGGTAAAATTCCTAGGTCTTTATTTCTTGTTTATGATTCAGAACATCTCAGTTTAGGAAATCCATTCTAGGAAGTGTATGAGGCAGTACTGCTGTGCAGAAGTTTGTTGCAAGCCACAGATTAAGTCAGTCTACACAAAAACACAAATCCAGCTTTGGCCTAAAGCATTCCCTGCAAATAAGTGGTCATTGAATTTTAAATCTCCTTCTCTGACCTCTGAAACTGTTTATCAAGGCAAGGCAATGTGCTGCACTGAGGGTGTTGCTATTTAAAAGCATTCTGAGCTAAAAGGAGTCAAGGGAAACCAGAGAGAGAGAAGAAAAAAACACCAAACAAATGGAAGGAGGCTTGTGAGCAGATGTTGTAGCCTGTTTCCACGACACGTGAAGTGTGTGGCATGCGATATAAATAACACGACCTGGTACCACACTGACGACTGCACTTCTGGAGCAGTGGAAATAGTAGCTCAAATCAACATTGTAAGTGGAGATTAGGGGACTGTGACAATTTCCCTTGGCTAACTCCTTACACTGAGCTTTTCAGCAGACTTGATGGGTTTTAAATATACATTTTGTTTCCCATGACCTGCAGATAACCCAAAAGGAGGCATCAGCTTGTCAGGGTATGCACAGATAGGGGAACATCCAGTTTTCTAAGCAAGCACACCAAAGGGCTCGGTGGGGCATCTCTTTCATCCTAACCCTTTATACTCCCTGAAGCAGAGGGAGAACACTGTGAAATGAACCAGGGCTGATGGCCACATCCTGGGGACAGAGGGAGGTTGTATCAGTAGCATAAATAAAGTATTAATTCCCCAGGGCAGAGGAGAGGTGAATATGGCTTAAAATTTCACTTGCCATATGTCAGATCAAAAAGAGAAAATTAAACAATGCTGTTAACATACACTTAGATTTCTCTGAAATCACTTTCCTCTCTCAAGATCAAACTCCCTCAATGGCTTTGAGCAATGAAGATCTCTCCAGCTGATCTGATCAGCCAGGGTATTCCTGATAGTGAATTAAGAAAAATGGGGACAGTTTGTGGAACTCATTTCATCTGATTGATTTGGGATACCTACTTTAGGATAAGAATTACTATGTGGGTTCTGCTGACTATTACAGGTATATCCCTATCAGCTACAGAAGGACATAGAGATGATTGGTCCTGGTGGAGGCATCTATGATGAGTCAGTTGAATACTCATTCTCTTTACATAGACATCCAATGCAGAGACAGAAACCTCTGGACATCTAAATTAACTTGCATTCATACGTAATTTGAATCCAGTCACATAACAAGAAGCAAGAGGGTTCCCATCTTAATTCGTGCCCAGACAACAAAGCTAACATGGGATTTAGGTGCTCATAAAATTCATCTAGCAACCTTTGAGATGTCCCAGTGTACTGAAGACATCTGAAAAGAAATGGCAGCTGTAACTTAGAACCAAGAAAGCTGTATAGGTTGGAAGACCAGGTGAATCATAAATAAGGTAACTAGGCGTTTTCAAAAGCTAAGTGATAACCATCACAGATGTCTCATAGGTACCTAGAAATTTGTTAGACCTGCTATTTCTGTCTGTTCTGGCACATTTTCTGATGATCAGCGTGTAGCCAAAGGCATTCAATTTCAAGGAGTTTCTTCTGAAACGACACAGAATATCAAGAGCTTATAGGTAAAAAGATTCATGAAAACTAATCTTTTCAAGGAACAGCTGGACCTTACTCCCATTGACTGCAGTGAAAACGAACAGTTGTGTGTATATATCTCAAGACTAACACCTAAAGGGAAGGAATTTTGCCTGCGTCTCCCATGTGCCTTGCCTGGAGCTGGGACTGGCCATGCTCAAGTAATGTACTTATTCCTTTGGCAGAAAATCTCCTCCACCTGCATTTGCTTTAAACTGCTTCATTTTGTCTTATTACCAGCTTAATAAAAATAATATTAATGTCTTCATTTCATTCTGTAAAGGGTTTTATTTTTATTTTTTTTTTTCTGTATGATTATTGGACTGGCAGCCAACCAAGGCCTTTGCTGTAAATTACAATGCAAAGGCTATGTGCAAATGATATCTTGCTCCTTGAGTTACAAGAGAAAGGAGTTTTCATAGGCATTAAAGGGAAATAAGTGTGTTTTTTTTAAATGAAAGAGGTTAACTGAAGTGCTACCTTTTGGTGAACCACAACTACCTAAAAGAACAAAGCTTTTTTTGGTTATTTTGGTTTGTATTTTACCTCTGCTTTGTATTTTACTTTGGAAAATATTCTGCTATCTCAACATATGCACCAATGTGAGCCCAGGGTTTGCAGTGACTCTTGTGGCTTTTTTGAACAGGATCCCATATCTAGTATTTTATTTCCAGAACTCCCAGAGAGTCATGTGATGATGTGAGACTCTCAAGACTTTTTTTTTTTTTTTTTTTTTTTTTGCCCCCAAAGGTTGTATTTCTTCCTTGCAGGAGTAAAGAAACCTTGAAAAATTGGATTCCTAAAGTTTTGAAAATCAAAAGCAAAAAAAACAAAAAAAAAGAATGCTATTTTTACAAGGCGATTTAGAATTCCTATGTTGAACTTCAGATTTTTGGCCATTTGACTCACTGCAGAGTTAACCAAGTACTGAGTTCCAGACACACAACGACAGGTGTATGTGACTTTCCATAGGGTCTGAGGTCAGTGCAGCAGCTCCCAAGTGAGAACAGAACGTAATTCTCTCTCTGAGATGGTAATACATAAGCAAATGAAAGCCCTCTACACATGTGGGCAAATCAAGATGTTCCGAATTTCTGGGGTTTTGTTGAATGTTTATGTGAGATGTCATGTTTCTATTTAGTTCCTCATATCAAGAGGATTCTCAGGGAGCTCAGTGCTTATGATTACAAACCTGAGGACTCCTAAAATGAGCAGGGGGACAACCAATAAGTGCTCCAGCTAAAGAAGTGCTATACCGTACAAAATGTATATTTTGCTTAAATTCCAATTCAGATATTGTGGATGTCTCTGCAAGTGTCTTTTTTTTTTCTTTTGTTCTTTCTTCTTATTATTTTTTTTTAAATGGCAAATTAACTTGTTTCCTATAAAGATCTACTTTCATGATTGTGATGCAGAGAAATAAGCAGAATCAGTAGAACTCAGAACTTTGTGTCCATTGTTGATGCTTCCATCTACATGACTTCAAAGTGCACTCCAGAAGTAGCTATCACAGTACAGCTCTTTGTTTTCCTTAGCACAGAGAGCTGTGTAACAGACACATGGTGTAGAGATCTGTATGAACCTGACTAAACATCATCTCACTAATCAATAGATCTAGAACGACAGGACCACTAAGATGATCAGAGGGCTGGAGCATCTCTCCTATGAAGAAAGGTGAGGGAACTGGGCTTGTTTAGCTTTGAGCAGAGAAGGCTCTGGGGAAACCTCATTGTGGCCTTCCAATGTTTGAAAGGAGAGTATAAACAGGAGGGGGGAACGACTGCTTATGAGGGTGCGTATTGATAGGACAAGAGGGAATGGTTTTAAACTGAGACAGGGGAGGTTTAGGTTGGATATTAGGCGGAAGTTTTTCACCCAGAGGGTGGTGAGGCACTGGAACAGGTTGCCCAAGGAGGCTGTGGATGCCCCATCCCTGCAGGCATTCAAGGCCAGGCTGGATGTGGCTCTGGGCAGCCTGGTCTGCTGGTTGGCGACCCTGCACATAGCAGGGGGTTGAAACTAGATGGTCATTGTGGTCCTTTTCAACCCAGGCCATTCTATGATTCTATGATCCTACCCTAGTGGCACAAGGATAAGGGATCAAGAGACAAGAGTGCCTGGACCTGCACCAAAAATAAGCAATTAGTCATCTCCAAACATTCTTGTGCTGTCAGTGTCCTGCCAGGTGAACTTACTGACCTCAGAATTTCACGCTTTCATTTCCAGTACTAATGACCCTGACTGGATATTTGGTCTAATAATAACTGGGTTAGTGACATTTGAATTACCAAGGAAAAATCGTTGCATTTCCGTTGACTTTTGCACTCAATTTAATAACACGGGATGCAGCCTTTGCTACTATGAGGAATGAACTCCCTCCATACGCACTGTGAGTGTGCTACAGTTTATGTGCTGACATATCAGGCAGATGAATTGTGTTCTGCCTTAGCAATATTAGCTTAGGATGTATCGGTATTTGCTCTTAGATTGCTCTGCTTTTGCACTATGTTTAGCATCATGTTTAAGATCCCACGCTGAAAAGCACTGAACCTTGATTCTTCAGAAGGGCTCGAGCTCTGCCCGTGGCTTGTTTAAATCACTGGGGACTTGTGTTACTGATTTCAACGAGGGCAAAACTAAGGCATTGGATGCTAAATCTATTCATCTTCCCACATTCACATTCTAAGGAATGATAGCAGCAGACTAAAGAGGCTATGAAAGCTTTTGAAATAACCTCAAGCAGAAATCCATTGAAGTGTAAAAGCAGCAATTCACTGAATGAGAACCAGAGCAGCCACCCCATTTCCAGGAGGAGGATGCCTGAAGAAGCCCTCTGAAGTGGTCAGGGCCCTCTCATGAGCTGATTAAAGCCTTTCCTGACTTCTGTTTGCAGTGAACATTGTGTCTGTTCCTCAGCTGCTGCTCTCTCATTACCAATTTGGGGTTCAGGAAAAAAAAAAAAGAAAAAAAAAGTGTCTTTTCATTCAATTTCCTTTTTTAAAGAATTCCTTAAAAGTCATTATTTGTTGTTGATTTTACTAGAATTGGAAGGGGCAGCTGTGGTCACACCTCCAACTGCAGGCATAACTCAGACCAGAAACCCCTTGTCTGCAATTTGCTACTTCTGCTTGAATGTCTGCACTCCAGGCTGCAAAGATCTTTCCTAGTTTCTGACTCCATGGATCCTCTTGAGGAGCTGTGATCTTATCTGATTACAGCTGCTGGCTTCAGTAGTTGGCTAGCATCACTGGGAATACACTTGTGAATTGAAGTGCTCTGCAAATGTTGCAGTGCTTTTGACTAGGAAATCAGGCTGCCCAGAGCCCCATCCAACCTGATCTTGAGCACCTCCAGGTTTGAGGCACCCACAGCTTCTCTGGGTGGCAGTGCCCCCTCTCTGAGTATGGAATTTCTTCCTAACATCTAACCTGAATTTCCCATCTTTAGTCTGAAGACATTCCCCCTTGTCCTATTACTATTAGACTATATAAAAATTTGGTCCTCCTGCTTGTAAGTTCCCTGCAAGTACTGGAAGGCCACTAAGAGCTCTCCCCCAAGGCTTCTCTTCCAACCAAGTCTTTGTTCACTGAATGGTCCAGCCTTCAAATCCATATTTCTCCAATTTAGAGATAAGGATGTGCTGCAGGGCCATGTCAAAGGCCTTGCACAAGTCCAAGTAGACAGTTGAGCAGAGGAGCATGGCTCATCTTCAGACACCTTGAAAGGCTAGTGTATGCAATGGATCCAGGAACGCTGCCTTGAGAAGGCCCCTGCAATCATTGGACAAGCATGGTAATCAATGATCCTAAGCTCTGTCTGGGCTGACAGCCAGCCCAGGTCAAGAGGCTTAGTGTGCTTAAAGCCACTCAGATGCTTGCCCTTCAACTAGAAGTGAAGCCACAGTCAATCTGCCATTCTTTGCTGAAACATTTTCTTGTCCTTACCTCATAAATCAGAGCATCTGTAGTACTGAACCCTGAAAACATTCAGCAGAACAAGGATATACAGGACAAAGTAAGTCTCCAAAGCAATGGTCAACCACTAGAAAGGGAAGAGAATGGGTTATGAAAGTTACTGTGTTTCATGTACTTGTTTATTGCCACAGGTTGTCTTTGCATTGCATGCAGAGTGAAGATGCCAAGGAATGGCATTGGTTCACTGAGATGCAATTTTTTTCAGCTGAAAGCTAGTCAACCTGAAGAACTGGTGCCACGCATGACAGCAGCTCTGTCAACACACGCAGCAGATGGTTGGGCTTCACGGGGGATGGTGGGAGCAAGCAGGGGAAAAGGAGCCTCAGATCCAATCTTGGGAGAGAGCAAAGAGTAAATAAACGTCTGGGCATGCACTATGGCAGCCAGCAACAGTGGTCAAAGGCACAGGAGATACAGCTGTGTGAGATAAGCAAGAAGGCAACGGCCTCACGACTGTAGGGGGAAGATGGTGCCAGAGCTAGATTAGGAAGAGTTTGTGGCTTATCACTTTGAGGGTCTTACAGTGACAGAAGTCTAAATAATAAACTTGATTCCCCCCACCCACCCCACCAACCCTCCAGTTAATAAAAGTGTAAAAGTAGCCGTGATAAAGATTCAAATCAATATCAGTGGTGACTGAACAGCTCCATGTAACAGATGAGCAATTCCAGCCAGGAACCTGGAAGTATGATCCTTATTGCAGCTGAGTTACACTTTCAGAAACGTTTAGAACCATAGAATCATTAAGGTTGGATCAGCACCATGCCCACTAAAGCACTTACTCTATGCTGTCAGACAAAGCCAAACTGCTTTCCTTAGATAATCATCTGCCCACTTCATTGTCGAAGAGCTGTAAAGACTTCACACCTGCTGAGGAAGGTGCAGTCTTACCTTATTCCACTGTCATCAGGTGGAATAAGGTGGATCTGAGCTCTAGCCTTTAATGCCCAACCAGTTTCTCTTTCTGAGCACTTGAGGGAGAAACTGTAATCAAAAGCACCTTTTTGCATTATTATATCCTTCTTTAAATAGAAGTAATGATGTCTCACTTATCTCTGGATAAGTATTCTTTTGAATGCAAATATATACACACGATTTTATCTCATGATGATTACATTTCAAATTACAGCTTACAAATTTTTCTTGTATTAATTTTTGAAAGATCTGTAAAACGAAAAAAAAAGCCCATAAAAATGGGTGAGTCTGTTTTTCATGCTGTCTGCACAAGTGTTCTATTTTCCAAACTGAGCTGAAGGTATTGTTGCCTGGATCTAACCCATATGGTATTGATGACCCTCTGAGAAAGGGCAGGAATACAGCAGCTCTTGTGAAAGAAAGCAGCATCTCTGATATACCCCAAACTGCACAGCTCAGCAGTGGAAAACATTGCTGTGCAAACTGTCATCACCAAATGCTGATAATGAAGCTTCAGGAAGGATTTTGTGGAGTGTGGAAAGCAACAGGCTGAGGGAAAAGGAGTGGCAAGACACTAAATATTGCACCAGGAACTGGCTAGGGTTAACACTTGCAGGACCCTGTCTGCCTGACCAGCTCCTCCTCCCCACACTTATCACATCTTCCCAACACATCTGCTGAAGAAGGATGGTCTCATCCCACCTCCACACTGGGTTCACTGTCTGTTCCCATTCTAAGCAGAGCTCTCTTGAATTTCATTCAAGTGCATGGTCAAAACAGGGACTTCAATTCAGCGTACCTTTTTCCATGAATGACCCACTGCAAAATCAGCAAACGAATTGAAGAGATAGGCAGGAGATACTATTATATGCCATTATAGCAGTGTTCAACTACCAAGCATCTTAATGCCACATATGTATACAAATTGCTCGCAGAGCACAAGCAAAATGCTTTTGCCTGTGAAAGTCTATATTCTGTCAACCATTGCAGATTTGCTTGTGCAGGAAGATGAAGATCCAGTTAATCAGATATGTATCAGTTATTTCCTTGGGAACTTACAGCCCAGGTATCTTTTAAAATCAGGATAAAGGTAAACCAGAGAAATTATTCAGGAAATAAGCCTCAGAATAGAGATACGATGGAGGATTTTCCAATCAATCACTGACATATAACAGCAAAGAACCAACCATTAGCCCACGAAACAGGAAATACTTGAGCGCGTGAAGAACAAACAGTTCTACAAAAATTAAGATACTATATCATGTTTATAAATACATCCACGCACTTAAGTGTTCAAATGGTTGGGGATTTTTGTTGCTAAAAGTGATGCTGATATGTGCTGGCAGAAGAGGATTTTGTTCCTGGAGCAGCAGCCAGAGGTATTCAGGAGATAAATATGTGCAGACTTGCTATGCTGCTTCTTGGCCATTTGAATTATGGAGTAACCAATCAGCAGCACTAAGTGCTGTATTGGATGTTTTGAAGATCAGTGCTATATTAACAATATGTTCTTGATGGATATGGGGAGAGGTAGACATCAGCAGTGAAGGTCACATCTTTCTCACACTTATCCACAAGCTGTGAACTCACGTAAACACTCCTACAATTGTGAATGAAGTTGGACAGATCTTATTCCCCACCACCACCCCCCTTCCTCCTTCTGATTTTCTAGTGACCCTTTGTAGGAAACCTTTGCTCTAGACTCATTGCATCAGTACAGAAAAATCACTAAAATATCATAGAATCATAGAATGGTTTGAGTTGGAAGACACCCCAAAGATCATCTATTTCCAACCCTCTTGACATGGATGGGGTTCCAGTCACTAAATCAGGCACTAGATCAAGTTGCCCAGGGCCTCATCCAACCTGGCCTTGAACACCTCCAAGGATGGGGTATCCAGAGCAACTTCTCTCTTTCTTGTAGCCCTACTCACCATCAATGTTACGAGAGCAAACAAAACAATTGGAAATGGTTAGGCTAGATGAAATACTGAAGTGTTGGCCTTGTACCACCTGAGGCTCTCTGCACAAGTAAATTCATCTACTTCTTTATGATTGACATGTATTGCTGGCAAGGTAAACCACTTGGCTGTCAGTTGGAGCACGGAATAAATTGAAAATTACAATAGCTGCTGTTATAAACCTGAGGAAATTTTGGTTTTGTTAACACAGCAACAGCAAAATAGCCAATCCAAAAGGGATTAGGGGCATATAAAATCACTGGAAATGGCTACATTTTGGGGGGAGACTGCAAAGAAGGAAAACAGAAAGAGTTAAGAAAATGCTGGGATACCCCATGGAAACAAATTGTTATATATATATATATACACACACACATATATATATCTTCCCTCCAGCAGCAACAACCTCAAAGCTTTATGCATTCAGACTATATAGGTGGCAAGTTGGTAATAGAAATCCATGCCAAGACCAGAAAACTTCCAGCCAAAACAGATGTAGGTTTATAGTGGCAAAGAAAGCCTTTAAAATGGGTCCAGGGACTTCCAAATTCAATAGTACGTCGATATAAACCTGAAGACATGAAAATGGGATCTGAGCTTTTAAAATGAAAGAACTAATGAAGTGGCATTTTCATGGGTCGCAGCCCACATTTCGCCTTACCAAAACACAGCAGCCCTCTCAAAGCATTAACCCTGATTTTTCACCTGAGAATCACAGGGATGTGGCCTGAGAAATCCTCTGCAGAACAATTCGGCGCTCTGACATCAGCAGCACTGTTATTGTTCCCTCGTGGTATTGTGTTATGCTATGCTTAGACCACACAGGTTGCACTTGCTCATGGAAGCTGGCAATCATGTTGGGGATAGGATTTGTGATGATGTTATGCGTATGAAGTCAATGGAGCTTGACCAGGCAAACACAAAGCAAAGACCCATAGAAACATCCACACTGCACACTGCACACGCAGCTGCATTCTTAGTAGAAAGATACAGCCAGCACAGAGAGGCTATCAGTTTGCTTACTGATACAGAAATGTTTTGGTCACTGTCTACGTGCGGCATCAAAAAAAAAGTGATGGCTTTACATGAATAAACATTTTACAAGTTGTAAAAATGCAACCCCTTAAAAAGAGACCCTACAGTGTGAATATGAAGAGAGTCAGCATTCATTGAGACAGGGGAAGAGAGAGAATCCTTGTCCATCTTCATTTCCTAATGCTGGTTCCTAAATGCCATTTCAGTACTAGGTGAAGTACTTACTGAAAGTTCAACACACACATCCTTTTATTTTTTCTCATCATTCCTTTCTAAGAATAGAACATTATAAAATACTATTAATAAAAACTTTAAAAATATATTTTCCCTCATAAATTTTAAGATATAATCTCATTACCTCAAGAGCTGGGGTGACTTGTGTAAAGATCTGCCAATTCCTGTTCACAATTTACACAGAGGAATTTTTATCAAACTCTAAATTACCTGAATTAAATTTTAGTGGGGTTAAGAACTCTGCAAGGCCATTGATTTCTAATTGAGCATACTGTCTGAAGGATACTTTTGGGCTTAAATATATTCCAAGAAACACTGGGGTGATAGCTGCCTTGTCATCCCATGCTGCATGACACTGGTAATCTTCAGAGTTAAAACCAGTAGCTGCCACAGCAGCTGTTAAATGGATGTGTTTCTGCAAAAGAAGGAAGTAACAGCTGTCCCTGGTCAGAGGAAAGGTCAGTTTAGTCCAGCATCCTGTCTGTCAAGAGGGCAATGACCTCTTTCTTTGTTTCTTTGTTTCTTTCTCTCTCTCTCTCTCTCTCTCTCGCTCTTCCTTCCTTCCTTCCTTCCTTCCTTCCTTCCTTCCTTCCTTCCTCCCTTCCTCCCTTCCTCCCTTCCTCCCTTCCTCCCTTCCTCCCTTCCTCCCTTCCTCCCTTCCTCCCTTCCTTCCTTCCTTCCTTCCTTCCTTCCTTCCTTCCTTCCTTCAACTTTTTGAAATTTCCTCAGCTTCCAACACAACACAAAACAAAGAAGCTGCAGGGTGTGTCCGAAGCATGACAGTAAGGTACAAAACCCTCAGATAACTACAAGGAATGCTCAAAAAGTAATGCCTCATATTTTATGATGTTAGCCCATGATGTCAGAGGTGAATGTTGGTGGGATGGCAGTAGAGGTTGAACCCTCTCACCAATATCCCATTAAATTTTGTTGTATGGGACAGGTGGCAGCAGAAGGCCAGTCTGACAGAATGATATCTGACATGGAAGTGTGTTTGTATCAAAGGGGTGGAAATAAATTCCTCCATGAGAAAAAAATGGCACCCACTGGCGTTCATTGACACATACTGAATATTTATGGAGACCAAACAGTGGATGTGAACACATGGAGGAATGGGTGGTGCGTTTCAGCAGTATTGAGAGTGACAGTGGGTCACCTCCACCAGTGCAGATTTTTATGAGTGAAGCATGCAGGTTCTCATTCACTGCTAGCAAAAATGCACAGCTAATGGCAAAAATACAAAAACAGTATTTTGTATCTCAGAATGTGTTCTATCAGATGGTATTATGATGTTCTTTGTTACAGTTTTCATGGAAATAAGTAGGAGGCATTACTTTTGGAACGACCCACTAATTTCACTTTGGCAAGAACAGCAAGAGGATAACAACACCGAGGGATGTGCAGATGCTCCATGGCACAGCTGAGCAGAGAGCATTCAGGAAGGAGATGGTGAGACAGACGTGGGTCCTGCATCACTCTCTGGAAGGCACATTAAGCCATTCCTGTGCGTTTTAAAGTAAGCACCAGGAGAAAAACCATCTCCACCAGCATCACAGCATGCAGTCAGTTTCCATGCCCACTTTCTTCCATCATTTTCCCTACCCCCATTCTCATTTATTAACAGCAACCAGCACGGCTGTGCTTCTCTTGGGCTCCCTGCCTGCCTATTGCACTCAACACAGTGATTACGGAGCCCAGCTCACTGTATAAACATCTCCTCCACTCTACAGGGCTGTTTCAGAGGCCTTTGCCCTGTCCCACTGTGAACCTCAGCAGGAAATACTCTGGAGCTATCTATGGGCTAATTAAAAGAGCAGCCCTGAGACCCCATAACCTCCTCAGGGTCCCGCAGCACAGCTCTGGCCTCTATCAACACACATGACAAGGTTACCACTGCAGAAGGCAGCCAGAGCTTCTTCATACAGATACGACTATTTTATAGAACGTGGCCAAGATTCGTTAGCTGTAACAAATGTGCTTTCATTATGACAAGCTAAAGCTCTCTCACTGAAGGGTCTGGGCACTTCCTGGCAGCTCTCGTTAGGACTAATGACCACTCTGTGCTGTCACATGCATGCCTTGGGCAAAGCTGCTCCGGGGTTTGCACAGTTTTAATTAATTAAAAAGGACTGGTCTTGTTTCTTTGGTTTACATTAGATGCCCTTTTTATGGCTCCCCTCATTAAAGTAAGGAGCGCCTGCACTGAATAAATATTTTATTTATTTATTTATTTTTATAATGATGACGTGTCTGGAAGTCGGTGTCATTGACATCAAGACTTTAGCAATATTTAGATTTGAAATATCAAGAAAATGTAAAGTCAGTGTATTTAAGGTGATAATATTACGCTTCCCATCTCCCTTTTATAGGGGGATGTTCTGGCCTGATGTAAAGGAGAGGGGAGAACTCAGGCTGGAGAGGTGCTCCCACATCTCCTCATAAGTAATAGCTTTAGTTCACTAGATGCTGTGAATGGAGGGTGATTACTGTCCCTTAGGATCTTTTTTTTTTTTCCTCATTTCCCTGTTAAATCACCAAAATCACTTTTGCAGTCTTTACTTTGAATTGCAAGATCTAAGGACTTTGGGGGGACGTAAAGCAAAAATGAATTTCCAATTGTCTTATGAATTCAAGGACCAAACACTTCCTAAGATCATAAAAAATTGCAAATAAACTGCAAAGATCAGAAACACAATGCAAAGATGCACCTTTGGAGTCCAGTGTAGCTGAGTGCAGAATGGAATCGTTGGCTGCAGAGCACCAGGTTGATCTCTGAGAACTGCCAAATGATTTTACAATTTCAGGTGCCTGAGAACATCCCTATTTTATGGGTTCATCCTAGAGAAGATGCAACAAAGGTAAATCTTGAATTCAAGACTTCACTCAAGGTCTTTCAGTCCAATACATCATTGCATCCATCTCTTTGGCGATAGAGAAAGTCATGTATGGAGAAGTGGATGTAATATTCAGGAGACCTATGCACCAATAAATTGTGATTAAAAAAGAGGTAAACCCAGTAACTGCAAAAGGCTGAGAAGGAAGAGAAGGAAATCTATCAGAGAAGAGTCCAAGCTCACCAAAATACTATGACTGCCATCAGAAATTCCAGAACACTTCTCTGTCTTCTCACAAATCAACCTTGCAACCAACAGACATGCTTTGTTGCATCGTGAATAGTTTTGTCCTTCATAATAGGGATTTTCTTTGTTGTTTTTGCTTTAAAACCAGGGCAGTCTTAGAGAGATGACGATTTTTGCTACCTTCTTCTCTCATTCCATGTAATGAGTGTAATGTGTCACGTACCATAAAATCACAGAATGACTTAGGTTGGAGGGGACTTTAAAGATCATCTATTTCCACCCCTCTGCCATGAGTTGGTTGCCCATCATCATCAGGTCTGTCAGAGAACCAGCACTCCTTCCAGCCTTCTGTCCTGTCATCTGTCCATCCTTCTGTCCTTCATTACTCCCCTATGTGTAATTTAAATATTTAATTTAATGCCAATGAGACACGATAAGGTGCCTGCTATGCTCTTTCTTTGTTATCCAAACATTAAAAGCAAAGTGAAGCAACAACATTGAATTCTCTTCCTGTGCACTGCTGATCAGACAGCGAACAGCTGTGGAGATTGCCTTAACATTCAGTACTTAAAACTTAAATGTCACCAGTACTGTCTAATGAGCACCAAAATGAGCACTTGAAGAGTAAAAACATGTTATGTACTCCTAAGAGAGGAAGGAGAGAGAGACAGAAAAATTGATCCAGCAACAAATGGCTCAGATTCACAAGAGATCCTCTCTGCTAAAGACTGGGATTGGATTGGCTGTGGAGCTGGATTCCAGGAAAACATCTCAGGGAGGGTTTCAGCTGCCTCTGCCCATCAATTCCTTTCCCTCATTGGGTCTCTGGATTACCAAAACCCCTTATGCAAGCATTGCCTCACTACCTACCATATGATATGGGTCCTGCAAGCTCTACTTGAATTTCTTGCAAGTTGTGACTAAAGAGCCACTGTGTTGATACTTTCCTATATCAACCATTTCCAGTAAACAGGGGCTAGTAGGATTCATATTTCTCTCTGCTACAACAGAAAATGTAGGTCACTTAATTGACAGTTCTTAGAAAGCTGACATGTGTACACTCAATAAAATTCTAGAAATTGTTTCCTCTTGATGGCACAGCTTTCACTGACACATGATTTTATTCTTGGCCTACTGGTTAGAAACAGAGGGCAGTGTTAGTGAGTGAACATTGAGCGATCCAGATCCTACATATTTACACTGCAGATTCAAAAAACATTTGATGCTTAGTCAAGGCTTAAAAGTAAAACACCCTATGAGCAAACAAGTACATTTGTCCATTGGAAAAGGTACTCCCATCTTGTACTGAAGTGGTCCCTTTGGTCCTTTGCCAATCACCTTTTATGATGTCCGAGAATTGATTTGCTCTAGGTTATGTATTTTCCTTATTAAATAGTACTAAAAAGGTAAGTTAAACCCACAAGACCACACACGTTAGCATTCCAACATTAAATATATTGTGCACAGCTGGCACAATCACATAAATTAATGTTTGCTCCCATCTAGTGGGTGAAAGTAGAAATTACATTTAGGTAGAACATTATGCAAATTTATTTTGAAGTGAGTTGTGGGTAATATGCAGAAATGTGATTTTATGCTTTCACCTAGGTTCTTCTAGATGTATTTATTAAACACAGTGTAATTCTTTCATTTAGCTCTTAAGCTACCACCTCATCCCTGAGTCACTTTTGATTCATCATGGCTGTCACTCTTGGCAGAAACCAAAGAACAAAGTGTAGATTAAATGATCTAACAGCTGTGTCATTACAACAGATTACATGACATAGTGTACATACTTATCAGGAGGACTGGTTTCCGTGATGAAAAGGTGTTATGCAAGTCTTCATTTTCACTGGAAGGACAGTGCAATACAATATTTAGACCATTGGAAGTATAACAATGAGATGTGGACTCAGTTTTCCTGTTAGACTTCCTGTTAGACTTGTAACCCTGAGTAATTTTAAACAGATTGGAAAATGGCAGTGGAAGGAATTCTCTTCATCTTCAAAAATAGTCATAGAGAACAGTCCAAAGAAGTCAACAAAGGACACACCTCACACTATTCACTGATAACTAGTCACATCAGACTATAACATTCTTCTGGTGCAGTTTTGAAAATTCCAAACTCAAAGCAACAAGATACCAAATGGAATGAGACGAGCAGATCAGTAAGAACAAATGGCATCCCAAGTCTTAAAAAAATATCTTAAGTAGTATTCCTAGAGGATCCTGGGAATTTTACCGTGGCCCACATGGCACAGAAGAAAACACTTCTCTCTAGAAAAATGCAAGAATGTACTCAAATTTTGGAGAAAAGGCTTAAGGATTGGTGAATAGAGAGTCAGTGCTGTTGGGAACCAAATAGCAGGTCAGAAGGAGCACAGGGATCATCCTCTCCTGCGTACCCAGATAATAGGAATGGCCATTCAATATAGGTGCCTGACTCCAAGACCTAAAATATAGACATTTACTTCCTTAAAAAAGGATAAGCATAGAAAAAAACCTCAGGTTTCTTGAAGAGACTTGGCTCATGGCAAATCAAACTCCTACATTCTCTTACATTTCATTAGCTAAAATGTTCTTCCAGCTCAGTGGATACTATTGACTAGATCTGCTGTGAATAACTTAGATTCCTTGTTCACATGAACTGCTACAATACAATTTAGTTACCTAATCTAACCATGGGAGTCTTGGACATACATAAGACTCCAAGAACTCCATCAGGGCTTACAGGTTGGACACAAGATCTACATGACATTTTAAGAATTCGGGAACATCAAATGGAATATGTGAGGAGTTGTCAACTACTACTAAAAAGCTACATTAAGGCAAGTGGATCTTCTTGGTACAAGCCAAAATAAGTAATTTTAAACTGAAAGTTAATTTCCATCTCAGGTGACAGATGAATGGTATGGAGTAGAGCCTTGGCGTGTGCCTCACTAACAGTGACTTTGTCATGACAATGTCTACAGGAACCATGAGGTAATGAAGATGCATAACCCTTGGATAGTTATGAAGGATTATAAGGAAAGGCATCCACTTCTTTCATGGCAAAGTTGCGAAATACAAGAGACAGATGAAAATATTCCATCATTTGGGGAGAAATATCCTTGGCCAAAATAAAGATACAGAATACAGTAGTAATCTCAGAAAGTATGAATTTCTGATAGACTTTTCCTTTTTGCAAACAAAATACTTTTTGTCAAAAGAATGGAATTTTCCAAAAGGGAAATTTGCCACCACCATCTAAACATTTGATGCCTTCAGCCCATGGAAGAGAAGGTTAATAAGAACTCAATATTCAAACTGTTTGTTATATAAAATGTAACCAGCCTTTCTGCATGAATATGTTTGCAGAATAGCACCTCTGAAATGCACTGATTTATAAATATAAAACATCACAAATAATATATATAATAAATATATAACATCACAATGTGATGCTTTTCTTAAAGAAAACAACATCAACAGCAAAACTTATCAGTCTTCTCTTCCTAGATATATTTTCAAACATCTTCAGCACTACATTTCATTTCTTGTTTGTTTATTTCGGGAGAAATACTTAAATAAGTTATGTATTTTCTAAGCCAAATTTTGTGGAGAGGTTCCTAATTAGTCTTCGAATGTGATGAAAAGAAAGACAAATTTATGGAAAGCTTTGAAGTTAGAGCTAGATTTATCCCTTGTAACTTTAACCACCAGAAATGTATGCCTGAGGTCCAAAGCAGTCATGTAGATTTCCTTAGTAGTCAATGAAGTGAGAGGGAGGCATCTCATTCCAGCCACTTTGGCCAGCTCTGCCAGGACATGATGACTCATAACCTGGAAGCATCCCTCACAGTCCAATGATTGTAGAAAGCAACTTGATGTTTTCCTTAGAGTGCATGCCTAGTTCCTAGATGGTTAAAGTTTGGTGAGGTTAAGTCCATCACTCGTGGAGGTTTTGTCTTGGTGTTAGCAGTGAAGAGCTCTCAGTAATATTATTATTAGATTACAATTAACCTCTATGTTGGCAAAAAAGGGGGAAAAAAAATTGTAGATAGCACAAGAATATGGATTGCATCCAATTTCGAGGCTCATATTATGGCTGGCTTTTGGTAGGTCTTGTTGTTTGTTTTTTGGTTTTTTTTTTGCTAAATCATTTGAAACAGAAGTCCTACTAGAGAAGAGTAATGAATCAAAGTCACTCACATTATTTATCTCTTTTTGATAGGAAGTCACTGGCAAATCTCATCAGCATGAGACTAGATTTTGATCTTTTTATTTTCTTATTTTTTCCAATTATTTGTAGTGCCTTTTTACCTCTAGTAGACAGAGGAGCTGTGGACATAAAATATCAGCCCTTCTGAAACCAAGTGTTGTGAAGTTTTCTGAGATTCCTTTTCTTCTATTCAATAAAGTATCAAACTTCACAAGGGCCACAAACAGGTGGTGTTTGGGGGGTGTAAACACTGGTGTTCAAAACCACACTGTTTACCTTGGTCTGGAAATTGTTTTTCCTTTCCCAGATTATTTCAGATTCATTTCCACAAGCCAAATTTTACCTGCTGGCCCAATTGTGGATGATTTAGCTATCTGTTTCCTGAAGCAAACACTGATCTTTCTGGTCTTTGTTTTGAAATGCAGATTTATTTGCTGAAGACTGAAACCTTTTGTCCAACAGGGTAACTGGGAGAAAGCTGATGATCTGAGACAAGTGATCTACTGTCACCTTTAGGACTTGAAATTAAGACTACATATAGGTATGAACAGTTGCATCTTCCCTTCCTAGATATTTATTCTCACGCATATATATGTTTTTTATATTTGAATAATTGCTTTCTTGAACCCTTTTCTGCAGAACCTTAGTAAGAAAGCTGCGTGTATTTCAAATAGATAAACCTCAGAGCTCCCTTCGAAGCCACTGATTCCATCCCATAACCTCCTGTAACTGTAGGAAAATAAACAGAGTTGTTTAGTTTTATTTTAGTCACTGTAGGGTATCCTGCCTGGCTTCCAGATGCTAATCCAGAATGGAGTGGATCACATGTAGGTTAGGTGAATAGCTCTCTAGGCTTAATTGCCTGCATTGGCTACAGATGGGATTTACTGCCTAAACACAGATGTTTTATGCCATCCAAGGTTGCCTTGCATAGCCCAAGCATTTGCACAGCCTCTACTGCATTACTTTCAGGAGACTGATGAAGATGTGTCCAGGAAGATTACCTTAGAGCATCTCAGAAGGGATAAGGTACAACAGAATCAAGTACCTAATCAGTATAATCAGTGAGCTTACAAAGCAACTCTTATCACCTAACAGGGAATGATTTGACTAGGACAATGATTTTTTTACACCAGTGACCATCTAGTGGTGTAACGCCATGTGAGAAACCCAAATGTCACAGACACCCACAGGAGTTTGCAATATTTACATAGGATGTTGAGGGTAAAAATGACTTTCCCAAGCAGACAGCTGGATACCAGATAGAACTCCTTATGGCACCTTAAATGAAAGTACATTTCTGTGTATAGGCAACTGAGCTTTCCCAAAAATATCTATTCACTGAAGTGGGAATTTAGACCAACATATAGATATAGCTCCCATGTAGATTTCTGCAGCTGTAAAGGTGCATAGGCACTACAATCAAGCCAATCTCCTTTCATAGACTGAGTAAATTAGGCTCTAAGTGAATAAATGATCTTCTGTAGTCCTCACTTATTTCTTCATAACTCTTGTAAAATCAAGGATACAAAATCTGTAGGCAGGAATGTAGTACCTTGTTTGCACAAAGGTCCTCTCCACTGCCTGATCACAGAGAAAACTGAGAGTTGTGTAGAAGAAAAAAAAATTAAAAGGAAGAATATATAGGAGAGAATCAGTATAGAAACTGGAGAATAAATAGTCCAGAAGGCTAAGGAAATGAACTGTGATGAAGCTAAGCAGGTGAAACGTAAAGAAAAATCCCAAAATTACAGTAACAAGAGAGACAAAACTCTGCTCTCTGCAAGGCTTGGAAGATAAACTATCTTGGAAGATAAGCTATCTCCATCAGAGGCAAAAGAAACAGCAGAGACACAATAGTATGCAGAGTCTGTCCAATCAGGACAAAAGCTTCTCCTTAAGTTGTTAGGACAAAAGAAAAGTTTGCTTCATTGTGATCCACTGATGCTCCTGGGAAGCATTTGCATCTGAATAGGAAGATTCTTATCTGATTTATGTTCTTCTGAGAGTTTTCCTAGTTGTTCTAATTCCAGAACATATTAATACCCGTAGATGATGATTTTAGTGCCAGACATCAATTGGTTATTCCTAGTTGTGTTAGCTGAGCTGTAGTAAAAACAGAAGCATTATGCTGAATATACAGAAACATCCCACTGCAGAAATGAGAATGGGCTTCATTTTTCTAGAAGATGGTCTTAGGTTGGAAGGAACCTCAATGGACATCAAGTTCCTAGTTCTACATTATAGAAGGTGGTGGGAACGTGTGGACTGTAGTCCACAGCAAGTTCTGAGATGCTCTGTGAGGACATTATGTTCCCCTGTTTCTTTATTAAGTTGTTTCTAGAGCTTGGGTGAGGAGTTGTTTGATGCTGTCTATGTATCTTTTTGTATTTAAACTGAGATTGTAATAAAAGCATCAAACTCTTCAATTTCAAAGAAATTATTTTGTGTAAAAACCTCCCAGAAAGTTTCCCACAGAAATAATGTTATTATTTATTAAATAGTGTTAAAAGAACAGATGGCAGCCATAATGTATCCAGCAGCTCAGATGCAATGTATATCTATATGCAGTGTATTTCTATAGAATTCTTAATTTGTTTTGTAAGGTCACAAAAGCCCTCCACAAAATTATCCTTTATTTTTCCATGATGAAGGCAAATAGCATGTAAGTAGCTTGAGAAGCATCAAGAGACACAGGTAAAAACAAGCTTTCTTTTTCTCTCTAAAAAAGTTCTGGTTTGCCCCATTATGGAAGATTAAATGGGCCCAGTACAGAACTTTAAGGTAATGTTCTGCCATCATTCCAAGCTGCATTTCAATGGCAGAAGGGTACTAAATGTGTGACCCATGACAAAGACTGTGGTAGGTATCCAGTTTCTGAGCTCAGTGGTAACCCCAGATGTCTTCTCCCAGGTGTCTTGTTTCTGAATAGGTCATATTGGTTAGAAGGACAATGGAGAGGGAAACTTGGCTGTGGGTCACTGAATCTACTTCAGATCTGAAGACCAAGTAAAAGATCACCAATGGATCACCAATGATGGCTTCTGTAATGACTATTATTTTTATTTATGTGAGCAGGAAGCTCATTTTCGTTTGGCACTGAAAAATCTAAGCTGTTGAACGTGAATACTCACGACAAAACAAGATAGGAAGCTAAATTTAAAAAAAGGTGAGTCTGATCTTATCCTTGTAGCCTATTGCCCCATAGCCAGCAATGACATGGAGTGTGATTTATAATAGAACATAATGTACAGAACAAATATGGATTGATGCTTTCCCCAGGACATACCTGTGTTTTATATGTGGATGTGCACACGTGAGTTTGCCACTGAAGAAGATGCAAGAACCTACAGTTTTTATCTGTACCTTTTCATTCAAAGGCTCTTGCTGAAATTTGCTTCCATTAACGTATAGCTTTTTGAATCCGCCAGTACTTCTAGCCTCTGAAGTGTGTTGCAGTAATGTATCCATTTGTTTGTTTAAGATTTTCTTCTTGATAGTTTTATTAGGTGTCCCACAGCACTCCTAACCGTGTGAATAATTACTAATTCCACATTCAGCTTCTCTGCAGCACAGTGATTCTGTGTTCTCTGCAACATACCACTCACGCATTTCTTTTCCAGGCAGAGACAGCTATTCTATTTATTCTCTTCTCATATGGAAACTATTCCATACTTCTCATTATCCATACGGCCCTATATCATTTTCACATCCATTATACATTTCTGAGAGTAGGGATGGAGATGTAGATAGCATTCAAGACACAGGGACGCCATCTACCCTTATAGGATAGGATATAGGAACCCTTACAGGGTTGTTCTGTCTTATTATCTAATCCTTAATTAACTATTCCTAACGACCCCATTGCCTTTTTTGACAGCTGCTGGCCTCTGAGAAAATGTTGACTTTAAATTTCCCCACAGCACTTCCAAGGACAGTTTCCCAAATGGGAACAGTCCATTGGCCAGTTTGGATACCCAGAACAGGTGGTTTGTGTTTTATTGTTGGTTGGCTGTTGTTTTGTTTTTATCTTGCCTTTGCTGTAGTAGTGTTGTTGTTTTTTTGGTAGATATTCTTTTTTTATTTTGTAGCAGTTTCATCCACATTTCTTTTTTCATTTCTCAGTCTCACAAGATCTTCCTGCTATTCCTTACAATCAATTTTACTGCTTCCTCATCTGAAGGATTTCTCCTATCATCAGAAAAATCCATTATCTTCTTTCTTACCTCCTTCTCCTTTGAGGACATAGGTCAATGGCCATGGTGGTGATGGGACAACAGTTGGACTGGATAATCTTAGTAGATTTTTCCAACGTTAATGATTCTATAATTCTCCAGATCATTTAGCGATACACTGAAAATCAGATCCTTTTGGCACTTCACTGGTTGTTCCTCTCAGACTGTGCTTTCATCTTCACTGCTTCCTATAAACAAAAAAAACCCCCTGAAATTAGCTGATGTTTTAGAGGAAAAAAACCTGGGTTTGACTGCTCTCACATTTCAGATGCGGTGACTTCAGGTAAACACTGTGCCTTTTCATGGCACAGCTTTGTCTGCTTTATTTACAGGACAACGCTGCAGAGATACTTATTTGGGAGATGTTGAAGCTTCTGTATCTGCAGATTTTGAAAAGGGAGCAGATAGATTTTGACCTGAATACAAGACTAATGAAGTGGGTTGGAGATGATGAAGAATGAGGAAATAAAAGATGAGAGATCTGCACAGTCTCAGCTCTGCTGCTCCCGCAATCAAGGGAAATCCTAAGTGGACTGAAAAAGTCAGATGAGAAAAAAAAATAAAGAGGAAATTGCTATCAGTGTATTATGAATAATTAAATGCTTGAATTAATAGAGCTGTAACTCTGAGGCTCCATTACTCAGCAATGACAGAGCAAGAGCCCTGTTGGTGACCTGCCATTTGTTCTTCATGCGATACCTCAGCAGCTGATGCGTAGCACGAGATGTGCACTTCTCCAGCTTTCACTTCTCTGGCCTTTGCATCTTGTTATCACACAATGCACGTGAGCTAGGTAGCTGGTTTCCTGAAACACGTGGCAATGCGCCAGGCACCTGAGAGGGGAATGGCTCAGAGCATTGAATGAAAGCTTTGCTTACTAGAAGGCAACGAAAAAATATTTCTAGAAATCTCAGTAAATGTTTTATCAGAGAAGCAAGAGCCAGGCTAAAAGGGAGAAAGGATAGGAATGGGAGAGAAAGAATAATAAAAAGGAGGGATTAAAGAAATACGAATTCACCATCTTTCAGTTTTCACTTGAAATCCGAGGCATTATGATAAAGGATATATTAGGAATCTTGGAGCTAAAAGGAAAGAAAAACAATATTTTAACCTGCCCTTTTCTTTCATGCATCACAAGTAGAAAGCATGGAAAGACTGACTGGTACAACATATTTATAGTTTGTGCTGATTTATTTTTGAAATTCTTGTAGCATTTATGAGCCCTATTTATCGGAGCTCAGGATAACTTTACTGCCAAGACAAAGTTTCCAGTCCCTTTCTGAGTCCTGATAGGCTCCTCATCTCAGCATCCCTCTTTGACAATGAGTTTCCAGTGTTGGAAGGTTAGTAAGGACTTGTTCCTGAACCACTTTTTGTGCAGACCATATTCAGATTCAAAAATTACCATCTTTTAACAGTTTCAGCAGGAAATTAGGACCCAAGTCTTGTCTGCTTGTACTCTATATATGTTTGCTCCTTGCTGTAATCAAGTCACTTCGATAAGAACAAAAACCGGTGGGCTGCCCCTTGCCCTGTGTTCTCATTGAAAATAAACATCTCTAAAGTGTTTGTAGGTCCAAAGTTGTAAAGTGCAGAGATTTCCAAGGAATTCGATCATTTCTAATGGCCAGATTTTTATTTCAGATGGAAGGCTCTAAAGCATAGAACTTGATGGAAAATGGAGGGCCAACTTCAGAGCAGCCTTCCAGAGGCTCCTGTTTTATCCCTTGTAGGTTTTCTGTCTCTTTGTGGTTTTACTGGGAATATTATTGGTGCCAATTCTTGGAGCTTTGCTACTTTACAGGAAGGCTGGGAGCTTGCAGACTTAGGTTCTTGGACAAGTAGAACTTCTGGGCATGTGGGATCTGTCCCAAGAGGGTGTTTTTATATTGTCTCTGTTTAGGTATCTCAAATCTTATTTATTTTCCTTCCTTATTGCAGAGTCCCCCAGTTTTTCCTTTTCTTGATTTTTTTTTTTAATGTCATTCCATGGTGTTCTCTTCACTGTTACTTTTTAAAAATACATCAGCAGAACTGAAACTAAATAATCCCATGAGTTAAGCCAGTTGGGGGACAGGGCACATCTTATGTCAGAGTCTTCAGTTTTGGTTGAAGGCAATAATTATTGAAAAAAAATGTTAAAAAATAAATTTCCTTTTATTCTTTTTCTTTCCTAATTCTTATGAATTAAGACACCACCACATATGTTGACCTGAACTCAAGTTCCTTTCCACCAGTGAGTTCTGCCTTGAATTCATGTGGAAATGTGTAATGGGAAAGGAAGGAAATGGAAAGAACATAAAATGCGGAAGAAGAACAGATTTTAATAAGCAACAACAAGAGCAACAGGTGAGTCTCTTTCAGTGGGACACTTGGAGTTGTTCATGCCTAATCTGTTCTTCCTGTTCTGGAGTAAGAAGATGGAACAGTGGCGCAATCAGAAACAACAGGAGTTGTTTTCTATATGCTCTTGCTTCTGGAGATAATGGGGCAGACTCTCAGTGGGTGAAAATGAGCCTTAGTGAAGCTGGCAGCACTCAATTCAATGACAGGGAGTGTCTATTTTTGTGTTTACATTCTTGTATTGAGGAACAGTACACTTTTTCATGGCCTTTTTTCAACTGGGGAATCACCAACACTCAAAACCAGCATCTTGCCAGGAGGCCTCAGGTGTGCTCCAGTGAAAGCAGGACCATAAAAGTGGTAGCGAGGGATGTGAAGACAGCTACAAGCTTAAAATTTATATCTCCCAGACTGCCACGGTGCATCTGTTTTCTATTTGGACTTGCACGCGTGTGTTTTTTTAAGTTGACATTTTAGAAAAATTGGAACATTTTGTCATTTCCCTTTGTGCAGATGTACAGGCGGGAGAAGTCTGTTCAGCTGGGAACTTGTGCTCAGCTTGGAGGAGAGAATTTTCTCCATAATAAAGGGTCAGATTAAGGCAACCTGAACCTGCACTTGGAATCTTCACTCTCAGAAACAAGGTGGGCTGTAATCTCAGCTGTTACTTGAGACAAAGAAAAAACAAGGCACAACTTAAGTATACATTTCTCACTTTTATTGCTTCAACGAATGGCTTGAAAGGCAAATCTGTTGAATGCCAGAGTTTGCAGAGGGCCTTTATGTAAGATCTACCAGGTTTTATGTGTTTTGTCTCTCGTCTAATTTCAGTTTTTAGACAGAATATCCCAAGCTGACTTAATCTGATTTACCTTCTTGTGATACTGGAGTCAGCTCCCCCAGAATCATGCTGGTGACCAAGGCTAGCCAAAATATGGACTGCGGCTCTTAATCTGAAGGACAAGAATATGATCATAGAATCATAGAATCCTAGAATGGCCTGGGTTGAAAAGGACCACAATGCTCATCCAGTTTCAACTCCCTGCTGTGTGCAGGGTCACCAGTCAGCAGACCAGGCTGCCCAGAGCCACATCCAGCCTGGCCCTGAATACCTGCAGGGATGGGGCATCCACAAACTCCTTGGGCAATGTGCATCTAGTGATGGTCATGGCAATTGTCATCTTCATTCTCCCAAAGAATTGATCATTTTGCCCACTGGATTCTGCTTTTCTTTCCCTCCCTGACTTGCCAGAACACCAGGAGATGGTGTTTTGAGGGAAAAGAAACTATGAGAAAAATGGTCCGAGTGAAAAAAAAAACCTAGGCCTTTCACGTTTAAGAAGTGTTTATACAAAACAAATCAAGCTCTGTGCAACTTACAGCCAAGAGGGTTTTTCATATAGAATGACAGAATCATAGAGTTGAGGTTGGAAAGGACCACTAAGATCCCCATGTCCAACCCCAACACACTCCCACCATGCCCACTGACCATGTCCCTCTGTGCCACATCTCCACATTCCTTGAACACTGCCAGGGATGTTGACCCCACTACCTCCCTGAGCAGCCTGGGCCACTGTGTTACCATTCTTCCTGAGAAGAAATATTTCCTGATATCCTAATTCCTAATATGAAACTTGTCATATAAACAAAGTATTTCTTTATGCTTTTACCTCATATTGCACCAATTATGTAGGTCAATCCCATCATTACTGCAGCTGCTATACCATGCATCACACTTTCTGCATCCTAGAAATGACAGCCTTCCAGCATTCCTATGCCTTTCAAGGTAGGCTACCAGGCATTCAGATGATATTCAACATTAGCATTCTTACTTAGTGTCCAGCCTGACAAGATCTTACATTTCAGTCATAACCTCTCCTTGGTGATGGGTTCACAATGAGCACTGATTACCATAGCATCACCTATTTGAAAATGTATTAAATTGGGAGCTAAGCATAATTTCCGCTGACGCTGACACTGTCTTGTGCAAAGGAAGGAAAAACCTTAGAAGAAACAATTGGGAATAACAGTTTTGTCTACAAATTTTTCCAGATGTTGCTCTCTGGTCTGAGGGGAAAGTAACCTCCACCTCCCAAGGATCAGCATCTTTTTAGCTCAAGTAAAGCATCGTTCCTAATTGGGCAACACTGAAGCAGAATGAATTGCTTGCTGACACATATCAATAGCTTCTGCCAAATTATACATGATTTAAAGCAACTAATGCACTATGTGATGATAGCTGAAGGCAAGCATATCCCAAAAGATATATTGCATACCACCTGCCTGGACAAGAAGAACAAATATTATTGTATACAATTTGGGGCAGCTTTGCACTTCTAAAATTCTGACATATGAGTTTTGAGAGAGTTGTTAAGATATTTTCCATAAGATTCTGTTCTCATTTTGTCACACTGTTAAAAACAAAACCTAAGTTCCTATTCCAGAAATGATCCATATGGAAAATAAATGGATAAATAATAATCTAATTGCAGTAGCAGTAACAGAATAGTGTTAATAGCTTAATAAAAAATCTCGATCTTTCTAAATATTATTTTAAAGCAAAACAACCTGAAAAAATGAGTATTTCAGTGAGCTTTGAATGACATCAAAATTTGAATTAAAGTCACAGCAAGAATTGGAAAGATAAGATGGCCAGTTAGAAAAAGCTCAAAAAACAACAATAACAGAAAAAATGAAAGCCTTAAGTAGTGATGATAGAAAATATTTTCAGAGCGGTGATTTACAATGTCAGTGAGTTTATCTGTCAAAAAAAAATAGATGCTGTTTATATACACATATGAAAATAAATGGCCTCAGAGAAAAATATTTTTTTCTTATTAGAAGAGCAGTAGTTTATCTTCTTAAACGTTTATAATTTTCCCTCCTAAAATCTTGCATTACTCCAAGGGAAAAGAAATGGTTGAAATGATACCCATGTTCTCTCTTCAGAATGGCTGCAGTTAACATATGTGGGTCACTCCAAAAGTCATGGCTCCTATTTCTTTCCATGAAAACTATGACAGATACAAAGAGCACAATAACATTATTTGATAGAGCAAACTCTCAGCTACAAAATGCTGGCTTTATATAGTTACCACCATTGGCTGATTCATGTGGAAAGTTAAGATAACAAAATCCAAATTGAGCCCCCAAATGATTTGTTTTTAAAAAAGCGTGTTTGTCTTTCTGTAATGACTTTCACAATAAAATGGATGAAAAAAAAAATTATATATATATACATATTTGAAACAAGGGGAAACTTTCACCTATAAAACATGCCATGGAAACTTTTCAACCTCTTCCAAAAGTGTGCACTGGGTTCTGGGAGGGTTAGAATTGTCTTGAGGAGGTGGCAGGCAGTCTTTCTGATAGAGGGGACATCTACTGAAATTAACAATCATGAAAGATATGGTGAAAATAATCAAAAAAAAAAAAAAAACCACCTCCCCTATCATTGACCAATTTGGCAGTGGATCTGGAATTAGTGAAATATTTTGGCTTCTCCAAGAGGAGTGCTTTTCACCCACCCCATCTGCATTAGACACAACAAGGAGCAGAGAGTAGAAATCCGTTTTATTGCAATATTCTACTTTGAGAAATTACTGGATGGAGATTAAATGGCTTGTTTAAAGTCAGATGGGAAATGTATGACCAAGGCCCTTGTGAGATCAAAGCTTGAAGTGATGTCTTATCCTTCCTTTCTTGTTTTGGTTATACGTGGACAGGAGATACTATTCAGAGCAAAGCAACCTTCACAGTGAAAGGCTTTTATCTTTTTATTTCCCTCTTATCTTAGAGCTGATGTCCTGCTGCTGAGCTGACATTTGGGAATATGTACACACAAGTTTTGGTCCTGAGTGGAAGACTTTCTGCCACTTGCCAAAGTCTGCAGAACAAGTTGCATCTTTGGTCCTTCTGTATCTGGCCAGTGGTTGGGAAGAGAGCTGAGAGATGTGGAAGCGTTGCCTTGTAAGTCTGGTGTCTATTCTGAGCAGCCACCTAAAATTTCTTCCTGCCCTTTCATGTTCTCATTTCTTCATACTCATATTAGCTTTTCTTAGGCAGAAGAGAATCAATCACGGGTTTGCCCAGAGCAATGCCAGAAGGTAGCCATGTAGATGAACCTTTTTTATACATAGGTATGTTCTCATATTAAAAGTAAATTTAAAGAGAAAGATTTAGTCCTAATGTTTCCAACGATTCACCTCTACCCAAAAACTTTCAGATGTCAGAGTTAAAAACCTGGACCTTGATGACTGCCAGGAAAAGATGTGAGCATTGGAAACCACAAGAGATACAAATCTTTCCTTCTTGAAAGAAAGAGCACAATTTCCATCCAGACGATGATTTCAAACTAGTCAGGAAATGTGTTTTTCAGTGTCTCCCAGTCATCACCCACAGAGATGTCCTTGGGATCACCTCACTGGGGTGGACGAGCTGCTACAATGGGGAGATGCTGGTGCAATAAACCCATCATCAGATGTTGAGCTCTCCTCAGTTCCTCCACCATGCAGGTTCATCTTGAAATAAGCCCAGATGCTGGCAGGACTTCCTACTGATGGGCTCAACCATCTTAGGATCACTTCCCCTGATTTCATGTTTTTTGCCAGAATAAGAAAAAAAAGGGGGAGACTAAGTAAGGAGGGGAAAGAATCTTGTTATTTCTCATACGAAACACTCTGAACTCCAGCAACTCTTTAGTTGCCTATTTGAGAACATAAAACAGCCTGGTTTCCTACAAATCACTTCAACATGCACTCAGCAGGGCACAAATTATCCATTATGCACCAGGAAGAAAAAGAATGAAAAAGACAGGGAGACAGAGATGAGAGGCTTACACGGGAACATATCTAGTTTAACTTCTAACAGCCAAGACAGGCGAGCAAATACTGGAGATTCAGTTCTATTTTGGTTGCAAATGTAGGTTATGTTGGCACCGTGTTTTGAAAACAGGTGTGTGCAGGCTCCATCCCACCTCCAGATCCTGTGCAGACAGACTTTGTAGACACTTCAGCTGTGCTGAAGGTTTTATTAAGTATTCTCTGGCTTATTAGCCTGAGCACAGATCCTGTGGGTAGAGCCAAGTTCATGGCCAACTGGTTTGGAACATGGGCAGAGGAATTACATGTTTTGACTGGACGGGCATCCCTTGGGGATTCTGGATACCTCCTAGCACAGTGTTGATGAGCCATAAAAATATGTAAAACACTTCAAGGAAAAAAAAAATCGTGAGTCCCAAGTTCCATTACTGACCTTGCCAGTGATTCATAACATGACCTTTGCCAGCTCACCTAATCTTCTTGTACTTGCATAATTAACTGAGAATGAGACCTTTCACAAATGTCTTGCCCCAGGAAGGAAAGTTAGCCTTCAAGGTCCCTCTGGCTGTCAGCAAAGTCCTTCCCCAGTAAGAGCAATGGTTTTTGAAATCACATTGAGATTGAAGATGATTTACAGAATGGGCAAATTCATGTTCAGGAAAGTTAGGTTACAGCAGACATGGCTGGACAGCATAGCTTCTGCTGTAATCGAGGGATTGGAGAGCTTCTCTTACCAAAGAAAACTTATGGGGCTTGGCTTATTCAGCCTAGTAAAGTAAAAGAACCAAGTAGAAATGCTGAATTTCAAAGAACAAGATGAATCACTAAAATCATACAGGTGTGGAAAAAGAAAGGGGTTAGAAAGGAGAAAGAGATCATTGGTGAGAGAAATAGGACAGAAGACTTGGGTACTTATTTTAGCCACGTTACTTATTTCAAAAGTATCCTGGCAGAGAGCAAGGCATTAAATGAGAAATGATTTTCCCTCATCAAATGCAAAGTGCAAAGTGGAGAGCAGGATTCAGGCTCTGAATTGTCCCTGAGGATAGTTCAAATGAAAACCTCAGCATTGACATTTGACAGTGGCAGAGCTGAAACTGAGCTTAATTTGTTGTTCTAGCTGAGAAGGATGAAGTCTGCAGCTCCAGGACTTAAAGTGTAGCATCTGTACTGGATTATGAGAAATTTGCTGTGAGTTACACTGAGTTTGCAGATGCTGCAAGCTGAAATGTGGTATATATTGAATGGTTCCCTCCCCATTCCCTCCTCTCCTTCCTTGCATCTGCCCGTGGTCTCAGGCTTATTTAGTCTAGACAATACAATCTCATTATGTCTCCTAATTCCTGATCTCTTGATGAAATCAAACTGGATAAGATTACATGCCAGATAAGGCAGAAAATTCCACCAGAGCCCAATGACATGATCTTATGAAATGACTTTAATTCCTATCTCTGCTAATTAGAGTAGCATGATACGTGGAATACAGTGCAGACAAATTCCATTCATTTCTCCCCTCTCTCTTGATTTCCCATCAAAGATTTTCAGTGGAGGAGATGGTAGAAAAAATACTAGTGAACCAAAAGGTCTGTGCTCTTCTGCAAGGTCCTTTTTCCCTTCCTTCTGCTATCTCTATATGGGATAAAAGGGGTTTTAAACTGTTCCAGGTGCTCACCTTCTGAAAGTGACTTTACCTCCTGATTTCACCTGCGTGGCACATATGCTGAAAGAGGACAAGGACAAGATTTTCTCAAAGTGGGATTTCTGCTCTGTGCAGAAACTAAGATGGCTTTAGGGCAGAGAGCAGATGGTGGTGTAAACTATGGGGGACAATGCAGCAATACCAACAACCCTTTGCTTCTCTTCCTGCTGCACTGAGCCAAAAAAGCCATGACATGCAATTCGTACTCAGTCCACATGCAAATATGCTCACGTCCCCATACACCGTGTTGCAAGAGCTAATTCCATCTGTGATTAAACAGGGATCTGTTCAAGCACTCCTTGCACAAACACTGAGGATAAAATAGGACCACATTCAATCCCAGGGGGAAGGGGTGAGTTTATTTTGTGGCTGAAGGTGATAAACAAGCTCCTCTTTCCTTTCCTAGCTGTGAATCAGCTTTAACTGTGCAGAAGTAAACACCTGCTTGAAGGGCAGAGGTTAGGAGCCAGCTGTCCTGGCTGCTGCTCAAGCTGGGAGCAAAGCAGGCTGCAAAGACTCAAGCATTTGGTTGAAATTGTTTTCTCCCAGAGGGCTGCATGAGATCAGAGGAGCACTGAGTAGAGAGGAGAGTTTGGAGAGGCTTTAAACACTTCTATGCAAAAGCTGTCAAGACTCAGTGTCTTGGATGTTAACTGAAAGGATATATGCTTTATCTGCCTGTTACTGGTGAGTAGGAAGGATTTCATATTGAAAAGAAAAAAAAAAAAAAAAAAGGAAAAGATTCCTTGAGGGAGTTTTGTTACACTTATAGGTAATGACAGGTCTAGCCAGGAGCTTAGGGAGAAGCAATCTTTTCTATTTGGAGACTAAAAGAGGCTTCCAATGGATCAGTTTTTAATGCAATACTGCATGCTCACCTTCTGAAATTTATGGGCCTTTGGGTGATATTGGTGACCATGTCTATGCTGATAAAAAAAGCCAGAAAACAAGCTTAAACAGCCTTCTGGAGAAGGTTTGGTCTCCTAGGCAAGGTCCAGGCACAGCTCTGGACAGTAAGCCCTGGGGACCATAAACAAAATGAACATGTCTACAGTGTAGTATTCCAGCAGTAGCCCACAAAGCTTTGCATCTTTGAACACCATACTTCTTGTAACACCGGACAGGAAGGGAAACAACGTGTTTATTCATTGACAATGAAGTTAAAAATGAAGCAATGGAAAATCATTAATAGCTGTAGGATGCTCAGAGAGTGGAAAGGTAAGCGTGTAGATGGACCAACAGACAGGTAAGCAAACATGGGGCATTATCATCAGAGCATCAGTTCTCAGATTTAGAACTTCCTGATCTTCCTTATTCTAAATACAGATAGGTAAAGAGACAACAAGGTTGCTTGACTACCCGGAGGTTGGAAAAGGAATGGAGATCAATTTGATTAACTTCAGATTTCTTGGCTGTTTTGAATAAAATAAAAACTAATCATCAGTGTCCTGCTAATCCACAGTTTCCTTCTACACAAAAATATTAGTAATCTCCTTCCACTCAGGGATTTAAGGACAAGTGAGAACTTCTCCATTGTCCACGAAAAAAAAAAAAAACCTACTCTTTAACCTAGTAGAAGTCTGAGCAATGAGAACCAATGTGCCTCACCTGAATAAATAGTCAGCATTATCTTTGTGCCGTTCCAGGTTGGCCATCATGCTAGTTAAAGAGTTGGAATAAACTGCAACAGATTTTATGTTTGCTGCCAAGGAATAACTGTTGTGTGTACAAATGGAAGAAAGGAAGGGGAGGGGTGGAGGGAGGGAGGGAGGGAGGGAAGAAGGAAGGAAGGAAGGAAGGAAGGAAGGAAGGAAGGAAGGAAGGAAGGAAGGAAGGAAGGAAGGAAGGAAGGAAGGAAGGAAGGAAGGAAGGAAGGAAGGAAGGAAGGAAGGAAGGAAGGAAGGAAGGAAGGAAGGAAGGAAGGAAGGAAGGGGAGACACAGCAACAAATAGTGCTTCTTTCAAGCAACAACCAAAGTTAGAAGAGGACAGGCACTGACCTCTGGGCAAAATCTCTGCTTGCTCTTAACTTAAAATGCACTGAGTGCACAGCTGTGCCCTCCAAGAGGCATGACTAAACAATTTTGTCTGGTGCCAAATTTGCATTCACTTTCATGCCTTTATGTACTTGAAGGTTAAGTTAGCTCTGGCTTCCTCTCCCCATTCTTCTCCTGGGTTCTGTCAAGGAAAGCGAACACTTTTCCTCTCCAACTGATGGTATTTGTGCTCACATGCTCCTCTCTTTGCACAGCCAGGTACTACACTGATAAAGACCTTCCAGTTCCCTTCTAGGAATCTGGGCATCTCCATCTGGCTTAGGTTGGCAGCATAACTGGCTGTGGTTGCTTGCATTTGTGAAATGATGTTTGCTAACCCCTAAGGACACTGAATACAGAACTGATACAGAAACAACAGAAGAATATCTTTCACTGTCGGTCAGGATAGCAGCTCTTCCAATCATAAAAGGTAATGCACTTGTATCTGGCCTTCCCTGTTTGCTGTATGACTAACAGACTGACATGATCTGGATGCAGAACTGCAGAATCACAGTACTCTGGGAGTTGGAAGGGACCTCTAGGGATCATTTAGCCCAACACCCTGCTAGTGCAGGTTCCCCACAGCAGGTCACACAAGCAGTCATCCAGATGGGCCATGAGCATCTCCAGAGAAGGAGACTCCACCACCACTCTGGACAGCCTGTTTTAGTGCTCCATCGCTCTGACAGTGAAGAAGTTCTTCTTTATGTTTGTATGGAACATCCTGAGTTCCAATTTCTCTTTGTTTCTCCTTTTTAAAAAATTAAGGTTTAAAAGATAGCATTTAAGTGATCTGAGGCATTCAGGAGACTAGAACGAGGGAGAGCAGTGCCTTATCTGCAGCACTACTGAGGAAGATTGTAAGGAGCTGCTAAGCACAAAAGAGCCCTAACTTGAACTTACTCCACTGACTGGCCAGCCCTCCAGAAATTGGTTCAATTTTCTTCTACTTAAGTTCTCCTCTTAGTTTCCTTAGCCTTGCTTATTTTCACGTCACGCAAGACGTTGGAAGACTAAAACAAGAGGAAATGCTCAGACAGCTACACATCAATCCAAATATTCCTGCTGCAGTATTTCTTGGGACCTTACTATGAACAACACTGCTCGAAATTTTAAGAAGATTGCTTGCAATCTTGTTTGCAGTCACTGCAAGAAAACAGCCTATAGCACATCATTGTTGTAAAAGACATTATGACTCTGTGACCCTCTAACAGTGAGAAGTAGGCAAGCAGAAGAAATGAATGCAGAACACAAACTGTAGAGGAGAGAAGTTTGGATACATTGCTTAGGTAGCACTTATTTAAGGGCTAAAAAGTCTCATACTGCTTCTTCTACTGTATGGTAAACTTCAGAATGGATTCAGGCAGAGTTCTTTCCTTGTGGTAGTCCCCATTTGTCTGACACTGTCACACAAAACAGTTTCCTTTCTTAGATGGGCGCTGGCTGGCAGGAAGGAAGGAAGTCATAAATGGTAAACAGAGCCTCACTGCCTCCTTAATCTTACCCTGAAACAAGAACTCCCTTCCTAACTCATACAGAGTCTCTCCTTCTTTACTTGTTGTGTATTTTTGCTAACAATTTTGAACACTGCATTGAGTGGAAACTGGGGGAAGCATTCACTAACACAGTGCAGCTGCTTTGCATTGCTCTAACAGACCATGTGCAACAATCAAGCTGATTATAGATGCTTTTATGTTGTTCTTGTTTTCTTGTTTAATCACTCAAATACTGACACTAGCTTCTTCCTGGAATTGTTTAGAATCTCTATGTGAAGCAATTCTTAAGCAAGCAAAATTTCAAATAAGATATTAATGGGCATAGTAACATCAATTATTATTTTTTGATTCTGTCATGACATGTGGAGACTGAAAGCACAGTTGGAGGATGGAAAGTGTGCTAATTGCTGAGTATGAGCACTTCGTGGAGCATTCTTGAAGGCAGTCACCTTAGGAAAGAATAGAGTGACTTTCAGTTTTTGAAGACATAATTCTGAATAACATAAAGGGTGGATACTAAAAGTTTAGTGTACGTGTCCCTTTTATGCCAGACAGATTGGAGAAAACATATCCAAATTTTGGTTGTAAAATACTTAAAATATTCACTTCCTCAAGAAGAAATGAACGCACTTTGAAATCAAATCTGTAGGGAGCATCATGGACTGGTAATTTCATAGATTTCATGTTGAACTCTGAGAACATTTTTGACACATACCCAGAGTTTTCTTAATTTTCTGTTTGATTTACATGTAGAAACAATGGGTGCAACTTCAAACATGGGAAATATCATTTTAACATCAGAAAAAAAGTTTTGTTTTGTTTTGTTTTGTTTACTGTCAATGTGGTCAGCCATTGGAACAGGTTGCAAAGACATTGTGCCATCTCTATCCTTGGAGATATTCAAAACCCAACTGGACAAGACCTTGAGCAACCCATTTCTTCTGGCTCTGATGGAACAGAGGGGTGGATTAAATGATATCTGGGGATCCCCTCCAACCTGAATGCCCCATAGTAAGTGAGCTTAGAACAGCCCTCATGTTTCAAAAATCACCTGCTGACCACTTTCATGGCTGCACTTGTAGTTATTTGCCATGCCTTACGATACTGGATGGTGTTACATCTGTTCTCACATAGGTGGGAAACTGAGGCATTGTGCTTCAGAACTGATTTGTTCTCCTATGGGGTCAGTGGCAGAGCTCTTGCCACCTTCCCTGATCCTCTTTCAGTTGTCTCTCCATATGGCATAAAAACGAGTACTATCAGCAAAGCTAAAGAGACCTGATCCTGAGAAGGGGCCTTTCCTCTCCTTGAGAGCAGCTGAGCCACAAATGGACCAGACTGTGTTATTATCAGGGGAGTTGGACTAGATGACCTTTAAAGGTCCTTTTCAACTCGAATGATTCTATGATTTCTGAAATTCTAGGATTTTCCGTGGGAGGAGAAAGGTAGCAGTAGGGGAAGCAAATCTGCAAAGACCTGACTTGGTTAAGTATGCAGAGAAGGGGAAAAAAGAGGAATGAGACAGAAATGGCAAGGGTTTTGAAGACAGCAAGGGAGCAAAATAGAAACAAGACAACTGTTGAGCTAATACACCAAAGGGGACACTCCAGTGGTTTTGACAGTGTGACCTTGCATTGTCACTGAGCTTTGCATTATTCCTCTTTCAAACTGGGACAAGAACCCTTTCAGGACCAATTGCCCATATCAGATAAGGGTGAGCTGCCAACACTAGCTTAGTGACCAGGAGAGAGATGCTGAACCAAAATGCGTTGCCTGTATCTCCTCTCTTAGGCCTGCAGGGACCTCAGCAGAAAGTCAGATCAGAGGGTGGCCCCCAGCTGGAGTTTGGGCAGGGGCTGGCTGTGCCACTGAAGCTGCCTTTTATTTTTTACCTCAAGAAAGAATGCAGTTGGTTTCCCTTCAGTTTCTAAGAATGCACTTTCTGGCTCACCTGCAGCTCCTGTGCTTTGGGTTGAGGGCTGCAGGAGCTCAGGGTTGGGGTTGGTTTGCTCTCCCCCATCTCCTCCCCTGGCCTCCAATGGAAAGTCGTGCAAGTTTGAAGGAAGCCCATAAAAACACCTCCTCTCCTCATACAAACCTCAACACCAAAGGAAGGCACGAAAGGGAGCCAAAATCTCCAGATCAAAGGCACTGACTCATTTCTGCAGCACCTTCAGTGCTGCCAGCAGAGCTGCAAGCCACTGCAGGCCCCCAGGTGATCCTTGGATCATCTTCTCCCTTCCATGGGCAGCTCTTGGCAAGACCCCACCACAGCAGCACCCTTTTTCCTGACACCACCTCTGCTCATCTGCTACACGAAGAGTAGCAAGCAAGAACCAGGTCTCCTTGTTTGCCTTCATTCTGCTCCGCAGCTCAGACATGCGCTGACACGGGGCAACCAGGAGGCACTTCAAAGCCATGGGTTTTTTAACGACCAAAGTGAGGGACAACCTCTGACCTCCCCATAGGGAAAACAATAATTGTTGACAGGGCTGGAAAAAATGTTCTCATTGTGAACATAAACAGGCTGGAAGGAGCTCACAGTCACTGCCAGATGTTGCTGAGAAGTGATTAGGAGCTAAGACAACATATGAAATTTCCATCACTTTTTTATTAATCAGAAAAAGGGTCTGGGTGGTGATTTTTTTTTTTCCTGGTCAATATTGAACTGGAAAACAGACGTCAGCAACATTCCTCTTTTTTTTTTTCCTTTTACTTTTTTTCTTTTTTTCACCTGTTTTACTTTCTCCCTCCCATTCTCCAAGTTTAATTGGAATTTAAATTAAAGTGAGAATCATAGAATCACAGAATCACAGAATGGCTTTGGTTGGAAGAGACCTCAAGGATCATCAAGTTCCAAACCCCCTGCTGCATGCAGGGCTGCCAACCTCCACATTTAGTACTAGACCAGGCTGCCCATGGCCCCATCCAACCTGGCCTTGAGCACCTCCAGGGATGAGGCATCCACAGCCTCTCTGAGCAGCCTGTTCCAGCTGAGGATTACCTTGGGAATGCTTTGTTTGTAGGAATCTGCCTTGTCCTTGGTCTGAAGTTTTCTTTCACGTTTTACGGTGTCCCTCATATTTTGGAGCAGTCATTCGCACCTTACTTGGAAAATTATGAGTTCCCTCATGGAATGGATGCCCAGCTGAGTTCTCCCTTTGCAGTGCTTGTCTAGCACACATGTACACTTCTCATTCAGAGTGTGATAACAGGACTCAAGACAAAACTACAGGAACTGGAGAAAGATTTAGTTATTCTAAGTACCAGTCTGCTAGGTATGTCTCAAATTCTAAGCTCATGATCCATGGAAACATTAAGCCTATAGAGTCCTGGTTATACTAGGTAGAACTAGGGAATTTTAGAAGAGATTTTCTTTGTCATGACCTATGGGATGCCATCCAAACTCCATGGCTTGGAAATTCCTGGACTGGGAGTGTTCTGGAGGTGAAGTGATGTCCATGATGTTTAAACAAATGATTCCAAGACTTAGTGCCCTTTAGGCCACAACTCTGAGAAAATCATGCACTATAGTCAAGATAAACTTTTGCTTTCTCTGCCTTACATTGGCTGCAAAGAGTAAACAAAAGATTTATTCAGTGTCCTAAGGGGGCCCGGACTGTTGATTCCCAGGGCCACTTCTCACATCTCCATGGGAGCCAGCTGTCCAGCACCCATTCAAATTGGGGAAGGACACTACTGTGCAGTTGAATTTGGCTTCCCGTATCTTCTAGGGAATATTGTTGCTGTTCTTCTCATGAAGCAAGGCCTTTGGCCTGATTCTAGAATAAAAACTGGTTTAGGGTATGGGGGCTGAAGACAGAAAACTAGGGATGCATTGGGGAAATAAGTAGCTATTTCTTCTCATGTGGTGGAAATGGTATGACCTTTGCACTGAGTTGGGAATTTCTTATAGACTGTCTGTGTTGATTCTTCCCTGCCTTTCTCTTCTCTGCCTTTAGGAATTTTGTAAGAACAGAGACTGAAGATGAAATATCCATTAGCTTGGTCTAGGTTCCGTTTCCTCCAATACGTTAAAGCTCTTTCTCATCAAATCTTCCAAATCAATCCATTTCAAGAGTTAAAGGCCAGGTCCCTCCACTTCTTTCAGACACAGTGAGGTCTGAAAGCTCCTTTGCATCCGTAGTTCAGATGGGAGAAATTCTTCTACCTCTCTGCTCTGGCCTTCAGCAATAGGTTGGGAGCTTCAGCATTTCAAACCTAAAAAACCCTGTTCTTAACATATTATCAAAAAAGGTAACCCCTTCTCCAGAGCTGGACACTGTTCCTTGAACTCTGCATTTTATTAACATCTGCAATTAATTATGTTGTAGGAAGCTGAAAAAAAAAAACAACAAAAAAAAACCTTAATAGTTGGTGCTTCATTTTCTACACTATTATATGAACGATTATATATTTAACAACATATTTCCATTGTAGAACAGAAAAATACCCTATTTTTATCTTCTGGATATCATATTTAGACGGTTATTTTTTTAGCTACATCATCGTGCAGTAACGCCCTTGTGGATAATTCCAATAAAACTCCAACTGCTGCCCTAAAGGGAAACTAACACAGTGACTGCATATAAGTCACATGAGAGGAAAAACCTGGTTCTCTCTACCCAACCTTTCCCTATTTGAACTGGAAATAGATAGAGATATTGCCAGTAAAACTGAAGAACTCTACCTGGAAAATGGAGGATACTATAACTGAGCTGAAGCTTGCTTGTGGATCCACTGTTTGGCCTTCTGCTCAATAGAACAGCCACGGATTTGGTCTCTTTTAAGCTCCTATATACAGCAGCTTGTGAGATTCTTTTTGTGTGTCACCCACTGGAAAGCAATCTCAGGATTTCAGTGCTCTGGAGCTACTCTTCAGCTGGATAGATGAGTGTAGCTCCATGAATAAGTGTGAAACTCCATTGCATGTGCTGCTAGTGATGTTGCTTCTTTAATTCAGCTTTGTGATGCATCTTTCAGTTTGAGTCCTCCAAGGCCAGCAGTGTGAAGCAGACCTTCGGTGTAAAACTCACTGCAGTGCAACCAGTGATTCTCAGTTTAAGCTGTGAAATAGCAACCTAAATCCACCTTCAAAATTATGTCCGTATATTTATATAGCCCCAGGCTTCTTCTTAGCAACATCCTCAAGATTTGATAAATTGATGGGTGTTCTAAAAACAGAGAGCCATCTCTTGGCTTGCTCTTTATTTCTGGAGAATTTTGTTTGTGACTGTGAAGTAGGGGACAATTAAACATGGATTTATGTCCCTTTCAGAGATGGTCAGAGGTCAGAGAGATGGTGTTCCAAAGACTGAACTTTGTTGCTAGCTGGCACTAGGCAGTGTTCCTGTGCCAGTGTTCCAGGTGTGGCATCCAGAGAAGTCAGGGAAAATGAACAGTTCAGATTAATTTTATCTGCAAATGGAGCTGAGCTTTTTTGTATAACAAAGTGCAGGAGCCTGAGACCTTGATTCAGCAAAACACGCATTTTGTTATCTGCCAACATGAGAATTATATCTGAAGGTTTCTGTACTCTGCTTGTACCTTCGCTGGACCTTCTGCAATCATACATGACAGTGGGATAATTTCATCCAGAAAGACATACAGATCATTCAGTGTTGACAGCCCTAAACGCCACTGCAAGTTCCCAAAAACATTTGGTTTAGGGCAAAGGACAAAAAAATGAATTTGCAGTTCCCTGGAAAAAATAAACAAACAAACAAATAAATAAACAAAATCAGGAGGATGATACGACTTAAACTCGAGAACTTTCCCTGAATCAATAGGGTAAATTGTGGAATTAAAATTATATATGGACTTACAGGTCTTTGCTCATGGGTCTTTGCTCACAGCTTTTAGGTTTGGCAATGGGGAAAATACTTTAATGAACAGCACAACACAGTGCAACAATCAGTGAAGATCTCAGATTGGAGTGACAGTCTGGAGTACTTTGTCTTTATACTCTTCCTAGGGAGAGGGCAATTAGCTTCCTTAATTGAGAGTCTGAAGTTAGCTGAGAAGAATCTGACCTCAGTCTTCCATCCTACCCGTTGCTCGGGATGAAATTACTCAGGGTTTTACACACACCACCCTGCTGAGATGACACAGCAGGAGACTTGAGCGGCGATGGTCAGGTTACACTGACATCAGATGTACATTTTAGGATATGAGTTGGACAAGACATTGGCACCTCTCCTTGAACCTGAAACCTTGCTGGATAGGAAATGCCCTAATGTCTCCATCGCTATCTGCTCTACAGCTCCAACCTTCCTCCTCCCTCCTGACCAGCTGGAACAATCCAGCTCTGACTCAGAGGGAAATTTGCCATTTCTTGCATCACCAGAACAGTTTTCTCCAGCAGATAGGTGTTCTTTGGAGATCTCCAATGAAACTCCTCACTCAATTTGACCTTGCTTAGCTTAGCCCAGACAAAAAAAAAAAAAAGGCATTGCGGCGAGACAACCCACAGGCAGCCAGGAAAGGGTTGGCCTGGGTGAGAGGGAAATCAGAGGGCAGCCCACATCTATCAGCCACTTTCCTGCCAGTTCCCATACCTCCTGAGAATTCCCCTGGTTGGATAGCAATGTACAGGCGCTCCCCTTTTGCCTGGGGGTGCTACTGTATCTGTTCCATTAAGCTAACTAACTTCACATCCCCCTCACCTGGGGTGTTTGTTTTATCACTCAATTCCCTGACTTACGCAGATTCAAAGAGTCAGCTGGGTCTTTTGGAAGTTCCCTCTCTCCCTTTCAGCTCATAACAACGCTTTGCCATTTTGGAATTTGACGCAAAACACTCGAATGTCAGCGGGTCCCAATGGAACCTTTCACTGTAGGTTTTCAAAGGCTTCAAACGTGAATGCCAATAACGCACATAACAGTAAAAGGAAAAAAATATATTGTATTATTGCTTCAGAGCCCCAGTCGTGAACTTCTCAGGGTGCCGTACAGACAAAATAAGAAATGAGCACAGTCCAAAAAAGCCTCAAAGCCCACGGCTGACATCCAGAATGATTGTTTATAGACGCATTATTCAGCTTCTAGGTTTCCAAAATGAGAATAATAGGTACTAAAAAGTGAAAATCCTCAATCTTTCAGATCAGATGAAAAGCTTACTGATTGGCACAGTCTGTTGACTGTCCCTTTCTGGGGTTTTCTAAGTTAATATGTGGAATTGAAGGTTTTCAGCTCTGTCTCACCGTTTGGGCAGGATTTAGCTCCTTTGAGAGCTGAAGGTCGGTCTTGCTCTGCTCAGGGCAGCACTTCACCAATTGCTTTGGTTTTGCCAATGTCACCATTTTTCCCTCCAGATTTTGGCAAAATTAGACTGCACAAATCTCTCCAATGAACGACAAGTCATCCAGGCAGGGTCATATCTTTTATTCGTTGATAAGAGGATTCATAATTCTGATAGAAGAATGCTTCCACTGCAGAAGTGAGTGCATTTCAGGGAGGGATGAAGCCATCCCTTCCCTGCACTACCACACTGAGCTTAAAATATCAACTTGCTGTCTCCTGGGGGCAAAGGTGCCCAGTGAATTTAATTTACTCAGGTTCAAGTCACGGAAGGCTCCTGAAATTTCTATCTGGCATACATCACAGGTGAAGTATGTGTTCCTCAGGGGATTTTAATTCTTACAGCATTGTAATGATCAGTCTGAAGGGATATGTTTTGGCCAATCTATACATTCAGCTTCTACTTCATCATCATAAAACTAGAGCTGGAGCAACCAAGCCCTTGTAAAGGCAGGTTTGCAATCCACCACCAAGCCAAAATATTTATGTAAAGGATGTTAGAAAATGATTCCAGCAGAAGAAATCCTGGCTCCTTTGCTCCCTTTTTGCAAGTGGTTTTCTTCTGTGGTATGAAGCACAGTAGCAAATTCTGCCTTTGTGAAATAATAAAGTCAATACGATGCATTGCATATACACATTGTTTGTGAAAACAATCTTGTTTTTTAACTGATGCTAATAGAACAGCTGGAGCAATAAGGCTCTAGACTAGCTGGAAGTTCAGAAGCCCTACAAATATATGAACAGGAAGAATAACCACAGGTGATCCCATTAACAGAAATATTGCTTTAAGAAGGAAATGAAAAATGAAATCTCTTTTTTTTTTTTTTCATTATCTAAGTGGATTTATTTACTAATGTTTCATGAATTTTGCTAAATTATTCTTGTTATTATTACAGCTCTTATTATTTCCACAAAAACAAGATTTACTTGTAATAATTTGTCCTAAGATTGAACTGAAAAGAACAATAGTTCCAGCTAAAAATGTGACACATTTCTCTTTTTTTTTTTCTTTGTTAATTTTAACTTGTGGGAGAGAAGAAAACAGTCAACTTTTAACCCTATGAAATAATTCTTTGTTACTTAGCTGTTTAAAAAGAGAGAGAGAAAATGAAGTCTCAAAGCAGAGAAAACATCTGAAGCCTATCACGGATTCCTAAGCCATCCAGTAGCTTCCAGCAGCAGCATGATTGCTGAAGGCATTTTAGCGAACAGAAAACAAAACTTGCTTCACACAGCTGTTCTTCCAGCTCAGATATACTGCATAGACACTGCAAATATCAAACATGCTGCCCAGTGCCAGAGCATGTAGAAGCCATTGTGAAAGGAATGGGATTTTTGCACAAAGTTGATTACAGGAGGAAATTCAGAAGCTGTGTGGTTTTCTTTTTTCTCTCGTGGTTTCTTTTACATCTTTTTTTTTTTTTCCCCACTTACAGAGACTCTGTGCCTATTTCACGACAGCTTCCCCCTAATTTGTACAGGTCCTCAGGTACCTTCAGCAGTGATTTCTCCTTGGAGTGAATCTCCTATGTTTATCTTGGACCTTCAGGCTAAAATATTGCTAGTTACAGCTTGGCCCCCAGACACAGGCAATGCTTTTAGTCTCTTCCACTCCGTTGGCCACTTCACACTGGATTTTAGCTAGTGTAGGTCCTAGCTGTTGACAGTACTCCTTGCATTTAGAGTGTGGGGAAATGTGTGAGATACGTTCTTTGGGCTCAGGCAGTGAGAATTGGACCTGCAGGCCTACACAGAATCATAGAATCATTAATCTTGGAAAAGCTTAGTAAGGTCATCCAATCCAAACATCAACCCATCACCACCATGCCCGCTATGCCACCATCATGTCACTCTCTGCACTCAGTGCTACGAATCTCCTTAAAGGACATTTGAAAGGAATGAAACTCACTTCACATTCTCAGAGAAATATTGGCCTTGATACACCATCGCTCTTTTATTTTTAGCTAACTGCTTTCTCCACATCCATCCACATCCAACAGAATGTGATGGAATGAGCACCCGTTTCCTAAAGCACACAAGCTCTCTCCAATAGCAGCGATCCAATGGGTCTCAAAGCTGCTCCTTTTGCAGGTGGGGAACAGAAACATGAAATGACAGCGTCTATTAGAGCAGCTCAGGCAGCCCTGCTGGGGTGACAGATGCTTTTTCTGCTTTCTCACAAACCATCAGACACAAAGCCTGGCCTGTGGGGCGTTTCTTCTCTTTTCTCCTTCTCCCATAGAAAAATAATCAAAACTTCATAGCTACACTGCAAATAATATTTATGATTTCTACTGATGCCATTTATTCATAATCTTTCATCCCCAGAATATTTAGAAGAAAATGAAAATGTTCCCTTTGACCACTTCAAAAGTGGGGCCAAGTCTGGGGAGCAGTAGTGCAGCTGCTTAACAGCTGTACTTGACAAAAAAGAAGTTGGAGATGCAGAACATCGTGGCTGGCTCGCATTGAGAGGAAGCTCCTCTTTTAGGTGCTGAAAGCTTGGTTCATCTCTAATTCATTCCAGATATCTTAATGGAATCCCTCTATTACAGACTTTTCATGCAAACACTTGCACTGATGTTATTGTTTATTACAGTCATTCCCATTGAGATGTCCTGATGCAGTAAGTCGTACAAGTGCATCATCCCCAGAATCAATAGCCTGATGGAAATGGAGAGGAACAAAAGCAAACCCAGTACCCAGCTCCTCACCCTCCTGCCTCCTGCTGTGCTGCTGACAGATTCATTGCCAGCCCAGATTAACACCATTGCATAGCTCAGCCTGCCACTGAGCAGGATGGTACAGCATTTCTTTCCCACTCTTCTAAGGTGGGACCTCTTCAAGGTCCCCAGATGAGCTTCAGAATAGCAATAATAGGTAGGATGTGTTTGGTATGGTCAGATCTCCATCCAGCACAAACTAGAATGGGCTATAGATGTCAGCCCCCGTGCAAGGTTACACAGCCCCAATACATCTTCCTTCTTGCTTTTCTTTGCTCTGTGAACAGCTGTTGATGGCATCCAAAGGTTGGGAGTTGTGTTCCCAGTCATGCTTGCTGTACTCAGCTGGGGGCTGCAGACATGCAGCCAGCCCAGGTCTGCTCCAGCCCTCTGCCTGATTTATGAAGAAGAAAAGAATTGCAACTGCCAAAGCTAATCTTGAAAGAGAAGCCAGAGAAAGGCTTGCTAAAAAGCCAGGGAAGCCTCTGCTTTCCTATCAAGTGTGTGCGCTTGGAACAGGATGGCTTGTCTTTTGTTTTGACTTTCTCAAGGTACTTCCCCTTGAGGGGATGCTTGTGCTCTTCTTGGAAGAGAGAAGGAAATACTAGAAGGGACAGAGCAAGGAGAAAGAGCATGAGGAAAATAAGGGGATGGGACAGAGGTGAATTGTTGCTGATGGATCTGTGGCCTCCCTACACAATATCTCCAGGATGTGACACTGAGATACCGATCAGGGCATTTTGCTTCATATTTGGCAGGAAGGTTCTGTGCTGGGTGCTGTACCCATAGAGAATATTGTTTCCATCCCAAGGAGGAGCAACCAATATATATCTATTTAATCTTCTATTTTATGATGTCTGCATACCCCCAGAGACTGTAGAAAGAAGTGGTTGCCATTTCTCAAGTTAGCTAACTGACTTCCAGGATTTAGACTGGCAAAAGGAGTTGTGATTGACAATTTCTGCCCTCCTTTTTTAAATCCAGAACCCTCTGCTGATCATAGAATTATAGAATTATAGAATGGCTTGGGTTGCAGGGACCTCAAAAAACATCAAGCTCCAACCCCTCTGCTGCAGGCAGGGCCACCAACCTCCCCATTTAATACTAGACCAGGCTGCCCAGGGCCCCATTCAATCTGGCCTTGAACACCTCCAGGGATGGGGCATCCACAACCTCTCTGGGCAGCCTGTTCCAGCATATCACCATTCTCTCTGTAAAGAACTGATATCCAACCTAAATCTTATCCAACCTTGTCCTGTTATTATCCACCCTCGTAAAGCATTGCCTCCCCTCCTGTTTGTAGGCTCCCTTTAGGTACTGAAAGACTGTGATGAGGTCTTCCTGCAGCCTTCTCTGCTCTTGGTATGGAATTTCCTTGATTGCCCTTCTCTTAAATAGAACCTGAGAGATACGATGGCAAGTCTCCATGTGAGTGTTTATATCCCCACAGTCATTAAAGAACACATGAATCCCCATTCCTAATACACAAAGGTGGCACCCAGCTGCCACTCAAATGTCCTGAGTTGGAGACAAGGCGCTGAGTTGCCAGAGGAAAAAAGGGAGAAACAGGAAAAGGCAAAGGAATTCCAGGTTTGTTACAAAAATCCTCACAGTTCATTGTTAAAATCACCCTTCTGAACTTATCCTACCACTGAAATTAACAGCTGTTAAAAAATTCCTGTTTGAAACGTAGCTTATAAATGGACCTGTCTGCTGGATGCTGTGTGCTGCAGGTGAGCTACACTAAATTAACTGACAGGCTAAAGATCCTGCACCGAGGGCTGGAGCCTAGTGGGGGGTTTGGGACATAAAAACAGCCAAATGGGTCCCACCAAACATCCACCTAACGCAATATCCTATTTCATAAAGTTGCAAGTACCAAATGAATGCAAGAATGTGGTGAGCATATGGCAATGCTTCCATCAAATGCTCTCACAGTCTATAACAATTTCTGCCTGTGGGAGTTCCTAAGCTGGACACAGTTGCTGTGCATTTGGTATCTTAATGATTTTCACTGGTTTGTTTAGCTTCTCTACGATCTCATGAAAACTTTCTGCATCTACAACATGCAGTGAGGGAGTGCTACAGTTTCACTACCCACACAGTGAACCTATGCCCATGCCCTTGTAGGACAAACTACAGTCTTCTCTTGTTTGTGCTGAATTTGCCAATCTGCTTGCCAGTGTTATCTCATGCCCCCCTATATCTTCTACGGAGACAAATGAAAATTAAGCACCTCAAACTAAGGAGTTCCTTAATTTTTCATTTGAGTGAGTGTTTCCTTCTATATGTCCCTGTAAAATTACAGCCCACTGCAGTTAATTCATTTGATCATTCATTCAGTTATTTATTTATTAACAGGGCATCCCACAATGCACCAAGGTCATTTGAATTTTAATCCTGTTTCGGAACATACTTAGCAATCCAGAATAGCTTCATATCCTCCACAAGGGATCCGTTCCTCTTTCACCAATCTTGTCCTGTAGGAAAGTGCAAATAACACATCAGAGCCAGCACGGATGCCAGCACATCCCAGTTTAATGCTTGCATCCGTTTTGAAAGCCAACCCTTTGTACCTACCCATTTGTAGAGCTTTTTTTTTCAGTCCTGCTTCCTACTTTTGCTTGGGTCCTATTTTCTTTTCTTGCATGAAAGATGAGAAACAGTGTTTAGAGCCTTATACAGGTGGTACCCTCTGTTTCTCTGCCATGCTAGAAGTTTCTTACTCTTACAGTGAACTAAGAGCTTCTGTCTGCCATAGAACCTGACAAATTCTTGTGACCATTCCATGGCCCAGAAACCAGCTGGTACTACTGGAACAATTGTTTTCCAAAACAAGGTGGCCACACACAATCTACCTCCTACAGGCAGCCACAAAAACTTCCCACAGTCTGCCTAGGTCAGTTTTGTGCTAAGGGACTTTCCCATTCATGAGTAACTTAATGTATTGGATGTAGCCTTCAAATATGCTACAGTGAGATCCATAATTCCTGGATGCTTACAAAAAAAAACCAGTCTGATTAGCCTAAAAGCTTGTTAGGGTGCTCTTTCTTGATTCCAGGCTGGGTTTATATCCTTTTTCCATTAGCTTCAGCATCCTAGCCTAATAGGTCTTATCAGGCTGTCCTTACAGCTCATTTCTCAGCAATGCTGCTCCAAACTACCTGTCTCTAGATTTCCATGCCATGCTGGAGGCAGGAGACTCACCAGGTGTGGTCCTGTCTTTACACAGGTATGGAGAAATATGCTTCAAGTTGTATTTTTGGTGATGTGCTGAGGAAGAGCTTGTGACAATGGGTCACTCGGTGGGACAGCAGCACAGTTAAGGGTCTTGAGAGCGCAATGTCATGGGGGTTCCCTTGGGCAGGAGGTCCTCAGCGAGCTCTTCTCACTTCTTATTACTTCCTAATGCTCTCACCCTTTTCCAGCTTCCCAAGTAGGTGTCCTGGACACGGTTGGTCTGAGGATCAAGGGCTGACCCAGTGCAATGGGGCTTTCACCTGGAGGGTGGCTGCCCTCTGACTGCAGGAGATGCTGAAGCCAACCATGATGAGTCTTGCATGTAACCTGGGAGACTTTATACGTCCGAAGGGAGCTCTTAGTTTGTGCTTTCTCGTGACTGGCTTAGCTGAACCTGCTTTTACGATGTTCTTTTTGGAAGATCTGCCTATGAGTAACTGTTGATTTTGCTGTAGCCCTGGACACCGCTTGTTTATTTAAACTTCCCTTGGGTGAGGTGACCTTCTTGCATATCAGTTGCAAAGTTGACAAGTTTATCTCTCACCACTGATTCAGCCCTCTATTTTCACAGGCAAAATCCTGTCACATGCTGTGGGAATTTGTTCAGCATGACAGTTTATCCTACATATTCATCATCTTCAGCTTTCAGCTGCGGTGAAAGTCATCCTTTCAAGAGCAAGCAGAAGGTAAGGGTGGTGAGGCTCTCACACAGATTGGCCAGAGATGTGGTGGAAATCCTGTCCCTGGAGTCACTCAAGGTCAGGATGGATGGGGCTCTGAGCACCTGATGGAGCTGTGGGGGGCTCTGTTCATTGCAGGGGAATTGGACCAGATGGCACTTAAGGGTCACTTCCAACTTAAATGATTCTATATGATAGTGAGATAAATGTCTTTCTGGGTACAGGGAACCTGCTTTTCTCTTCCTCTGCACTGCAGTCTTCACCTTGGACCAGCCTTATCATTTATCAACTTCATTTCTGCTTCTCTCATTGGTTTGCATAGGGCTCAAGAGCAGAGGAAGAGGGGATCAGGGGCCTTATCTCTCTTATGAACTGGTTTCATTACTTGCAGGAGAATTGTAAACTTTAGAATTGTTTCCTGAAAAACAAATACATGTCACCAACTTATTTCTACTACATCAGATCATAAATCAAGATTGGATCTTGGTGCTTTTAGCCTTGAGTACTTAAATAGAGAGATGAACACTTTCTCCTTACAATTTTGTGAGGCACTAATGGAACAATCAAAACAAGTTGGGATGTGAGTGGCCCAGAGATGCTGCGGCTGATGCTGAAGTGGAAAGTATGTCTTGTAGGTAAGCTGTGAAAGAGAGCCCACTAGACAGCCTAATCTAGTACCCTTTCCTCTGTCACAGAGACCCACATTTAGGTAACTAGATGACTTTAGTCACATCAATGAGCATAGAAACTAGGAGGGTTTCCAACACCTTACAGTTTGCATGCAGACGTATGAGCCCAGTTGTGCACATTGTGCCCTGTGTGCACATGAAAGGTTCTCCATGAACTGGCTGCTCCATGAAAGGTTCTTTTCCTTCATCTCCAGCATAAGAACTGTGTCCTTGACCATGAAGAGCCCATATGGTTGGGACCACAAAGAGCAACATAGGTTTTAGGCGACAAAATCATCTTAGTTTGCAGTGTGGGTCAAACCTGAGGAGGCTCTAAGGATGGTGATGAGGCACTCAAAGCCATGGCGTACAATAGCAGCAGCTCTGCTGCCTTTCAGTAGGGCATTATTATATTAATGGGGAAACCCACCCATGATTTCTAAGCCACTGCTGCTTAGTTACAACACAGGGAATATGTACAAGGCTCCATGAGCCCTAGCACATTTCAGCATCCTGCAGCCATACTGTTCCTCAAAGGCAGGTTTTCATCCAACAGTCTGGAACGCTATTGGATTTAATTCTCTGTTTCCATGTTTGAAAGGCTCTGAAGGGAGTGATACTTCCCAAGTTGAATTGGCTCTCACGACCTGTGGTCATTTCTTAATTCCCCAGGAATGGCCTTTGGTGGCAGTATTTCTAACATCCATGTGAACAACTTCTCACTTTCCTCACTCTGGTTTTCCTGTTTGTGACTGAATTCCAGTCAGTTTTCTTTCCTCAAAGAATACTTTTCCAAAAACAACTACCTTGGGCAAGCAAAGAAGGACCAAAAATACAAAGAAAAATTTCTCCATGCTCAGATCATCCTTTTGGCAGCCTCTCAGCTCCATTGCAAAACTCATATATCTTTCAGCATTCCTGGCCAAAGATTTTCTTAGAGAGCAGTGCTATTCCACCTCATGGATATTTGCAAAGAGATGACTTGTATTACGTTATGAAAACCTACATGGTGCACCAGGGAGTGTGGGCTGGCCCAGGGTCTTCCAGGTATAACACATCAAGATACTTAAAAATGGGTAACATAGAGAGACTATCCAGGGAAAGGATTCTGGGGAAAGTAAGCAGTATGGTAACAAAGCCTGCAGTTCATCCCATAGGTGTCTGTTGTAGGATAAGAAAAATCACCCTCTAAACTCCAATAAAAGGAGAAAGGTAAAATAGCATCAGATGATGAATTCTTAGATGTGTAAGGTGAAGATTCAGGGTTCCTGAAGGAAATTTCAGAAAGCAATTGGGATTGGACCTAAAACAGGCATCTAGAATAAGTCACATGAATCACTGAGTTCCTGTTCTTCTCTGCTGTCTAGAGAGATACATGGATGTCCAGCTCAGACAGATATATCTAATTGTCAGATTCTTCTTTTAACTCATCTAGGAGAAACCCTGTATATTCACCCAGATAGTCCTATCTGGCTCTTAGAGAGTGTTTGAAAGCTAAATTATTAATGAAATGCCTTGCTGTTTGATTTTTTTATTTGACCACAACGCAAATAATGTATATGCAAAAGATGGACGTGAAAGTCAGAGGAAAGGGTGAGTTGTTCCCAAGACACTGTTGAGAGATTATATGAATTTTGCCATCCATCTCTGCCTGCTGCAATCCCAAACAACTTATGGTCTAGTTTACATGGCAGTAGAGAAACAGTCTAGGAAGAATGAGAACAATAGACTGTGATGATATCTGTTGTTCCTATGAAAAGGAGAGAAGCAAACTGCCCCTTCTGTCTGCTAAGAACTGGGAAGGTCACGGGTTTGGAAAGCACCTCTCAAAACTCACGTAAGATAAAAGGCTCAAATGATGGTGTGAGAGAAGAACTTCAGTGGCAATGGGGAAGGGAAGGGTACTAAATATTGGCAGTTATAGAAGGCAAAAAAAAAAATCCATCAGGAACGTTTAATCCTGATGAATTTTGGAGTTTCTTTCCAGTCCTCTTTTTCTCTGACTCTTTGAAATGTCTTCCAGGTTGCTGGTCTGTCTTCATTTTATTTTTTGCTGACTTTCCTGATATCGTTATTTTTTTTTTCTGTTCAGACCAACATATCCCAAAGGTGTCTTTTCTCTTAAAATGCATATCCACAATATTAAAGTATCCAAACCATGAAAATAGTCACTCTTTTTCCACTTCACTGCAATTTCTGGCTCCTACTAACTGCCTCCTAAACATTACTAGCATTTAGAATTTTACGAGGAGGTTATTTAAGGAAAAGGTTTTGAAAATTAAAGGTGTGTCTGTTATCATGCTTTTCTAAGTAGATATTTGAAATAGAAGTTACTAAAACGATGGTGGAAGGTGTCTCAAATGACTGTGTTTGAATTGTGGGGGGGGAAGGTTAAGAAGCTGTATAAATTTCAGATATGTCACTGGAATGAAAAATTATTTCTGGATTCTCTGAGGTTCTCAAAGCAGAAATGAGCTGTATGAAGACCTCCTCCCCATCTAATTAATACACTTTGGATCACCAGTGGGTTGGAAGTGATGCTCGCTGGCATAATGGGATGTGGGAAACAATTTGCATTTGGCACTGGAGAAGGCATCTGTGTTTTTTTTTTTTAATTGGATAACAAGGCAGGAAAGCTATCTGATATGTTAATTTGTTGGTCTGGCATGTGTTGAGATGGGGTAAATGAGGATGTTCTGGCACTGTGCGGTTAGGAAATCTTCCCAAATCATTTGTGAGCAAAGGCAGTTTTAACAGGGAAGATCTTCATGGTTTGTAAGGTTATGGTGACCTAATGGTGATGTTAAAGTAGAATTGTATGGGGAAACGTATAGCATGATTGCAGATGACAAAGAGAAGCAATAGATATGCAAGATTCCCTTACAGAGAGAAAGGGATATAAATACACAAAAGTTGATGTTCAACTAAATAAAGAGGGTATTGTGAGATACATACCTCTTAATTGCTGCTGATAACATAAAGCCAGTAGTTTAGGTATTAAAATGATGCAGTTCATTTGGGTTTTCTTCTTATCGTATTTTGAGTACCTGTTACTTACCTTATTTTGCCAAGTCAAAAAGATGGAAAGTTTAAAAGGGATGGCATACTCCCAGGAAGGTTTTGCCTTGTGTAAGTGCTTCTTTCATTTGATTGACATAGAACACTAACTTTACTCCTTGATTTCTATTTCAGTAACACAGTCATTTTTTGCAATAATCTGAATAGAACTAATCACAAACATACCTGTAAAAATAGGAAAAATTAAGTATCACTTTCAGTGTAAGGTAGTAATCTACCTCCAGCAGCTCTCCAGCCCACGCTTTGATTTCCTCTTTTATATTTAAAGGAATAAAAATTTTTTGACCTGGTTTAGATATCTGTGCTAGGAGGAGATGAATTTCACTTTGACAGTAGTGACAGTGGTAACTCAGACCCTTTACAGATGCCAATCCTGCAGTCTGAATAGATTATTTATTCATGTGCACTTGTAAATTGTAACCATATCATCCCTTTGTTTTCTTCTGAGAAACTAGATGTGCTCAGTTCTGTGTTAAGATATCTCTGATTTATCAACATTTCTTCTTGAAAACGGACAATAGGTTGGAAAGCAGAATTGCAGTGATAGCCATAATTTAGTCCAAAGAGTCAAAATAACATCGTACTGTATATCTCCTGGGGTTTCACTGGTGTTTTTGTGCATAGCAGCTCTTGAGTTGATTTAACAAGGTGAAATGATGCAGAAAAGGAAACGCTGTTTTTTATTTAGTGATATCTCAATAATAGCAGATAAACATAGCAAGCATTAACGTTTTGGATTAAAATCAAAAGCAGAGAATCTTTGTGGAATTCCTCCAGCAGCTATTCTGCTTGATAGAGAAGACAGCTGTGATTGAATGATAAAGATGTAAGTTTTAGTCTTGGGTTTGTCAGCATTTTTCAGCACGACAAAAGGTCATATGAGATGGGAGACATTGCATATCTATAACGTACATCTCTGTCAGGTCTATGAGTGCACAAATAGGACTAAATTGCAGCAGCAGCCACCTCACCTGGGATCTCAGCCCTCTGTTCCCCAGTCTCAAAACTCTGTTTAAGCAAAGTGAAAGCATCCCCAGTCCAGGCTGTGCTCATCCTTAGCTCATGGCTAGTTTTGGCCTCATGGAGTAGCCCTGATTTTCTGCTCCCTGCCATCTTCACCCAAGCTGGTCATCGTAAGCTCTGTGTATTCAACAGTGAGAAACAGAGTGCCATTCATCTTGCCACTAAGTGGGCGTCAAAAGTTCTTACAAACATGGAATCACACATTTCAGACAAACTGAGCTTTCTGATTAATTTTTCTTCTCAAACTTCAGATGCAGTTGTACGTTTTGCAGGTGGGATGTAGGTGAAATGCTTTCCAAATTTTGAATATGGTCAAAAGATTGAATCAACTAGAGAATACTACTTCATGCATTATTATTATTTTTTTAATTATATGGGTCATAGCAACAGCCCAGCATTGCATTTTCAGTGCAATGATGTTGTCAAAAATGATGTGTTTAGCATAAGCCACCATCAGAGAGAGACGCTAAGTCTTTTTCTGTGATTGTGATTGTGACAGTTCTTACAATTATGGGATCACACACTTCAACTCTTCGAGTGATAACTTTACTCACTAACTGTAAAAACTCATTCTCAATCTGTCTGAATGATGAGTTCTTCAGGACATGGACCATCATTCACTATATGTCCTGGAATGCTCTTATTCTTCTCTGAGAGAATTCTGCAAATAAGGAGGTGGTCTTTTTCTGATCAGAAATGGAGCTAAGCAAGGAGCAGAGTGTGGGCAGGAGTCTGGCACGACTGCAGATGACAAAGAGTAGCAGTAGATGCACAGGATGTCCTCCAGAGAGGAAGGAGAAGAGGTCAGAAATGATGAAGCAATTCCTCCAAACTGTTCTTCAGATGGATAATAAATGTCAAAGAACGATGAAGTATCATGAGACATGGAAAAGGAAATGGACAAGATACTAAATACTTGGAAAAGCAACGACAGCAACAGAAAAAAACCCACTGACCTGGAAGCCACCAAGTCAAGCTGTTTACAAAGTATTTGAAAGAGAGATCTGTGGACTCATCACGGATACTATGACAGGCTGCTTTTTACATACCACTTCTATGACAAATGCCTTCAGAGTTTGGATGTTTCCCAGCAAACACTGTGTTGGGAGGGGAAGAGAGAGTGCATGATGCTAAAAGAAAGGTACTAAACAATCGGAGGAAATGCTTTTTAGATAGCTTTTAGGTACTGTATTTATCTTCCTACCTCATAAAATTAATTTTCCAGGCCTACGCCTGTTCAGTGAACCTGTTCTCTTCCTGGAACTTCTCCACACTTTGAGTGTCTGAACTTTGCTGCCAACTGATTTCCTTTAGAAAGCTCATGCCTGCCTCCTGTCTTTCCTCAAAGGAGAATTTACTATCAAGTCATTGAGAACACAGGTGTCAACTCTGTTCCAAAAGTAGTCCAGCTACAAAGCTGATGGCATAAACATACTCCAGCATCTATAGCTCTTGGCAAAGAAAGGAGCTACCAGTCATGTCAGACAGTGCTATTTCCCTTGTTGAATGACCAGGTCTTCAGATACATCTGGGTCAATTGAGGGCAACGTCTTGATAGGTTGCTGGAAAAAGATTTGATTTTGCAATATAGTCAATCATGATATTTTATTATTTGTTAAGCACATAAGTGCATTCACAGCAAAGCCTTCCCATTAATAATCAGACAGAAACAGTAAAGAACTTCTAAAATAGTATTTTCATTCGTTGGCCATTCATTTTTTTGTGTACGTGTCAGCTCTGTAATATATTCAATAAGAATGCTCTAAAAGTATGTCACAAGTCTTTCATGAAATAGCCTAATGAAGCTCATTCCTTGCTTATTTTGAAACAGTTGGTAAACAATATGGTCTGAGTTCTTTTCCTGCTGCCACCTTGAAATTATGAGGCCAAGACTGACATCCAAGATATTCTTGGAAAGGTCAAAACTTGTTACAGGATTTACTTTAACAAAATGTGACTTAAATTCAACTTTGAAAACCAATTGAAATGTTTCCTAGCTCTGTCCATTTGAGTTGGCAGAGACGTGAGCACACATAATGTATGCATCATAAAAACTGAGGCATGTATAAAAGCTTACATTTTACCAATGTTTTGACCAGGGAATGATCCTACTTTTGCTTCTACTTCTGCATTTGTAACTTTCCCCAGAAAGTCATGGTTTACATTTGGAAGTGCACTTCTTTTCCTATAAATTTCAAGAGCTAAGGGATATGTTTTTTACTAGGAGAGTGGTGAGGTGCTGGAACAGCTGCCCAGAGAGGTTGTGGATGCCCCATCCCTGCAGGTGTTCAAGGCCAGATTGGATGGGGCCCTGGGCAGCCTCGTCTGGTATTAAATAGGGAGGTTGGTGACCCTGCATGTGGCAAGGGGCTGGAGATTCACGATCCTTGAGGTCCCTTCCAACCTTGGCCATTCTGTGATAGATAAAATATCAGGTCACCATGTCCGTGAAGATCATGGAAAGATTAAAAGAAGAAGTTTTAATATCTTTCTTATTCATCTTTCCAAGATAATGTTGCAGAAAATCAGCTCCTCCAGTATATGGGAATGTGAAATGACCACAATGATTGGGTACAAGAGTGGGATATCTACAGTCCAAATTCAGCTGGCTAAGATGTAGGTAACTGCAAATGTGTTGCACCCTAGGTATGCTTTGTAGTCCAGAGGTAAATAAGATATATCAAATTTATTTTACTACGACAAAATAAATTAATCCTCAGACTCCCTACCTACTCTATTGAATGAGATATCTGTTTAATGTGTCTATGTTTTAAGTTGAATATAGATTTAATTTGATGTACCTTACTTGTTGCTGTACTTGCAAATAGCAGCTCAATTCCTTCAGCCTGGAAAGAGAAACAATTATAATCACTAACCCCAGTCATTAACACTACATTGCTACATTAGTGAATGAACTGAGCTGAATCTGAGAAGTCCAACTATTCTGCAGAGCAAAATGACAGAAAATTCAATAAAGTATCTGAACTGAGATTTTGAGTTATACAGAATGCATAATACAAGTTGCTAGCAACATGTAAAGTGATTCATTCCAAACAGAAGCTACTGCTGAACCAATGTCAGCCTTCAAAATGAAATCTTCCTTGTTTGTTTTTAAATACAAAGAACACTCGGGTGCAAGTGAAAATACAGATGAATTTTAGAAACTGTGTATAAATTATATCTTCATCCCTCATCCTACCTCTGCACATTCTCATTCCCAAGGAGCAATGTTGTTAGTAAGAATACATAGGGTGACTAAATATCACAGAATCACAGAATGGCCAGGGTTGGAAGGGACCTCAAGGATCATGAACCTCCAACCCCCCTGCCACATGCAGGGCCACCAACCTCCACATTTAATACTAGAGCAGTATCTGCTCCTTCTGCCTTAACCTCCAGTGTGCAAGGAGAGGCAGGAGCATCCTGGTCCCTCAGCCAAAGAGTCAGTGCACCAAGAGGATAACAGAAATGCAGCCGTGGCAATTTCCACCATCTGAACCAGACAATCTGCACTGGAGAAACACATCTAGAAATTTTAGGTCCATCTCTCTCTTGTCTGCCTGCTCTTCAACCAATTTGCTTAGCTGAGAAGTCTAAATATCACTATTTCTGACTACAGTCAACAGTCTGACAAGGAAACCTCAGAGCAGGAGAACTCAAAGAGATCGTAAGGCAATCTTTCTTTCAGCAGAGGAATTTACAAAGCTTTAAGGAGTTATAGAATGGCCTCTCTGAAGACTAATTATGACTGAGCTTAGCCTGTGGCCTTTCCTTAAGAGGCAGAAGATATCTCAAGACCCATTTTCACTGCCTTCCCTTATTCTGGGTGTATCAAGAGATGCACCTCAATCACCACCTCCTCAACCACCATTCTCACTCCCAAGGAGAGATGTGTTCCACCTCCACTAGGAAACATCCAATATTTGGAAGCAATATCTATGTGTGAAGCTGATAACTGGAGAAAAACAAACAGAAAACTGACAAATTAACAGTTTCACCTTGTACTCATCTGAAATCTTTTGGACCTGCTTAATGTTAAAGTCCCTTTCAGAAGTCTAATTCTACTAGGGCCCTAATTATTAAAGCAGCAGCCTGCCCTCCCTTTCCTTAAGACCACCTGATGCTATTACCAGGGAGGTAACTATGTCTATAGGGGTCCAAACCACAGACTGATCTGGGCCAGTATCTTGTTTCCATAAATGGCCATTTCCAAAAGCAAATACCTCAGAAAGAGTGTAAGAATAGACAAAGCACGTAGTGATAATACTTCAGTTATCTCCCAGCCTCCAAGAATTTACAGCTCAGAACTTCCTGAATCCTGGAAGCCTATCTTTCTATGTGATCATTTCCCATTGATGCTACTTCTGTGAACTCACGCAGTTCACCCCTGAGTCTATATCAATTCTGAGTATCCAAAACATTCCATGGTGAGGAGCTCACGTAGATAGGAAGGATAGGAAGCATCCTTTAAAGCAATAATCCTGTTTGGTTGTAACAAAAGAAATTTTTTTATCTTGCAAGAAAGAGGGAAGAAAAAGCTTCTATTGTGACAGAAAATAAACAAACCAAACCCAACAAAATTTATGGATAAATAGTCACAAAGAAGGAGGAAGAGATCTGGAACTGAGCCTGCCTATATGACATGAAGTAAGAGGTATTTTTGATGGACAGGAGCATCCAGTGCCAAAGTGACCCCTCCTCGGCTTCAACACAACCCAGCTGTGTGCACAGTGCCCTGTCATTGAGCTGCTCCCTTGTGAGCCAGTGGTGCCCAGATTTGTCATCTGCACAAATTAGCAAAGGTGATTCTTGGCATCAGCCCCCTTCACGTTGCATTGAGAGGCACAAGGAGGCTCTGTGGGATGCTCCTGGGCTGCTCCCTCCCCATCTACTCCTGCAGCAAACGCAACAGCACAAGCTCTGCATGGCAGCAAAGCTTCTTTCATGCTCCTAAAGCTATACTTCCTTCTTTTCCTATGTATCCCTGACCAAGGTCATGGGGAGATGATAACAGCTGTATCACAGGAAACACAGTCACACTTTGACTTTTCCTCTCTTCTTGGGAACAGGGAGGTGCAGCCGTCACTGAAATGAAAATTAGGCACACCAAGCAGCCTTCCATTTTGACCTGGATCCTGCAGAGAGTCTGGGGCTGATTCAGGAGCTGAGCCCAGCTCATCTAAACACAGAAAAACGCTTTAACCTCTCAATGAGGAGAAGGACACAAAGCTTTCTTGGGTCTTCTAATGTGCAAAGCATGTTATGGAGGCTGAAGAAGCCTCCTGGATTCACGGCAAGCACAATGTGATGCTGAGGCAGATGTATTGCACAGCACACAGATTGCCTTGCCAGATCTTGGCAAAGGAAGAGATGTGAAATGCCTGTAGGAGAACCAAGCCATGGTGTACGGTTCTGTGTGGCCAGCATGGTGCAAGGCTGGTCCAGAGGTGACATGGTGTGGCAGCTCAGAGGTGCTGTCTGCCTCTTTGGGATGTACTGAAAAAAATACTGTGTTATCCCTCTTTGCAGAGACACCAGTGTCTCCTAGAAGTATCCTGGCACCTCACAGAGGAAGATAGGATTCTCTCATCTCTTTCCTTGAAAAGCTGTACCTCATGTACCCTCCTTCAGGTACATGAGAGGTGCTGAGACCTCCAGACTGGGCATGTATCCCAGAACGATTGAGAAATGGATTCAGAGGAATCTGTGCAAGCCAGGAGGGTTTGAGTAAACAAGATGTCAGAAGTCACCAACTTTTTCAACATGTCCCCACCCTTAGCTGACTGTTCACAGCCAGGTCACCTCAAGGAATGCTGTGCAGATGCATCCTCCTTGCTCAGGAATAACAAACACCTCTGAGGTGGTTTCTTTTCAAGGCCTACAAGGGCAATTCCTCATGAGAGTGTGTGTTTCACTTCTTGACTCATTTCCTGTTTTGTTGCCAAGGAAAGAGAGCACCTGGTGACCAGAAAGTGCCAAAAGTTGCATCTTTGGGTTTTGGAGGAGGGTGTGGTGAGAGTTACTGATTTCCCTGGATCACCAGGCATCTCCACTTGCCAGGAAAAGCACCACCTGATCTACTGGCAAGGGGAGAAGATGCTCAGAGGTTTGAAGCTCTTTGTAACCTTCTCAGATACATCCCAACCCCACCAGTTCCTGGAAGCCTGTGACTCAAGGGCCATACTATAGATTGCATGAAAGAATGGCACCTGTCACGCTGCAGGATGGAGTGGCACCCTCGGTTCCCCCAGCCCAACCCATGCAGCATGAAGGACATGTGACAGGGAAACCAGACAGAGGTGTGTTATCCTCCCCAGTTCTGGGATGCCCACCTGCCAGCCCCCTGGCAATGACTGTGAGTGTACCAGAACAGTGTGATATGAATACCCAAATCAAGGACTTCAGTGGGCAGCATATGGTAGCAAATCCCAGGATGAGTTTTTTCTGGCTTAGCATGGGAGGTGTCACGAACCTCCTGCTTCAGGAGGAAGAGGTGGGAGAGAGGAAATTGCTTTTTCTTTCCTCATGCAATGACAGGTGCTATAGGCACAACTCTCACTGCTCCCAACCCTTCATGGTCACACCAGAGGAGGAACAATCTCCCTCCAGAGAAAAGAGTATCATGAAATACCTTCCTCTTCTTCTCCACCTACCCCCTCAAGCAGTTCCAGTGGGCTCAGCTTGGATATCCATATGAGGAGCCAAAGGAAAGGCAGAATTAGACAGGATGGCTGTTATTAAATGGCTGTCCCACCATGTGACTCGAAGCAAACATTCTCCAAGCCTCCTGAATAACGAGAGGCTGTTAGTGCCAGCTAATTAGCAGCGAGCTAATGGCTCAGTTGCTGGAGCCCCTGGCTGCAAGTAAATTAAGAAAGAACAAAGGAAATGAAATCTACTGAATAGGAAAGTTATTGGGGGTGGTAGCACAGGACAGTTCCAGGAATAAACTTAATAGGCTTAGTAGTATTTAGGTGTAGCTAACAAGAGCTGAGGTTCACATGCTGCTTGCTAATTTATTCCATCCTCTTGACTAGAGGCAAGGGGAAGGGACAGAAAATGAAGAAATTATTGGAGTGAAAGACAAGCAAACATTATAATGTCTTCAAAGAGAAGATAAGCTACTTCAGGAAACCTTTAGACATCTACTTCCAAACAGTTCTTTCAAGAAAAGTGAAGCAAGCTTGAAAGGGAAGTAGGTCATCAGTTTGGGCATTGATGGAGGACTCAAAAGTTTTGGAATTGGTCTTTCAGTCTGCCATCCTTCCCTATAAACATGAGACAAGTCACTGGCCCACGCTGCCATCACTCTTTGCTCCTGTTCAACCTCCAGGCAGAAGCTACTGCTGCAGAGTTCAGGAGAATGTGATCACTGCAACCACTCTTTTAGGACAAACTTTCCTATAATCTCATTTAGTTTGTAGCCAGTGTTTTCAGTTGGATTTCCTTCCACCTTCTTAATATGTGTGTTTTTAAACTACCATAAAAAGAAATATTCTTGTTCCTGACCTTAAGGATTTCTTTCTATTCATTGCCAATTCTTTTTATTCATAATCAGCAAGCAATCTTCTTGAGATAATTAGCCTTCAAAAAGCATTGTCACAAAAAAGAAACAAGACCAAGGCCTAGATTTCTTTAATCATCTTAAATTCACGACTGCTCCTGGCCTTCAGGTGATCTTGGTCCAGAAACCACTGAGAGTCTGGGCCCAATAGCTCCTTGGGCTGTTCCAAGCCTGAGCACATGAGGATAAATCCATAAACTCTTCCTCCCTTTTAGCCCAGATGAAACCTGGGTTACCAGCCCTTAAGCCTTTACTTCTTCCATGATTTTATACCCTTGCTCAGACCCAGAAAGAAAGGATACAGCACAGAGAGCATAAATCATGGCAGTGCTCTATCTGCTCATCAAATCTGTATGTTTTCCTCCCAGATTCTTTAATTTCAATTGCCATGTATTAAAGCAAAATCTTCTTGGACAATGTATTTAGCTAAATTTTAGCTGATTTTTTTCCTCTCACAGAAGAAAAAGAAAAAGCCATTTCCGCTGCAAAGTCTCTGCAGAGTGAAATCTTCATGGGTAACTTCAATTTTTCATTGCCTATTTCGTGGTCAGATAAATGATAATTCATCAGGGAAAGATGGAATTTATAAGTCATTTATTAGCTCACTTGTTGTAGCATAGCAGTAATAATATATTAGCAGATACAAATTAATGAAAATTAGAAATATATTTATTTGCTTTGGTGAGGGAGAGAACCCATAATTAAATCTAGTAGGCTAATGAGTTCAAAGTAAATGGCTCAGCTATAGTACCTGTCAGTATGCATAGTCTTCAGATGTATGATGTGCTCTGGCTTAGATAACACTTAATGGGTAAGAAGTGAGCTTTGACCTTGCTGTTGGGGTGGACAAAGACCATGCTCACACAGTCGTGTAACAGATGACAAGTTTAAGCCACATTATCTTGATGTGTATTTGAGCTTCACCTCCTCATGGTGAAACACTGCTGTAGGTATGCCTGGTTACACTCTGTCATCCTCATCAGTGAAGGTGGAGAAGGAAGGAATTTTTGGTGACAAGTCACCGAAGCTGAACAGTTTCGATCTTCTTTCTCAGCTCATTCCCACCAAAAGGCCTGTCGTTACATGATCACACCACAGAGCACACCAGCTTCACACTTTCCTATTCTGTGGGAACACAATAAATTCCTTCTTTACGCCATTTGCAAGGTTCAAGTTGACCGGGATGTTCTAAGAGCTGAGCACATCCTGGTTATCACGGCTCATAGTCTTTTTCTAGGAGAGAACAGAGAATGGACTGGACATGAACGTTCACCTAAACATGACTTTCCTAAACACTGATGTAAAAGATCTTAAAGTCTGCCATACAATTTCCGTGTTGCTAAATGACTTTGTGAAGACAAATGAGCAGAACGATGGCTGTTGCAACTGAAAAGGTGGCAATCTGCAGTCGTCCATCACAACTCTGCAGCTCTAGCACAGCTGTACATAAGGGGTTACCATCACATCTGTTTACTTCAGTTCATCATTTAAAGGTTCAGCTTAAGTTACCGATGAAACCTGACTTCACATTTGCACAAACTCTTAAAATTATCACAGCTGGAGATACATCAGTTAAGTACACTGGATGAACATGTTTATCTTAAATCATTACAACTGGCTCCACAACTCTTCTAAACCTCCAGAACATAAAACATTTATCTGCTATCAGAGATGGTAGGAACTTCAGGCATTTAAAGTAGACTCTGCTCCTGGGAGATTGGTTGATATATTGGGAAAAGACATTGGTAAGGTTTGGTGTGTATTTGAACATTAAGGGATCTTGCATTTGTTTCATTTTAATTGTGTTGGTTATAAGAGTTTAATGGAAATGAAACCAAAATCAAAAGCACTTATCATTCATTTATCAATCCAGTAATCAGTGAAGATCCCCAGAATCACCATAAAGGCAGATCTGATGTCTAAACATGAATTTAGCCAGCTCTCTATAATCAGCCAAACTGGAAAGCATTGCCCTGTGTACTTACTTTCTCAAAGAAAAGTATTTCTTTACATGGTTCTTTGCTCTGCTCTGATTTGTACTGCTTACTTTCCCCAGAATCAGTTTTCTGGTCCATGGTTAAATATCTTAAACACTGGGCCACGGGCTGAGGGCAATGCACCTGCAAATCAACCAGAAGAATAGTAACACAGCAGTCCTGTAAACCCATCCCAGGTGAGCTTGGTGAGTGCAAGACTGGAGGGATTCACACTTGGTACCTATGAGTAATGTTGTTTGGGATAACACTGCAGGGAAAAAGACGCCTATTCATGGTGAGCTCTGAAGTCTGAGAACAGCTACCCCGCAGGGAATAGATGGAGAAACACTCTGTGCTGTAAGTTCCAGTATGCCCTGCTCCTGTGTGATAATTTCCTTATGGATTTAAGACCTTGTGTTGCTTCCTGTGCTGACATCCCTGCCAAACAGGGACAGCAGTGTGGGTGTCCAAGAAGACAGACAAATTTACACAACAGGTTGTTCTCCTCCATTGTGATACATGCTTTGCATCACAATTTTCCTCCTCCTCCACTGCTCCCAGCTGACAAAGGCTCCCCCTTAGCAAGCTGCAAAGCAGCCCCTGTTCAGGAATGTCATTACTAGAGGGGCTTTAAAATAAAGCAGGGCACACAAAAATGTGATGACTTGTCAAAAATGCAGGCTGCGAGGTGTTTAAGGCATGAATTTCCTCTTAATGAAGCCTCGCTGAGGGAATATTGCATTCAGCCTAGAGTGCGAGCGATGATGTATCACAAATTTATGGCTGTCCCCCAGCGTTTCCCAGAGTGAGGAAGGGGGCATGAAAATAGCCACACAAGTAAGGGGTTGTAAAATCACTGCCATTCAAGCGCTTGCTTGGCCCCAAGCCATATCTGTCAGGAGGTTTCACAGCATTGGGTTGCAACACAGCTCAGCAGGAGCACCGATTAGATGCAAAACTTGTGCTGATTTCCCACTTGGGTGGGTAGTCCACAGATGGTTTGGGTGGGTAGGAGGGGGACGTAAGACATTGCAGAGAGTTAAACATCATCGTGGGCTGCACTGAAAAGGGGCATGAAGGAATGCACTCTAACAGGTTGTCTGTCAGAAATTTGCCTCCCCCCATTCCCACTAGTCACATTAATTTCTTCTCCCTTAAAATAAATGGCCTGTTATTTCCACCTGGAACAAGACAGAAATAATTGATTCAGTAATGTGGGATGGGAAGTCTTCCCCTCCCTGCGTATGGACAAAACAATCGCAGTTTGAATAGGAAGTCAGTCACCATCTTTCATTGGACATGATGCATGGACATTTCAGGCATCCTTTAGTGTCCTTCACCATGGTGGCCTCAACTTGAGATAGGGAAAGACATATTTCTTTCCTTTACTTTATATCATCCCTCCACCTAATCCAATGAAGATACCTGTTTCAGAAAAGTGACTTCAACAAACACTCTTTTATGCTAAATATCCTCAGCCACCAGGTAGCTAAAAATATGGGAATTTCTATTACTTGAGTGAGCACGAATTAATTCATACAGGATTACTTCAGATTCTAGGCAGAGAAAGTCTGGAAGTGGTCAAGCTTATATCAGAAATACTGTTCATGTCTACAATGCTTGTACCTGGAGACAATCCTGAGATAGGACCACGACCTCTCTTCTGCTCCATGCTGTCCACATCACTCAGAGACATTCATTTTATTTTGACAACTGGTCTTAATGCTTATGTGGGTTCATGGAGCAGGAGAAACCCTGCATTTATGGAAAGAGAGGTTTAGAAGTGCTTATTTTGTCAGTCTTGAACACAAAGGATATGATCTGCAAGATACCTGGTGCTTTGGCATCATGCAGTAAGATATCGTGTCCATGTGTACCTCCTGGAATAATGCTTGAGAGAAAGATAGGACGCAGGACTCAGATGATATTAAAAAAAAGAGACCAAAGTGTGCAGGGTTCAGAAATCTTCCTTTCTGACTGCAGCCTCACCAGTGACTTCCATATGTGGGGTCAGAATCTGGATTAGAACTGATAAAAATGTGAGTGAACGGTTGGAGTGCAGGGACTGATTTTCTTTGGACTGCATTTTCTAAAGGTTTCATCTTCCTTCCCTCAGGAAGCAGAGGGCACACACTGGTCTATGCTCATCACCATCTGAAATCAGTAGAGTTGCAGTTGAGACAACTTCAGCCCCATAAAGCTAAAATTGGATGTTCATTACGTTTCTTTGACTACTACATAACCTTTCCCTCCAAGTCATTTATCGTTCTGTGGACAAAGCCATCTTGTGGTGCTTAGAAGTGTGAGACCATCATAGGAAATAGAGTTTATTGCAAAAAGGAGCACTGTATCTCTATTTTACCAGGAGGGATGCTGAGATACAGAAAGGTGAAGCAGGTCACACAGCAGGTCACAGGGATTAGAATTCATGTCTCTTGATTCTTAGTCCAAAACCTAATTTGGAGTAAAATTTGACCTGACAACTTCCTTTTAAGCCTGGAATTTTACAGACTATAAAAGTAAAGTGATCAGTTCTGACTAGAGCACCATACTGACATTAACAAATGAAAAAAGGGAGAAGAAAAGAAAAAAATAGCACAGAGCCATGCAAACTAATGGGTTGTTCTCAATTGAAAAAGAGAAAAATGGTGGCAAAGACAGCAATAACAACAGACCATAAATCTGCAAAATATTCTTGAGTGGAAATTGGACTACTATCTTTTTGGATTCCCAATCATTTGAAATCTTTTGCAGGTAATTTGAAACAGCTGACATTTTCCCTACATGAAAGAATAAACATTTAATTTGCACTGCCGATTTGGGAAGAAGAATTCTAATCCTATTTGCTCAGCCTCAGCAGAAGCACAGACGAATGCAAGGCCTTCTGTAATTACTGCCTTGTTGCTACACACGGCACAAGTAATTCAATTAGGAATCTTGATGGCAAGGCTCAGGCTAAAACAATACAAACCCAATATTTAGCAATTGGATTTCAAGTTCCATCTACTTTTTGGAGTCAGTTGTTCCAAGGTGGCAAAGGCCAATGGCACCTGCAGGTTGGTTTCCAGAGGCAGCTGGGGGTGATGGCTTCTATAGAGACAGGTTGGTGGACTCTCCTAGATGGGTGCCTGTCAGAATTAAAATCACCAGTATTTGGAAGCTACCAGACATTTCTTTAGTAATTTCTATGGGTTAGATGTGTTCCTGAGAAAAGCAAACCCTTTCTCTTCTGCAGGTGATCCTCATAGGGTAGGCCTACAGGCAAGATTTAGGCTGAATTCACAAAAAAACTACATAAATACTAGGACTTTAATTACATATTTCTTCTGCTCTTCTAACTCTTTTATGGCTTAATTTTTAATCACAGTATTTTGCTTATGACATGGTTTTGAGATGAGATGGGTATGGTTGGGCAGCAAAAATGATGAGAGCTTTAGAAAAAAATGACATGATCAAAGACAGGAGGAAACAGTTATTCATTCTAAAAGTGAAAATATGCAGGTAAAATTCAAGAACTGTCTTAAATATGTGAGGTGTTTCTGCAGAGAAGAAGAGAACAGGCCATATGTCACGGCTAGGATAAACAGAAGAATATTTCTTCCAAGGAAATAACTAAATAACCAAGGCAGAATTTCTTTATCCTACTGAAGGCAGTCACAGAAGTAATGGGGTCAAGGGCAGAATATGCTGTTCTGACACACACATCTAAATTGGGCCCAGTGAATCTTGCCTTGCAAGTGCCTTTGTATTTCGATTCACTACAAAGGAAGCCCAGAGTGTGCAAATTCATTTGTATATGTTTAAAGAACACAAGTCTACAGAAAGGTGAGATGTATTTTATCTTTGGAAAAATTTTCCTTAGTAGAAGGATATGTTGCTTTGGAGAAGGCATAAAGCCTTTTTTTTATTAGAGACTGAAATAGCAGTTACATAAATATGTGCCAGGGGTAAGATTTCTACACGTGCTTCTGCCCTTGGGCAAGATATGGGTTATTAACTGAGATCTCTTCCATGCCTTGGGTCTTCTCCCCACCTGTATACAAAGCTATGGACTCTGCTAAAGAAGAAAGTTAAGAGGTACTCCTCCAAAATAAGCAGAAATTACAGAGTTATGAGTAAAGATGTAGCCTGACATAATGGAGACCAGGACTTATTTGTTACATGGGCTCAATGAGCTATCAGAGACCTGATTCACCTACCTGCACACGGGGTGACTGGAGTCATTTTTAGATGTCTTAACTTGTCACCAGCTCCTGAAGGCCCTGTTGGCCCCATGTCCAATCTGTCAGTGATTTGTGCATGTGCAAAACACCTGAAGGAACCCAACCAAAACACCTGAAGGAACCCAACTGGCTGTTGCTATCTATGCCCAGCAGCTGAACTGACCCCCTAAGTTCCTTCTACAGCCACAGAACTTTGATTTCCACTGACCATTGCTCTCCACCTACTGTCGATCACTGCTGAAACTGCCTCTTGCTCTTCCCTGACTGCTGGTTTAAAAAAATTGTATCTTGCCCTGTGGCTGAGTTGGCAGATAAACAGCAAGCACACAAAACCATATATGCCCTTTTTATCCAGAATGGGTTATTTCTTCACAGAATCACAGAATGGCAAGGGTTGGAAGGGACCTCAAGGATCATGAATCTCCAACCCCCTGCCACGTGCAGGGTCATCAACCTCCTCATTTAATACTAGACCAGGCTACTTAGGGCCCCATCCAATCTGGCCTTGAACACCTCCAGGGATGGGGCATCCACAACCTCTCTGGGCAGCCTGTGCCAGCACCTCACCACTCTTTCTATAAAGAATTTCTCTCTGTAAAGAATTTCATTTCTTCGACAATGACAATTTCTGTTTGTTTCAGAACAAGCATGGAAAAACAAACAGGATCCATGTCTCAGATAAATGTCTGATCCCTGTTGCTTTTTCATTACCTGAAATCTTTCATTGGTCAGACATCCTCAGGATGTCACTGTCTCCATAGAAGCAAACCGGTGTCACCATGGAAGGCTGATGGCTGAATTCTGGTTTGGGATTTGCAGGAGTTTTAGGGGATAGCATCCATGTAGGTGACAACATGAGCAGTGAAAACCAAGGATCATAAGTCAAATAATACCTATGTGCAGTATAATTCATGATTCGTATTAATTAAAAGGCCAGCAGAATAGGCATCCATTTCCTTAGGTGTTGTGTAAAAATAATTTCTGCCCAGGATGATCATGCAATGTAAAGATAATGTGGAAGAATAGAACTGAAATAGGCTTATTGTGTTACACCATACAGGATACTGCAGCCTCTGCAGTAGAGGCCTGTTGAAACATAGCTTAGTGCTGTAATAACTTTAATAGACATATCTTTTAATAGAAGACCTTTAATAACATCTAATAATAAACACAGACTGGATCATATCCCCCAGGTAGCAGCACCAGCACCAGCCACCCACTTCTAGAGATTAAATCCAACTGTGGTACTGCCTGTATCTGCCTTACAGAACTGGAGTGAGGATGCATGGGGAATAGAAGCAGAAAGAAGAGTGATGAATTATTTAAAGTTTACTTTTAAATCAATTGTTTCACTTTTTCTTGTTGAAATAAAAAGCTCCCCAGAATTACTTCTTTGGTTGAGAATGATTTTATTCCATAGCTAGCCTAACCAGTGGGATTTTGTTTTCATTTAGGTGTCAGAGTATTATTTAAAGCAAAACAAAGAAATAAATACTTCATATCTAAAATGCTCCCAAAATATGGATTTAATGTTTCACGAACAATCATAGATGTGTGCACACATAAGGTAGACCCCATTTTCAAGGGGCTATTCAGCACTGCTCCTAAGCAACGTACCTATTCTGCTTGCTTTGTCTGATTGAAAGCATTTCACAACTTCGTTTCCCTTCTGGTGTAGGAGATATTTAAATAGATTTTGTTCCACTGACTGAGCTTATTTTAACGAGAACAACTTATTTTTGTTCACATTTCAGAGTGGTATGTGACTTAAATAGCAAATGACTATAGATAGAGTTGGCCTTCCATGTCCTACTGGTGTTCCAGGCTGTCTGTCCTGGCTAATGAGCATCCTTTCCTAAATCCCTTCACAAGTCCAGGCAACGATCCTACTCCACTGATTTGTTTTAATGGGTGTTTGAGATAATCTCTCTTCTTTAAGCAAACGACGGAGTATTTGCAGCTACTCAGACTCTGAATGGAGAATGCAAGTAGTATCAATTTTCCACTGTCATTACCATAAGCCGTTTTCAAAGTTTGGAAATGCTAATAAATAGAGCAATAAAGTGAGTAAAGGTGGGATTCATTTGATTTAGCTCTCAAGCTGAGCCAGCTGGGAGTAGGTTAGAACCCTCTGTTGCTTTGTTCCCCATATAGAGATCTGGAAAAGACAGTCTCAGACAAATGTAGGTGTTCAGGTTGACATTTAGAGTGACCTGTAGGCTAACACAGACACCTCTTTGGGAGCCAATGGCTGTAGTGGTTAGAGATTTAATCCAGCTCTCTAATGAGAGATGCCTAGCAAGGAAAAACTGTCAGTACATTGATACGGAGCTGGAAGAAATGACAGTGCTGAAGCCATTTGGATCAGCAGCTGAAAGTAAGGACATCTTAAATGCAATTGTCCATGCATACCTGGATAGCTCTAGTTCACATGGAGACACTGACCTACTTATACAACCAAAGGGAAGACTCAGGTCCATCTAGTGCCATGGAGTATCAACAAGACCTTCAGCTACTGCTCCAGAGAGCTGTGTCCTCTTTGAGTCCTGTGTCTTATCTGCCAGGCCTGTGCCAAAGACTCAGATGTTTTTTGGTACATCCAGTGGCCTTTGGGCATGGACAGGGAGCTGATTCATGCCCATTCTAGACTTCTGACAGAAAAAAATTGAACAGCATGGCCAGCTGCTTGCTCAAGTCACCCAAGGCAACACCACAAGAAGTGAGAAACTGAATTTAGGCTCCTTGGTTTCACAGTCTTGGCTAGAGCTGCTGATTCATCTTGCTTCTAGCTCTGTTGGGTCACATCTAAGCATGTATGCTGGGCCTGCCTGCTCCCCTTAAAGCCCAGGGCTTTTACATCCCATGCAGGGCACTTTGAACTAATTCCAAACACTTCAGAAAGAGACAGTGTTTCCTGTTTCTACAACCCAGCCGACTCCTTAATCCTTTTATCCAGCTGCTATTGTGCCAACTTGTCCTTATGTTCCTGTTTGACCTCATCTTTATTCTTTCATCCACGTGCTTCATTCCAACACCCTGTACAAGGCATGTGCTTGCAACTCCATGAAACAGAGCTACGTGGTTTATAGGGAAAGAAACTATTGAGCAAGTGTGCATAAACACATGCACACACAAACACATGCCCCAGGTCAGGCTCTTCCTGTTGCTTCACTTCTTCCATTCCCCAACCAACTGTGACACTGAACAAGTCACTTAACCTCTCGCTATCTGAGTTTACCCAGCCGTAAAATGGGGATAAAAATACTTCACCTACCTCAAGCAGGACATGTGGTTTAATTTCTTCATGTTTTCAAAGTGCTTTGAGTTCCTGAGCTGGACATGAATTGGCTTACTTTTTTTTCAAATGACTAATGTTCGTGGTGTCTAATTTGATGTATATTAAACTGGTCCTACTTGTGCTTGCTTGGTTGCTCCAGCACCAGGACTTAGGGGACCTTAGTCAAATTATTTTTCTTTGAATTGGGGAATGATCATCTAGTTTCAAACCCCCTGCTACGTGCATGATCTCCAACTCATGTGGCCCAGAGCCACATCCAGCCTGGCCTTGAATGCCTGCAGGGATGGGGCATCCACAACCTCCTTGGACAAAATGTTGTTGTACAGCTAGATGATCTAAATTTCACTGACGTAGAGTTAACATTAGGCACATTCAGATTCAACTGAATTCCTTATTTTTTATAATTTGGGATATTAACCTCTGAAATAATTTCCCAACAGAGCAGTGAGCTTTGCATCATCTAAATCTTAGAAATCAAAGCCCTTCTGAAAGTAATGACCCAGCCCAGACATAAGATTTTAGAGACACTGTGTAGATCATCAAGGAAAAATCTCAGATCTGAACCTTCTTACTTCCTGCTGAGCAAGTGCAATGACTCTGTAACAGCACCCTCTCCCACTTCCCACCTTTTTTCCAGGCAGAACTATTCATGATTATGTGAGTAAACTCATATTTTTTCTTATGATGACCCCTGATAAAGTATGTGGGGGTTAAGATGGTTAGCCATCTTAAGCAGGTTAAGATGAGATATAAGAAGCATCAGACTAAAGGGAATCTTTCCCTCCTGGACACATAATAATACGGTTCTCCATCATTTACCAAAACATAGAACTGGCTGAACTCCTTGTTTTTCATCTGTTCTTCCCATTTTTTCCTTAACAGCTGCTTTGTGTTCCATGTATTTTGGAGGCTATTGCAAATACATTTCTTTTTTTCTTTTTATTTTTTTCCCTCCTTTTTTTTCTTTCACTGTTTGCTTCATAGTTTTTCTCACTTCTTCTCTCCCCCACTTCTTCCATTCACATTTGTGTTACAGTGCCCTAACAGAAAATCAGTCACTCCGTGCCAAAGACAACATACATCACCCAGTGACTGCTCCTTCTGCTTCCACCCGTGACCTTTAGAAACAAAATAGCCAAACACAAACAAAAAGAGATAAGGGCTCATTCTGGACACGGCATTTTTATTTGCTTCAGGTGTGATTTATAAAGCTGTCACTGAGTTCTGCTGGCAGCTGCGGATGCAGTAGGAAAAGTTGTTTCTGTACCCCATATAAATGCTGATGGGAAATGATTTAACTCTTTGGCTGCTCCAGGTGCTGTGTGTGTGACACTTATTTGGGTCTCTGTCTTGAAGAGAAGGTTTCAAAAAGATGGCAGTTGAGGAGGTCCCACAGTAGATGTGGTCATAAGATAAGGGGGTATCACCCATGTCAGCTCTCCAGAGCTCTGCCTCTCTTCTTGTACATTACAGCTGCATTTGAAACTAGATGATAATGCAGGATTTAAGCCCTCATTTCTGTCTGACTGGGATACAGGGGAAAACAGACTTTTTTCTGATTTTGCTAAATCAGAAAGAGCTTAAGCATCTCAGGTAATCTCTTTGTGCCCCAGTTTCTCCATTGCTGTCACAAAGATACACAAAGATCATCCCATGCTTTTGAGATCCCAGTAGGTTTGTTTTTTTGTACAGGGCAGATCCTGCTGCAGTCTGACCTCCCTTGCAGGGACAGGGATGAGAGGTGAAGAGGACAGCAGAGCCTGTAGGAGCCTCTGTGCTACATGGACAGGGCATGGAAGGATCTGTAACAGAACTCATTTAGTGCATCATTTGTGCTGTGACCAGAGGCATCTTTCCAGGTACCACAGCATGGGTGACTCTAAAAAATATCATAGTTCAAATCACCTGTTTTAGCACCTAAATGCATACTTTCACTTTGGTCCAGTCATGTGCTCTCCACTTCCCCAACTTCAACCTCCTTTTCCTGCTGCAAGTTTCCTTATTAGAGCAGTTACTCACACATGAAGGCATATGAGCTAAAAGTGCAGCTCTGTCATGAACGTCTACAAACACGTGTCTGTTAGCTAAATCCTTCACTATGCTATCTGCCAGTATAATCACTTTCCTCCTACATTAATTCTCCCTGTACATGAAGATGTTAATCCTTCCTCTCATTTTATATAGAACTTAGTGCCGTGAATATTGCATTTAGTGTCATGATCATAGAATCCTAGAATCACAGAATCATTATGGTTGGAAAGGACCACAGAGATCCCCGAGTCCAACTTCAGCCCATCCCCACCATGCTCACTGACCATGACCCTCAATGCCACATCTCCATGGTTCTGGAACACCTCCAAGGATGATGACTCCACCACCTCCACCATCTCCCTGCTGAGAAACCTTGGACCACATCTTCTGGGCCAGACAGACACATTCAAATCCCAGACAGAGTAAAGCAGAAGATTTATCAGGCACCAAGCAGCTTATCTATCCCAGAGCCCCAAACTTCACATTGACAACAGAATCATAGAATCATAGAATTGCTCAGGTTGGAAAAGACCTTCAAGATCAGAGGACACAGCTTATCTCCTCCCATTAATAATATGCATGGACTATTCCCATCAGTTCCCCTTGATTTCTTTTTCTCCAGCATTTTCTCAAGTGCATGAAGCTCACTTACTCTCCCCAGTCTTTGCAAGTGATACAAATGAGCCTGAGCACTACCCCAGAGTGCAGGTTAGTATTTCTGACTCCCCTGCCCCCTTACCGCTGTTCATTTGAGGGGTGACTGTAGTTAGAAAGTGGCCTTTAGGTTGTTTTTTCAGACATTATTACACTGTCAAGGCGAGGTGTAAGGCAAGGCTGTTGAAGAAAGAGATTTGACAAGTGAATGTGTTTTAACAGGCAACACAAATTAGTCGATTTAAAAACAAGGCGGAATTGTAAATGCTTTAGGGACTCGGCCCTGCAAATGCTGGTGTCCATAGGCCCTCAAAAGTATAATTAAATCAGGAGTTGATTGACTGAAGAAAAATAGAACGTCAGCAATGAAAGCAATTATAGAAAACAGCAACTCCTTTGCATTACTGCTCTGTTTCATTTTCAGGCTTGGAAACTTCACTGAGGTATGATCTTTGGCCTAACTTCTCTGGAGCCAAGAGCAAAACCTCTCTTTGGCTTCAACACAACCAAGATCTAGGCCCAAAATAAGATCAATGCTAGGAATGGCACTGATGGTGCAGATTTGCAAAGGATTCCCATGGAAAATCTTCCTCTAGATCATGGTGCAAATCCATAAATTTTCAGCCCTGAGTTGGCCTTAGTTGTGATAATGCAATCTTGACTGCTGCACGAGAGTCATCCTGGGAAAATGTCACCTAAATCAGGTCCCAGGTTCATGCTTCTCCAGTCAAACTCTCATTGCATGTCCTGGAACTTTGCTTGCTCTTTCTTTCTTCAGAGTACAGTCCACAGAACTTGGACGAGAGAGAGAAGAGGTGGCCTTCTTCATATGGATGGCACATCTTCATGGATGGCACATCTCATCTCTACATCCTTAGGGCATAACCTCTTGTGCCAGCCTCTTGCTCATCACTTGAACCATAGAGAGTTCTCTTAACACAGATAAGATAGTAGCTGGGTCTGGACACATTGTTCAGAATGGGCTTTGTAGCTTAGACAAAACTCCCAGAGAAAACTTTTCCTTTAGGGAGCTGGCAAGAACAGTCCTGACCCCAACTGCAGCCTGTAGCTGGCTTGCTTCAAAACTTCCCTGAAAAAATAAATAAGAGGTTCTCTCCAAATTCATTGAGAGAAAGTACCCCAAACGTGTTTATTGACAGTGGCTCTTTTCCCTTCCAGATAGGGTTGGAAGGAACTTCTACCTTTGGAATCTGACCAGCATCTGAGACACAGCATTAGAAACACAGCTGGGCAACTCCCAAACATCATCTCTTGGGTCTCTCTTTTATTCTTTTTACTCCCCCTCTTTCCCCTTTGAAAAGCACTATACAGACCATATCATTCTCAGCATTTTGGTGCAGAGGCATGTTAAGCCAATAGCATGCAGTTGAGCATTTGGAGAGCAGAAAGAATCAAAACACTTGCCAACAGTCTTGTGTGTTGAACTGTATTGTAAATACTCCTCAAAACACTGGAAAGTTGTTATCGTTACGCTTAATTTATAAATGCAGAATGAATCACTGAAGAACATTTAGCAGGTTCATAGTAGACAGACATCTCTTGGGAGATATTCCGCAGTCACAAGACCTCACATTATTTGTTGCATGGAGTTTATTGAAATTATCTATTTCGAGCTTGGGAAAAATACCCTTGTAAATCTTGCTGTGACCTCAGAAGATCTTTCTTCCCACCCATTCCTTTCTAACTCCAACCAGTGTCTTAAAGCTCTTGTTAAGGAGAGGATTTAGCAGAGGGTTGATGGAGTTAGGTAGTATGGTTAGGTTGTGGTTGGGCTTAATGATCTTTAAGGTCTTTTCCAACCAATTCAATGATTCTATGATTCTATGACATGTAGAAGTGCCTGTACCATCTTCTCCTATTAACAAACCCAGGAAGGGCTTCAAAGAACCTCCAGTTTGTGAGACACGATGAATGCCATGTGATGCTGTTGGCAGATCTTAGAAGATGCACATACGCTGACAGGAATTTTTGTTTTCCATTTTAATTAAGAGACAGAGTTTAAAAAAAAAAAAAAAAAAAAAAAAAAAAAAACCAGCCACAAGGAGCTATTAAACCAAATTGCTATCAACCTTCAGCCCATCTGGGTTACTGACAGCTTCCATTTGCAAAAAGTGTTTCTGGTAGAAAAATAAAGCTCTAGGGCCAGGCCTGGCAAAATCTCAGTCTCCTCTGAGAGGTGCTAAATGTCCTCAGATCCCCACGGAGACACTTGCTAATGTTGTAAGGTTATTACAGGATAAATGAGGGCACAGCTTGGGCAACTTGCCCAACTGAGGAAAAAAATAATAATACTTTTGACAGTGTGTGTGGCTTTGATCAAAAGAGCTGACCCTCCTGACCCAGATCCAAAGCCAGGATGGTTGGTTACAGAGTCTATGAATGCAGTCCTAAAGAGTGCTTGCATTTTAGCTCTTATAGCTGATGGTCCTGCTGGTTTTAGGTGCCTAAATTCAACACTGAGATACCACTAATACTCACAGAGCTCCTTCTCAGCCTCACACATGGTGGGCAGTTGCATTTCATCCAACCACTTAAACCTAACAAACTGATAGCATTTCTTTTGACACAGAACAGTGTGCAGGAAGCAAAACCTTACCACCTGCCTGGTTGATATGGTTGGCATAAGCACCAAGTCCCAAGAGAGAAACAGCAATAGGGTCATGAATTAACCTCTGCATGGAGGATGCCAACCTCTGGACAGTAGCTAGATGCTATGTGTTGGAATTGCAATTAAGATCTTCTTCTAGGGATCAAGGACTAGGGATGATCATAACTGAGGGACCAAGGACTAGAGTAAGAAGTGCTAGAAAAAATGTAGGATATAAATAAACTCTTTTTCTAGGGCAGCAAATCTGCTACTTGAGAAGGAGTAATTTGGTAAGTGATGTATATGCTGCATGGTGAGCCCTTCACTGAGATGGTAGAGAAGATCTGAATGTGCACAGGACAGCCATCATGTTAACACTAAGATATATGAGGTCTTTCAGGAGACACCTTCTGTGCTTTGGAGCCCAATTTTTTAAGTTGTCTTCCACATCTGAAAGACTTATGAAAAGTGTGAAGACCTATTCACTTGTCAGTGTAGATTGAAATTTGGGCAGCATCCAGCAACTGTCTGCAATGTAGATGTACATGTACACCATGAAACTCCAGTGAAGCTACCAGTTAAGAGAGAAACCACCTTTTCCTCTTTGAGGATTCAGGCCTTGAGAAAACATTACCAGCCATCTTATATGTTAATAGTGGAGACAAATACAGATGTCTCCTCCAGCCACTCAGCACAGCACTGTTGGCATAAGTAAGGCACCTGGCTTTGCTTTTCAAGGATTTGGGGTGTTCCTGTGCATTTTGCTGAAAGTGGTATCCTCAGTCTCCTCCAAAGAAACTATTAGATAACAACTGTACCAGACAAGACAGACATTTCACTAAGCATCACTATTGTGCCAATATGACTTCATCAGAAGGACTGTAATATACAAGACAGGAATGAGTCTTGGTCCATATTTTTTAAAGCCAGATCTAAAAACTGTTCCATTGCCTTCAGAAGTGGCCACCACCAATGCCACCTATGAACTTGGTCAAATACTGTGACATTTCGAAGCCAAAGCAACATTTAAACTGAATGTCTTAGAAATTGCTAGTTTTTTTCAACATGATATGCAGAAATGAACTAATGCCTAGCACTAGATTTACATGATTGCCCTCTTCTGGGGTGTCTCAGAACAGCTCACCCATCCTCAATGCCTGACAGCATCCAGTTGAGCAGCAAAGGTTATGCAGAAGGCAAAGGAAAAGCCAAGAGGACCAGCAGAACACTTCTCCTTTATATCTTACCTAGGACAAGAGTTCCATAGACCTTCTCTCTGCTTCACTTCCCAAGGCACATGTTTTCATTTTTCCATTGCAGAGGTCTTACATTTACTCCATAGCATCAAGGATGGCTGTGTGACCAATACTGGCAACTGTGGGGCTGCGCTGTGAACCTGGGAGAACTGAACACTGAACACTGGGCAGCAGGCATGGACTCTGCTTTCACTTATTGCACATAAATACAAAACCAAATAGCCTCTCTTTCTATGGGACCCAGCTTGTATCTATTGGACTGAAAGTCTCCAAAACCTGGAAAGCCCTTGGCTTGATGGTTTTACCCATGACTGATAAGTGTGTTGCCATCTTGCAGCCAAATATCTTCTTTGGTGTGTTTTCTATTATTTTTTTTTTTGTCCCTTTCTGGCAGCAATGCTATATGCTCTATGCACAAGCACACATAAAGAGTCTCAAGCATAAATTCTTGTAACGTAATCCTTGTATTTAATATTACAACTTTACCTTATGTCTCTTGTATTTTTTTTTTTCCTAACAAACAGCCCAGCAATAAAAAATCAGCTGTTGGCTGCAGGACAAAGACATGAGGACATGAGAAGGAGTTTTGTAATGAAATGCAGATCCTTGAGTCACTCCATCCTCATCTACTGTGTTGTGGCAAGTAGGATGATCCTTCCTACCTCAATGCAAAGCTGACACCAGGTGTATGAGAAAGCCAAGAAATCCTGGTTACTTGCAACTGGTTTTAAGAGTCTTATAGGATTTTTACTGTCAGAGGGGAAAGTTTATGGGAGAAGCATTGTGAATTAAGCACAGAGAGAAACACATTGCACTTTTTGGGCCTTTTTTAACCAATTTTCCCCTGAGTATTCCTGAAAGAGAGGTCAGATACAAGTAAATATGTGTGCAAATAATAGGATGGGATGGGATGGGCTGGGATAGGGTAGGGGTAGGTAGGGGAGGGTAGGGGAGGAGAGGACGGAGAGGAGAGGAGAGGAGAGGAGAGGAGAGGAGAGGAGAGGAGAGGAGAGGAGAGGAGAGGAGAGGAGAGGAGAGGAGAGGAGAGGAGAGGAGAGGAGAGGAGAGGAGAGGAGAGGAGAGGAGAGGAGAGGAGAGGAGAGGAGAGGAGAGGAGAGGAGAGGAGAGGATGTTTTGCAGAAAATTGGGAAGAGAGGTAGTAGAAAGTGTTTTTACTAAGAGGTTTGTATTTGGTACCACAGTGACTCATAAGAGCGATGAGGTCTTAGGAACAGTTTAATTCTTGACTCCAAAACTTAAAATGCAGTTTTGAGCATTTCTATATTCCTTACTAGGAACACAGCTGGAGCCTATCTCTGAGTATAAACCAATATCCCTCATTCTTGAGCAGTAGGAGACATTTCATAAGCTGGCCATGATTTGGTATAACTCCAGTGAAGTTATTTTTCATTAACATACAGGACAAAATCAAAAACACTGAATCTGAAGCAACAAAAAATTGAAAGAAGTTGATATCTAGCCAAGCTTTACGATTGGTGCATGTAGTAAAGGAGAGTGTGCAGTAGTGTAATGCACTTGCAGAAGCAGCTGAAAAGGGTGTGAAGGGCATGAAGGTTTTCATTATCTTATGAAGCTGTAATCATTACCCACTGTGAATAGGGACTTCACAGCACAGGACAGCTGCTGGGTTAAAGAAACAAATACTGACCACAGTTTCTACAGTTTACTACTCATATTTGCCCAGAACAAAGCAGATAGTATCTTATCTGAAGTTCTGTCTCCTACAACTGAAGCTGGAAGCACTGGGAGGGCTTTTTAGTGCAAAAATGAACTAGGCATTCACTGACACAACTCTGTGTGTGTACATACATTTCACTGCAAAAATACATATGCATATAGTGAAGACAAAGGAAGTGAGCACTACAAGAATAGTCCCTCATTTGCAAAAATTGGAAGTAAATATAACTGTATTATACTAAACTATGTGTATGCAACCAGATATCTTCAGCACTGAAAATTTTATCAAAACCAAAGAATATGAAATTGAAAGAAGTGAACTCAGCTCGTAGGCTGTTACATAGGATCTGCTGAGTGACTTCCTCCTTTCACAAAATTGCTTCACCTTTAAATTGACAATTAAATTGAAGTCATGAGGAATAGAGTTTGCTGATTTTCTTCAGTTACTGCAGAACAGAGGGTTTTCATTAGAGCAAAACATGATTCCACCAATTTTTTTTTTCTTCAAACACCTTCATCACAGTCTGAACGGATCTCTTAAACTGTTTGTTCCCGTTGCCAGTGCAACAGTAATTGTAGCTTCTCTTATACAAGAGCAAATCTGGTGAGCAAACTGCAAAACCAATATTTATTTAGCGTTTAATCAAGCTCGTTAAATTATCCAGAACCTGCCAAGTTCAGAGCACAATTTGAGCTCCGCACTCATCCGCCACCACCATCCACCTGATGTTGGATGGGAGCTGAACATGTTGATAGAACACCACGGCCATTAGGATTTTGTGGTGGTCATTTATCATAGTAAATGAGTAGGAGTTGCTTTTTCTATTTTCCACGCACTATTAGGCCAGGGGTGTTTGTGTTCCATGGATCTCAATCTGAGTAAATACACTTGCAAAATTGATTTCAATTGAGCTGTAATGGTTTCAGCCCAGATTTCAAGCCAGACATGATCAGCCTGTGTAATCCCAATGGGGACATCACAACTTGATTTAGAACTATTATGACTTATTTTCTGAAAATCACATTCTAACACCTTTGTTCATGTTGCATAAAAGCTAAGTGGGAGAATAATTTTCCCTTGATGTTCAATCCATGTTGAGATGAAACCAAAACTAAGAAAAATCAAACAGAAAGAGAAATAATACAAAACAACAGAGGGTACCTGTCTAAAAGGAGACAATAGGTTAGAAGACAAAGCTGACAAATAAGTCAAAACATTCTTAAATAGCATTACTATACTTCTCAAACAGTCAAGAACTGAATTCTTTGTCCAACCTACACATGTCAATGTTTGTAGGGAGCTTCTAAGAACAGAAGGTTTTAAAAGGTTAGAAAGCAGGTGTCCAGCTTATTCTGAAAGGAGAACAAAAGAATGAGGTTTGCTTTTTTTTTTTTGGAAATCTCTTCCTGACATGTTTTATCATGGTTCTATTCAGATGTTACAAATTTATCTGTGCTTTAAAGTGTAAGAGCACCTCGACATGGTACCAGTTACCTAGGAAAATATACCAAATATCTCTTCAGAAGAGATCCACAATCAAGTCAGCACATCTAGATGGGTTGAATCTTTTTGTTTTAAAGAACTGGAGTTCCACTCGAAGCCTCAGTCCTTAGCTTTGTGTTGGGAAGGGTACAGATGCTTAGAAGAAAATCCTTTCAATCCAGTGGAATGAACTTATGTTCTCTTAGTGGAATGAGATTGTAGGTTTGATCTAACACCTGTCTGGGAAAATTCAAAGAAAATTCCCTAAAATAGACATTATACAGACATAGATGGAGGCAATTCACACCCACAAGATTTTTCTCTCTTTGAAGACCAAGATGTGGAAGAAAGTCAAAGTGCCTTACCTTAACATGACACAGCAATGTTGGATCAGATCTCACATCTCTGCTTGCTGCAGGTGTCGTCATGCCCAGCAGGCAACTAATAAGCATGGTCTATAGAGCCTTGAATTCCCACATTCCTCAACCTCACATCTCATAATTTTCCCTGCAGAGTTCCCATGGTCTGAAAAAAGGCAGACAGCGCAGGCATCTCCCAAAATCTGACTTGGGCTGCTCCCTCCCTGCTGACTCATAAACAGGAATTGCACTCATTCCTAGGTGACTCCTCAACAGCCCTCTCACACAGGCTTACGATCAGCTGCAGGAGCTTTTATTTTCTTGTGGTCAACCACTCTTCTCTGAAAAGTCCCTGGAGGAAGCATTATATTTCCTCATACAGGCTTTGAACCTCTGGATTAACACGAGCACTTCCTGCACAGAAGGAATTTGTTCTGCAGCCTTGGGGAAACACTGGGTTAAAACGAATGAGTGAAATCTGACAGCAAGAGGTCGTTTCCAGTTTCCCTCACCCTAGCAGCCTTCAGGATTTGCCTCCTTCCAGGCTTAGGTCTTGATTCAGGATGAGCTAAGTTCTTTGCAAGGTTTCTGCCCTACAGAAGATGCAAGTCTGCTTGAATTTCTTCACTGAGGTCTTTGTTGTCCTAAAGAACCTTGCAGTTATCTGACAGAAGAGATCAGCTTTTACAAAGGAGTTTCTTTGAGGTGAATTACTGCCTTAAAATGTTCAATTTCCATGTTTCTATTTTTCAGTGTGTCATTATGCATCAAGCATACTTACTGAATGGGAAATATCAGTCCACAACCAAGCAGAATCTGAAAAATACTGTGTTTGCATTTAAGCACTGTACTCAAGTATTCTTCAGAATATATGATTTTTGAAAAATAAGTTGAAATGAAGTCTTTCCAAACTATGCATTATCCCTTGATTAGTTCAGAATTTAGGAGAGTAGATCCGATCACATGTCTTCAGGACAGGTTCTCTGTGGTCCAAATTGGAGGGTCAAGATAAAGAGCATGACTGTGGCAGTGCAACTGAGATCCCAGTGGTTGCTCCTTTCTTTATAACTACTTTACCCAGAAGGATTTGATTCATACTCCGGAGATGCAGTTTCCCCCTTTTTGCCATTAGTGTTCATTCCTTCAGGTCAGTAAAACGCAGTTCCATGGGTTTTGTTGCCTATTATTATCATGTGGAAATGTTCAGTCATTGTCTTATTGTACATAAAGACATTCTTAGTATTAGATCTGAACTTTTAAGCCAAACAGAACCTAATGGACAGGCATCTTCCTTCAAATGCCACAGAGCAATCCCATGGCGAAGTTTGTAATTATTAGGCTCCCTGGTTTCATTTTTTGATTATGTTATTTCTGTCATATGCCTGGAGGCATACAAGGCCAGGCTGGATGTGGCTCTGGGCAGCCTGGTCTCGTGGTTCACAACCCTGTCCACAGCAGCAGGATTGAAACTAGATGATCATTATGGTCCTTTTCAAACCAGGCTATTCTATGATTCTATGATTTCTGTCATCTTCTGAATTAAATATTTGAGCAAAAGAGCAAGATGTTCTCTATAATGAAATTAGTCTGATGTAGAAAATGCCCAGCATTTGGTGAAAGCCAATTTAAACTGAACAGACTATTCAGATTCGAATAGTCTCTGAACTGAGTTTTCCAGGAAAATAAACCTGGAAAATGTGATTTTTTTTCTGCTGGAGGATGTGTGGGTTGGGTTCCCTCACAAAATTGATGGAGTCATTTCCTTCCTGATTCATCATACTGCACCTTTGTGCTACCTCTATATGGATGGACGTCTTGCTCCAGGATTAAGCATGTAGTTTGGATACCTGAAGATCCTTTGATCACATGGGGAAAATTCTGTCTATTTTGTGAAGAGGTAAAGAAATACTGACAACGGGGGCAACTAAGATCTCATTCTGCCTGAGTTTTGAGTTACAGACAACCATTTTAATCACAGAGTGTCTAAGTGGTCTGGAAATTCTGGACTCTGTTCAGAGACAAAGCAAATGATTGAGTTTGTGACGGATGTAAACCTAGATTTAGAAAAGAATCCAGCCTGATTTATAGCTGGGATCCTACCTTCATTTCAGAGAAAATTCACTGCAGTGGAATTTTTGAGCACTTCTCTCAACTGTTCACACAGACTACTTAATAAGAAAGTTTCCATTCCATTTTCTTTCTGCATTTTGAATCGATCAGGTTAGGAATAGGTTGAAAGTATAGAAAAAAAAGGGGGGAAAGCAACTACTTTGTGCTATCCCAGAAGCACAACCAGTGTACAAGAATTGCAGAGGATGACTACTCTTCTGCTCAGGCCATTGATCTGGATGCCAGGTGAGATTCAGGTTCATGCTGAATTCTTATAGACCACATCAAGTCATTAATTCCTTGCACTACCACTCCTTCTCCAAAAGACATCCAAGCAGACCTACTTTTGTCCTTGCATGCGGAGAACATCCCTTGCAGAGCAGCTGAGAGTGGGGCTGAGGGTTTTCAGGAGCAAATTAGGTCACTGAAGAAAGAAAAAGAGCCTGAAACTGGGATTTTACATTCCATTGGCAACACTTCATAAATTTCTCTCTCTCTCTCTCTCTCCCTCTCAGTTGCATGTTCGGGAAATGAGGAACGATGGAATTTGTGGATTAGAATTCACTGAGAATTTTTGGCTAACATATTTTCCTAGAAAGAGCCCCAATTCACCAAGCTGCAGTTGTTTCCTTCAGGTTCTTAATAAATAAATACCAACATGCATAAACACATAAATAAATAAATGTGTATTGAAATTGTTGTATACAGCTTTGAGTTTCTTTGAGGGAAATGTTTTATTTTTGCTTTGTAATAGCTCTTGCTTTTGCATTGCTTATTACTCTATTTTTATATTATTTCCATTATTAAAAGGACCTAAAGCATGAAAAATATCTCAAAAGACCAATGGTGAATTCTTCATGGATTACTGTCTGCAAGAATTATCAAGTTTTGATGGTAAAACTTCTGAAATCTGAAATTCTCACAGGACAAAAGGAGGTTTCACAATCAGTTCTGTTTCGATATGATTATTATTTTGTTTTTTGTGTGTCTGGCGGGTGAAGGAGTGGATTTTATGTAAATCTGATTGAAAAGTATGTTTGCTGGATCTGGCCACATCCTGTGTTTTTTGTCCCACAGCAAATCCAGAGTGACTCAAATAATCTTCATGGCTTTGCAAAGTCTGCTGAAATAAACAAGAGGAGAATAATTTGTCATGATATGCCTAGAACACAAACAAGTTTAGATGTCACATCATATCCATTTCTGAACTTGTTACCCAGTGTTGGGAAGCTCACCAAATTTTGCCTGCAAAGTCTATGAAAAAAAGTGGTTACTATGTAAGTTTATTAATGACTGTCTCCATATTGGGAAGAACCAATTCTCCCAGACTGCAGGAGAACAAACAGGAACAGAGTGGGTAAGGATTAAACAGAAAGGCAGTGCAGGAAGAATTTTCTTTGAGGGCTTTGAGCATTCATTCCCTAATGGTACAGCCGCTGCCCGACCTGTCTGCCATAATTCAGCAACTATTTCTATTGCATATGATCCTCAAGTTGACAAGGACTTCTGAAGTGAAAGGTCTACAAGGATGGTCTTCACTTCTTCCTGTCTTCTACTCCAAAGTCCACGTACCAAGCTCAAATTGCCCTCACCTTGTTGGTATCAGAAAAACACATTAAGAATGGACACTCCGTTTGTCATGTATGAGCATTTCTGGGACAAAACTTCTTTGACAAAAAGCACCAGGCAAAGAGAGAGAGCAGAGAAAGGAAGAAGTCTTTAAATTTTGATTTTGGTTCTGCAATTTTCCAAGCTCATTGTTGAAGGTGGTGGGATTTGCAAAGGGATACCTGATTTCACCTCTTTATGAATAACTATTTGTTTTCATACAGCATTCATTAGAAGTCATCAAGACCCAAATCTGTGAGATACTGTGATGGATTAAGGAGAATTATGATGACCTTTCTTCTCCAAGGCTGACTTAGAAGAGGGCATCAGCAGTTTTTGTATGTCGTAAGTCTACCAGTAGTGAGTTTAGGCTGATTGGCAGGAATGGAACTGCTCATATGAGAAGAAAGTGTTCTCACTTATATTACACAGAACTAAAAACAAAAGACAAAGGGAACATTAGGACAAGTTTGAGGCAAAGGGAATACACCAGCTGAAGTCTGGTCTACATATATAGTCCATGGTCAAATGAATACATATGGGATTTACAAGAAAAAGTTGAACATTCCCAAAGAAGCGATGACTACAGAAATTGATTTTTTTTTTATGTTTTTCCTTTTAACTTCCCCTCCTCCCCCCCCCCCCAAAAAAAAAAAAGTATGGGAAGAGAACTAGCGCAGCATGAGACTGAGAATGAAGTCTTTCCCATAGCTCAAGCTGACATGAAATGAAATGGCAAACCACTATGGGGCATTTTGGAGATTGGAGAGACTGCTGCTCACAGTAGAAAAGAGGAAACTTCAGATCTTAGGAGGCACTCCAACAGTTAGTTAAGATACCTGGTCCCTGTTCATTTGATCTGAAACTCATCAGTGTTCTCAAGCCTAAATTTTAAGAAGTCCATTCTATTAACTCTTTGAGTCTTTGGATTTTTCCTTCATGTTTTAAAGAGCTGTAAGTAATAAATGATCCATATTTCCCATAGGATGGAAATTCAATTTCCAGTTTTCAGAATGTTTACATTAGCAGAAGAGCCACTTTCTGTTTTAATATTTGGATTAATACATTTTGGAAAGGTAATTTCCCACCATTTAACATGATCCCAAACAGCTTTGTATGATTCTAATGCATCAGTTTCACCAGAGCCTTTCTTGGGAAAGGTCACACTACTCTGGGCAGGAATTTGTAATTAAAAATAAAAAGGAACAGACACATTTTAAAACAGCTAGAAGTGTGATGGTTAGAGAACATACCTAAAATGACATTGTTTAAATTTTTAACTAGGAAAAAAAAAAAAAAAAAAAAAACAAAGGAAGATTTTAATGTTTCATAGTTCAACTCCATATACTTGGCGATGGGTCTTCTACATGTTTTGAACTTTCTCTTCTTGTCCTTTCTTTTTTTTTTAAAAAAAAAGGAAGACATTTCATTTACACTGGAGATATTTTGCAGCCTTATACAGGACAGGACAATTCAGCAAAGCATAGCTAAAACAACAGAAGAAACCCTTTCCAGCAAACTGAATGGTGCACAGGATGATGCTCTTTTCCTATTGAGTCTATTGGGTAGCTGGCACTATAAAAATGTAGAGTACTGCTACTGGGTTGTTACTGTTCTCTCACTCCAGAAACAGACGTATTTTAATGGTAAAGTTTTTGGTATGCTTAGAAAAAAATATGGAAATGTATTCACTTGTTAGCACTTTTCACTGCCAGAAATATTTTAATTTTTTCAGGTCACTAACCAAGTTGGAGGATGGACTTCACAAAGTTTATAATAAAACATTTCCCCTACAAAACTGAAGGGGCTTGAACTCAATCAGCAATTACTAATGAAGTTTATTCATGTTATGGTATTTATTTAGCTGCATAAAATATGTTGGGGATTGGAATTTCTCCTGGCAAGTCCTGCAAGTGTGTCAAGGAAAAGTCTCTGCTCTGAATACTGCTAGTGGAAAGTCAAAATAGACTGCTTGCATTATTTGCCCTCAAGCAAATATCTCCAATAAGTTAGAATTGTTCCGCTGGCACATGATGGTAAAACCTAGCAGTAAAGGGGAATTCAAGTTGAGTCTGATCAAGATGTTGCCGTGACTCTCATCAGAACAGGGCCTCCTAAGTCTTAAATACTCTTGCTCACAAAATTCCCTTGTGTCCCAGGGAAAGGTCATTATCCATGTTTACCGAAAAAGAAACTGAGGTGCAACCGTTAGACTCACGTATTGTTGTGAATGTTCTCTCACTTTGATTTTACTGTAAATCAGGAATTTTTGTACCTTTACAAATCTAAGAGCATCACAAAGCACGATGCATTGGAGCCAGGTACTGAGCCACCAGTAGACCACTGCTGGTAGACTATGAAGAATGCATTAGACAGTGTCAGGAATGACACAGGTAAAACTGTCCCTGCATAAAGGAGATGAAGAGACTTGATAGCAAGTATGAGTCTCTTCCAGGCCAATTTCTCAAAGAATTTGTATGACAAGGGCACAGCACAGGGAGACTGGAAGTCACCTCATCCTCCTCAATAGGAGTGCATGGAGCAGCAATGTAACATGCTCCCAGCCTACAGATAAGATACTTAAGTCTTTCCCACATCACCGTTCCCTAACTTGGTTATCCAAGGCCATGGTATGGATCCACAAATTCATAAATCATGGCCTGGACTGTAGGGAAGAGTAAAACCATGGGCAACAGCATGAGTCTCAAGCTGTGAGACTTTTCCATCATTTAGCATTGATTCACACTGGATCTTAGCCCTTAGCTGCTATAAAGGCACATGGCTCTAAAGGAATTGTAAATACATCATTTTATGTGGCACGTGACTTGTACTCTGTCTTGGAAAAATAAAGGGAGAAAAATTCTATAGATTTGCAATCCATTTTCCTTCGGCTGTATTTTAAAGCCTGATTTCCACACCTCCACTGAGTCTTTCACCAAATCAAGCCCCCTGAATAATTCTGAACATATCCCATCTGACTGCCATAATGAAGATATTGACTGTCCTCACCTTAAGCTTCATAAACATATGGACAGTGTAATGTATATGTGTAGGTGTGTAGCCTACAGGTGTATAGGCTGTTCAGTTACAGCACTAACCTGCTCAAATCCATGTCAGTTCATCTGTAAATTAGCATTGGTTGATCTAGCACAATGACAGCTGAAAAAAACAAAACTCCCCAAGATTCCAAAAATATCATTTATGGGGAAAATACAGGCATTTCACCTGAGAAATTTGCTATTCAAAGTAGAAATGCGCATTCATGACAAGCCCTCTCTTCTACCACTTCAAGCCTGGACATATTTAAAGATAAAAGATAAAAAATAAGTTTTAAATGAGTGTGGAGAAGACTAATGCACAACGTCGCCAAGAAAAACAGTGAATGTCTCTGTGGAAACCACATCCTTTGAAATATCTTCAGTGAAATCTTATGGCCTCAGATTTCATTATTCTATCTGTTCTGCGTGTGTCACTTCAGCTTATTGCTTCCCATTGAAGAATCCTCAAATGCACTGCCATACTCTGGGGAGGGGATATTATCTGGAGATAATTAAAAGAGGGGGAAAAATTCCTGTGCAGTGAAGGAATGATGAGAAAGGCATAGATTTGTGGTTTCACTTTTTCTGGAAAACTCTTTATTGATGTCAGCAACAAACCATTACTGAAAATAGCCATCAGGCATTAAAAGAAATGGTCTCTCATTCCTGCCACTTCTTCCCTCTGCTTTCTGTTACTGGAATTTCCGTATGTTAACACGATGTATGGGTCCCAGTTTATAAGAGAGATGTTCCCTTGGTTTATGACTAGAAGACTGTTGTCATCTCCTAAATCTTCCTTGATTTTCACTGTAGATTTCTTCTGGCAGGGGCACAGCAGCTACACTGGCTCCAAAGGAGGTAAGTGAAAGAAGGATTCAATGGAGTGCTGTTCGATAAGAGTTTAAGTCATGATTCATCCTCTTCTAAAATAGAAGTCTACAACAGATCTGTGGAATCACACCTAAAAGTGGCTATTTCTCTACGCTGATAATATGGGAGCCCAGAATGCCTGTCTCATCAGTAGATAATTATGATGCATTTACCCAAAGCTAGGTTAGAGAAAGAAAAGTTTAGATCTGTTTAGTTACTTGTACTGAACTACCCTTCTTCCTTCCAGGAATTTCTCTTGAAGGAAGCAAAATACACCCTCCATGAAAACTACCTCCTGACAAAGACTTTGAGTGCTGCACCTCATGTTCACAAGACAGTGGCAGTGATGAATGCTTCAAGATTTACTTTTTATAAGTGGGAACGTTTATACACCCACAAGACAAGTCACGAACATTTAAGGTGGTGGCCCTGCATGTGGCAGGGGGGTTGGAGATTCATGATCCTTGAGGTCCCTTCCAACCTGGCCATTCTGTGATTCTGTGATTCTGTGAAGAAACACAGGCTCTGTTCAAAGCTGTGATAGGTTTTGACAGCTGATTATAATATTTTGTGGATGTGGGTGATGCTTTTCTATGCACACTGTTCCTTTCAATGTACCCCAATGCACTTAACATACATTGCAAACTAACATTCAACCTAGGAGAGCATAATCCTCATTTTCCATGTTTCCAACAGGCATCTGGATAAGGATGTTAAGCAAGAGTTTATTTCACCTGCATAGGAGCATCTCCACTGGTGTGGCACTCCAGGTGTGGAGTTGATTTTGTGGAGTAAGATAAATACTGATTTGTATGTGGCATTTCCCTGCCTTGCAAAGCAGTTGCATTAGACTACACTCTGCAATATGCCATGGTCTCTAGACATCCCACAGCAACAGTGATTACTGGTTATTGAGACTCCATTGACTTCCATGAGAGTTTAGCTACTTTGTGCATGTACAGGCAGCATTCTCTCACTGACCATAATGGGAGCTAGAGTAAATTAGCTCAGCTGAAGGCAACTGCATTACGGATTTGCACTTTCTCATGTGTAGGCATCTCAATTTAGGAGTCTTAAATCCCACTCTGGAATACTCTGTTACGTTGAAAAACAAACTCCATCACACCACTTGTAGTAGGGTCTAGTGCCAGTGTGGGCTGTAAAAGGTGGTAGGAATGCTATATTTTATATCTCCATCCTCACAGGAATATTTTCTTGGTTCACGTGAGAGATGGCTGACTGCAGGATGAGTAATAGTTGGTTTCAGCATTTTCTTTTTTCTTTTTTCCCACAATTTTCGAAGGGGTTTCAGCACAATCCACAGTGCTCTGGAAGATCTGGCGTGCTCAAAATATTGCTAATTCATGCAAAATGCAAAGAATATTAATTTGTGAAGCAGCTCATAAGCAGACTGTCACAGCCACTGCATTTGCAGCCTGAAGGCAGCTCCTGTCCACCTCCCACTCCTTATGCTTAACCAACAATTAATCATGAAACCATAACCAAGAGAGCTGGAAGAAGGTGGAAGGAGAGAGATAAAGGCACAGACTTTGGTAGAAAAGCATTTCTGGGTGAGAAAATGATGTAGAGCACTGCAGACTACTACTACTACTGATGGGCTCAGATATCATCTGCCTCTCTTCTATTCAGACCCCATTCATTGTCTATTTGCTTATTCCAAGACTCTTTAGGTTTTGCCTGGAAGGGAAAACTTCAAACAGCACTGCAAAATTTGTGCTTATGCACCATCTCTACACTGGCTCTCCGGCAATTAAAGCAGAATTGAAGCAGCAACAACAACAACAACAAAAAAAGAGAGTGGTTTGTCTTTAAATTTATATGGCACAAAGCACCAGCAGCTCAAGAAATGAGAGAGCGTTTAGTTCTGCCCTGGGACTCATGAAAACAAGTCTGAGACAAGTCAGTCACTGGGCTAATGCTGGGAAACAAAAAGGGACTTTTTCTATCTGTGCATTCAGCAATCTCTGTTTGCACTGGGAACCTCCTGGCTTTCCCACTTCACCTAAAGTCTCCAGGTGTATTTTATAAGCCTCATAATAGTTTTGGAGCCTCAGTTCAGGAGTTTAATTTTCACATACGATGCCATCTGCCGTCTGGACAGCCCTAAGGGGAATCCTTATTAAAATAACTCCGAGGCAGTAAAGCCATATGTGTAGCTTTACTGCTCATGGAAGGAATTATAGTCATTCAGCCAATAAGAAGAATTGCTCCATGATGGCACGATAATTTTTCTGTGTATGAAGGGCCTTTAGTTCAGTAAGAAGCTGCTCACCAAACTGTGCTGTGAAAAGTTGAATTAAAGCCTCAGCAGGTGAAAATTAGTGTAATGTGGACTATTTAGTTGCAGCTACAGTATTTTACACAGTTTACAAAACAGTTTGTGTTTACTAATGGACAAATATGATTTACCCAGTGTCACTCTCTGTTCTGAAGAGGGAAATGTTCCAGATTCTTCCAGAAGACTTTAAAGGCTTTCACACCAAACTCTTCCTTTAGCATGGAGGAAACTTAAGCCTCTGGAAGCCTCAACTGTAATGGTGAAGCAGTATTCAGAGTGGCATGAGTTTCGGTTAACTTTAGAGAGTCTACAGTGCAGACGAAGTTGTCTGAGCCAGTCATCTGAAGCTCCCTTTATAGACCAGGGAGACATATTTAACTTAGCCAGTACAGTTAGGAGCCCTGTTCATGAAGCTAATGTCTGAAGTCAAACTAATTTTATCCTTAAGTGCCTACTTCTGTCTTGTCTATATCCTACAAGGAGTTTTACATGGAAGATCATCTCAATCCCTGGTGATTACACTGCAGACGTCTGCATTTTTTAGAGGAGGATCGTTGTGTTGTTTTTTTTTTTTTTTCCCCATAGCCAAGCATTTGTTCTGAATCATTCCCGTATGAATTCCAAATTATTTTGGCTTTGACCATTGGGAATGCCATTCAGGAAGTCATTAGGTCACTGGGATGAGAAAAGCTGATCAACTCAGCCATGAGGTATCAACACAGAGAAATAGTTGTAGCATAGCTATAGCATGATAATGTGGAACTATTTAAGAGTCAAGGGATACACACGGAGATAATTTCTCTTACTGAGACAATGACTGGGAGAAGAAGTGATGAGTCCTTGTATTCAAGCATTTCTTACAATGAAGGGTGAATCTTACATATTGTCTCCACTTCTAACTGAGGGCCGTGGCTGTGCATCTGGGACACTGTTGTAGGCTACTTTGTAAGCCTTGTTACCATCTCCTTATCCAAAATAATGATAGAAATTATACTGTTCTATCCTCATCATGAAATTTACTTGATTCTGCTCCTGTGACATGAACAGATTGTTTTTCTACAGGATTGGCTGAATGGGTGTGTTTGGTGACAGAGGTAAACAGGAGGAGGAAGGGGCTGTACAGCATTGTGAACATCACCCAAGAATGGTAAGGCCTTCTGCCAATGTGAACTACTACAATAAACATTCTCAGCTTCAGCCACCTCCCCACTTGCTGCTTATGTTTTGAAGAGGGAAAATACAATCATAGTATCATTAAGATTTCAAAACAACCTACTAAGATCATCTAGACCAGCGTTCAATCCATCACCACCATGTCCACTAAAGAGCATATCAAGGACAAACCTGTAGACTGGCCATTTTATGATTAGGATCATTTAATCTATCCTTCTCTTGAATCTGTAAATGAAATTAAGCAAAGAAGTGAGAGGATAGTTAGGATAAAGACATGAGCTGAGCAGCTGTCTTTTGACAGCTAAAGCAAGGGAGAGAAGGAAGTGTAGAGCTTATAATGCTGAGAAGTTGAGATGGCAAACTGTGCTTGAGAGATCCCCAAACCTGATGTGTCATCAATGATGTGAGGTCTGCTGCTGTATCCTGAGGTCCTCTTAGTGGTAAAGTGAAAATGTGCGTGAATAATTCAACCTGTTTTTGCAGTGTGAGAAGGTTGTTGTAATAATGCCCAAGGTTTTTAGCCGTACACCAAGTGTCCTGGAATAGTCTAGATGGTGCTGTGTATATCAAAAGCAGATTTCTGACCTCAAAATAAATGGAACTGAGAGGATCTTAATGAAACAGCTCATGAGATTAGACAAACTGGCTAATTGTCATGACTTATAAGAAAGCCTCATGTATCAGTAAGCAGCTTCCACTTTCCTAGGCTGTCCCTTGAAAGAGTTACATAAGCCCTCAATTAAAAAAATTTAAAAAAATTAATAAAACCATAATAAAAAAGCAGAGATATTCTTCAGTTCATTGTTCTAATGCCTGATATAGTGGTTGGCTATCCTGCCCTTGGCAGGGGGATTAGAACTGGATGATCTTTGAGGTCAAACTTCCATGCCAAGCCATTCTATGGTTCCATGATTCTTTGTTAGATGGGACCAATTGTATTTTCTTCTGAACTACTATACTGGTGACTACCTGGGCAAAATTAAAAAGGAGTTGGCCACTTTGCAATAGAGGAAAGTGCAGCAAAGTTTCTGAACTTCTTCAAACCTTGTAACATGGGCTGCACAGACCCACTGGTCAGGCTCAACCACTTGGTGAGATGCCTTTGGCTGCTCCATAGATGTTACAGGCAGGTTTAACTGAAATGAGAAAGCAGAGGAGTTTCAAGGCTTCTGAGCTATGTGGTGCCCACTGCCAGGTATGTTCACTCCCCATAGTCAAAGTCTGTCATCTGTCATATGACCTTGCACACACTTTCACAGGCCGCATGTGTGCAATACAACTAAGGCAGAACAAAATGTGAGAGAGATTATGGCCATAGAGGAAAAAAACTCCACCAGTCCTTCTTGACTTTAATTAGGCAACACGAGAGGAATTGTGGCTGCTGTCTGTTAAACCCAGAGAACTTTACAGGCTTAACTCCCACTAAAAGCCAGGAAAATTCAGGTGGTCATAAACATCAATAAGGGCACACAAAAGTAAATGTAGTCATGGCATGAAAAGGTAAGGCAGCAAGCAATTTCTTGTTTCTTTTCATGAATGTGCAAGTCCGTTCTTAAAAATAATAAAAAAAAAAAAAGCTAAAAGCAACAGTTTGTCTGAGTATATGAAAATGTAGATAAAAATTTAGCTATTACCAAAAAAAGGTCTTAGTCTGGTAATTTTACCTTTGCATCAGGATTTTACTTAAATTCATCTTAATGTCACATTCAGGACCGTGAAGATATATCTTCATCTGTATCTGACTTTCAGTCAGTATTCCATGCAGTTAGGTAGGAATAAAATACCTAAAAAAACATGTTTACTGAGGCTAGGACATTTGCTAATGCAAATCACTACAGTTGTACTGATTTAGTGCATCAACCAAAGTACTGACTCAAAATTTTTAGATTGCAAATATTTATAATTTAGTCTTCTATAATTAGAAGCCATCAAGACCCAATCAGCACTCGCTATCTCACCTGCTATCAGTAAGCAAATGCTTCTTGGAACTGGCCTGGTTTGTTTCCTAACCAACTGGTATATTAATCCCAGAAATTCAATATTTGCTTAAGATAAAATGTCCTCCCAAGAGAAGTACTGCTGTACCAGGCAAGTGCCGGAAGAACAAGTGGGAAGTGTTCCCTTTGTTAGAGCTCAGCTCGGATGGTGGAAAAATGAAGGAAATGGCAAACATTGAAAATTAGAGGAAAAAAAAATGCAAGAAATTTAAATATGGGGATAAAAGCGTGACTGAGGTGAATTACACATGATGGAGTGTGACAACTTCTGAGCACGAGAAGTTTTTCAGTGACTTTCACACTCTACTCTCTGTAAAACAAGGTCTCATACATCCATGTGCTCTCTGATGGATCCACTAATGCTCTATCAGATTGATCTCTCGTGACTCTAATCTGGTAGGATTAATTACCACTCACAATTATAGAGGTTATGCCAATATTAAAGATCTTTGCTGGTAAGTAATGATACCAGTGACAACACTCCTGATCAAGTCATCTGTTTTCTCACTTAAACATTGGTTTCCTTGTAACGCCACATCTTGTGCCATCTGAATTTGGCAAACACAGGTACATCATGAGAAGTTAAAAACCCATTTTCAACAGATGAGTAGCCATGTTCTTAAAGTTTCTCTGAATGATTCGCAACAGGTCTATTATAAGAAAAAAATCCAGATGTTTCAGTTCCTGATCACAGTCCATTGCAATTTCTTTAATGCTAACATTAGATATCTCCATTCCATACGTATATATGTGAAAAAAAAAGTAAGTCTTGCACACATGAAAACATTCACTGCAAAGAAAAAGCTCACAATATTCAAAACTATTTTCCTGCCTCGTCTGATACTGATGCTCCTAGATAGGCATACAAAAGGTGCTTGGGTTTCAGCGTTAGTACCAGAGCTATGAGAAATATGGAGAACATTAGGCTATTTGTGTGTGTGATGAGATGTCTCCTCAAGGCTTGTAGATAGTTCCCAGAACAACAGGCAAAAGGCTACATGAATTACTAACAAACAAACAACGAAAAAGCAATGACATCACACTGAAACCTGTCCTAACACAAATGACCCCACAATAATATCACCTGGAAACTGAAAATGAGCTCTTCGATTTTCTCATTTTCTGGCACACAAATGTTGGGAAAATATCACAAAAGTATTGGAAAAAAAATTAAAATGAAAAAAAGGTGTGCTACATGTCCCCATTTTCAAATGTTCCCTCTGGCCAATGCAGAAAGTTGTAAAAACTCAACCTTTTCTCTCATGTGTCAGTGATTATCATGGATGTTCTATCACTCTGATGGACTCCAGGACTTGAAAAGTATCGCCAACACACCCTGCTGACTAGCAGGACATATCCATCTAGTGGGATATTTTGTCTCTGAGAATGCCCAATGCCTGGAACATTAAAGGTCTTCAGATAATATAATGCATATAGCACAATGTAGCTTCATGAAGATTAACTGAGCCAGCTTTGTACACATGTTGCTTTGCCAGAACTAAAATCAGCACAAAACTGCAAATGCAACGGTCTTGAAAGGAGTGGCAATTAACAGGCTGCATGTGGAGTGACAGTAACACTTCTTTGTTGACAAATGTTCATGAAATGGAAAGTCCTTCTACTGAATTCCCTGATCCCTTCCTAGTGGGAATTCGGTTGTATGATGGGAAGTGAGTTACCTGTGTCATGAAAAACTGTATCTTTCTGAAAGATTCTAGAAATCTTTCTTCATCACTAAATTAAGGGCCAAATGAGTATATTGGGAAGAGGGAGAAGGGAAGTCTTCATTTAGATATGTCTAACAGAAAGTAGGGAACCAACATCCACAGACATAAGGGACTACTGAGTACTACCATCCACTCCATGCAAGGAGTGTCAAGCCCTCGAACAAAACAAAAAGCCAGGACTCCACTCGGAGATTGGATAAAAGGAGGGGGTCTGAGACATCTCATTTGAACACAGATGTAAAATGTAGAAGTACAGATAAGTCAACGTGAAGCTGCGTTTTCCAACAGATGACGATTGACTAAATGCAAGTGTCTGAATTCATTTTAGGCACAAAGGCATATTCCTGCTGGGTGTCCAGAAGAAGGCTATGCAATACATACCACAAGCTGCATGTAAAACCAGTGATTTCCAAAACAGATTGTTCACACTCTTACTGCACGTATGCTGTCCAAAAAGAAATCCTGCTCGCTATTGCTCTGTTCTCAATGCTGCATTGCAGTTACTGTATGCACACAAATATCTAAAAGAGTCTACAGGATAATGTCTGTGTCTGCATTAGGAATGGGACTCTCTCTTGTGCCCAGTGATATCTGAAAGACCTCAGAGTACCCAAGTCATCTATGTGGGACTCGCAGATACGATTGAGAATCTATGGGAAACTCCCATCTGCTAAGTCCAGATGGAATAGACCACAGTATTTCAGATGGTCCCAAATGTCTGTCTTTGGTCAAATGAATCCCACACTAGACATTTAAGCTCCAAGTACATCTGAAATGGATGACAAAAAGCTAGTAATATTATGTCATGGAGTCTATAGACATATGTGACTGAAAGAACATAAGTGTTTCCTTTAGGGAAAGATCTATAGCTCCTTAACTTTATTAATCAGATACCAATCACAATGAATTCATGGATATCCAACTTATATGTATCTAGCTATGTGTTTGTATGGGTGAATCTGCTAGGTAATTTCCACATGAGGAGGTGAAGATCATCACCAAAGGAGAGTTTTAGTCATTACTGTCTACATCTAAAGAGAGGTTATAATCAAACTTCACTCAACACCTCCTTTACCAATGAATTTATCTGTTCATAGAATCATACAATCATAGAATCATAGAATGGCCTGGGTTGAAAAAGACCTCAAAGATCATCTAGTTTCAAGGGTGGCCAACCAGCAGACCAGGCTGCCCAGAGCCACATCCAGCCTGGCCTTGAATGCCTCCAGGGATGGGGCATCCACAGCCTCCTTGGGCAACCTGTTCCAGTGCATCACCACTGAGTGAAAAACTTCCTCCTAATGTTCATCCTGTCTCATTCAATGCAATGCTGAAGCACTTCACAGTGATAAATAAATGTGGTCTAGGATGTTCCATGTAAAGTATGGAAACCATTTTCACCTCGGTCTAAGCTCACAAGACTGACAAGAGCTGCCGTTTTCCAAGACCAAGGTAGAAATCCTCAACAGGAGGCTATGATGTGGCTTTCATCCTGCCCATTTCCAGCTAGTAGCCTACTTCTCACTGCAATAATTTGGTTACCTACCTACCTGTTTTGCGTGAAGAAGCCTGACAAACAATTCCTGGGTTTTCCTAAGGTCACGCATAGACTTTCTCAGAGGCATGAAGACCACAAAACCAACTGGAGAGTGGGTTGAAAACAATTGCTGCCAAGAAACATAGAAAATAGAGAGAGATGATGGAAGGAAAAAAAAAAAAAAAAAAGAAAGGATGAAAGCCTGAAAGAAGTTGGATGAAGGAAAGGAAACTGCAACATGACACTCAGTGCCACGCAGCTGGATGCAGGCCAGGCTGTAATGAGGACCATCACCCCAGGAGTGTAGAGCAGGCCTTGCTTGCTGTGCCTCTATTTGACCATGAACCTGGGTGTTCCAGCAGCAGCATGTGAAAATATTTAGTCTGCTGCAGGCGGGAATGTTTGGGAAAAGAGATAGGAAGGCCTGCATTCCTCCAACCCCACAGTCCGATCCTCCCCACATTCCCTGGCGCTCCGCCAGCGCTCAGGCTGGTCGGGTTTTTTGGGGATCTGCTCTTATTTCTCTTTTCTTTTGCTCAGGATCACATGAGAAGCGAATGCTGTTCTAATATCAGTCCTTTGGTTTAAAATCAGGTGGAGGGGAGTCACTGGCTAGATGTGAAAACTGCTTTGTGAGGATGAAAACTGCTTTCTTTAGTCTTCCCTATCTCTGCATCATCTGTGTAGAAAAACAGCTGTGTCAAACAAAGACAATCTTCCTATATGCTAGAGACAAACAAAAAATAGACTAGTCTTGGCCTGGACACCCATGCCTGAATAAAACACAGACATTCTTCTGGAAATAATAATAATACAAATTAATAATAATAATTAAAAAAAAAAAAAAAAAAAAACTGCATTTTTTTTCTGCTTCAGAGGTGGGTTGTAAATGGTTTGCTACAACTCAGAAGGCAATACAAAGCACAGGACCAACAAAGAAGATACCTGAGAGAGCTGTGGCTCCAGAGGTACAAGAGAAATGGGCCACCAGAGATGGCCAATTGCCATGTTCTGTTGTGTCTGCTCACAGCAGGAGGCATTGGCCACAGAAGATGAAATGAGCCACCAGTAGGAATCCGTTGGGTTTGTTCTGCTTTCTCTAAACAGCTTCATTGCTTGAATTACCCATACATCATCTGTGAAATGAGAGAATAAACCACAGGGATGTGGTCTGGGTGCAGAAGGAGTTTCTCCCCCATTAGTGCACTGTGAGGACACTGAGGTCACATCTATCCAAGGAAAAAAAAAGAAGAGATCAGCACCAGGGAAGATTCCCAGACCCTGGAACTCCAATCCCTCAGACAAGTAGATTGCTGCAACAGTCCCTTGCATTGTTTTGACCCAACCACCACCCTCCTGTAGTTCAGAAATGAATCATAAAATCATAGAATGGCCTGGGTTGGAAAGGACTGCAATGATCTTCTAGTTTCAACCCCCTGCTATGTGCAGGGTCACCAACCACCAGACCAGGCTGCCCAGAGCCACATCCAGCCTGGCCTTGAATGCCTCCAGAGAAGGCAGAGTACGCATAGAAAGACTGCTTGAAGAGATTGTCAGAGATGGTTTACGGAGGTTTATGAAGGTAGTTTATCACTGGCATGCAAGTAACACCTGAATTCTTGAAAACTGCATGTTATCTGTGAACTGTGTATTAACAGTTTTTTATTCCAGAATTCCTTTCCTGATTTGTGCCATAACTGACAACAACAAGAGCTTCCATTCTGTAGTTGTAGAATGACAGGGTTTGGTTCAGTTGGACTTTTCCTCTGCTCTGGTGGTTTCTTTTCTTAATATTTCCTATAGAGAAAACAATAATTTCCATATGGGGTGGGCTGACCAGGGAGGCGATGGAGTCACTGAATCAAGAAACATTTAGATGTTGTACTGAGGGAGATGGTTTAGTGGGAAATATTGGTCATTTGTGGACAGTTGGACTGGATGATCTTGGAGGTCTTTTCCAACCTTGATGATTCTATGGGGCATCCACTACCTCCATGGGCACATTTCAGAGACCATTTCCCTGTAGGCAACTCAGGGCCAGAGAAATACCTGAGCTGCAGCTTAACTCCCTTTAGTTTCCACCTGCAGATAAAGCCATTATTTCTAATTCTTCAGAAGAACTCACCATATCCATAGAAATCAAAAGGGGGGAGCCTGGCCACAGTGGAACTGGTGGGGCTTTGCTGTCGTTGGTTTTAGAAACAAATGGTTTTGTAAGGCTTATTGAACTAAGAGAGAAAAACCCACATCCCATGCACTCTGCTCGGCAAGCCTTTGACTTTTTATCCATCTCACCCTTCCTTCCAAGCATTTTTCATACTTTGGAAAAAAAACAATATTTGCTAAAGCAGGGTGGGAAGCATTTTCCCATTTATTTGGAATTACCAATTTATGAAGAAAAGAAAAGAAAAGAAAAGAAAAGAAAAGAAAAGAAAAGAAAAGAAAAGAAAAGAAAAGAAAAGAAAAGAAAAGAAAAGAAAAGAAAAGAAAAGAAAAGAAAAGAAAAGAAAAGAAAAGAAAAGAAAAGAAAAGAAAAGAAAAGAAAAGAAAAGAAAAGAAAAGAAAAGAAAAGAAAAGAAAAGAAAAGAAAAGAAAAGAAAGAAATTCTGATGCAGAAGAAAAGCAATGAAACTTGAAAACATCACATGCAATGAAATTTATGACCAAAGCAGGAGGTGAAAAGGGAGAGGCAATTTTGTGGCATTGTTCATTCTGATTTCAGCTGCTTTTATTTGACATGTGCACTTCTTTTTTTTTTTCTTCTTCTTTTTTTTTTTTCTTCTTCTTTTTTTTTTTTAAAAGGAAATGAAAAGCTGTGTGGATGCATTCCATCACGGAAAGGTAAAGAGAGGCTGTTATAGCTTGCAGAAATGATCATTTTAGGGAAAACTCACTATTTGCTTGCTGAATCAGAAAAACTGAGACAGAAAATCTATGTTAGACTATGTTAGACTGGCAAGCTTTGGATATGTATATATCTGAAAAGAAGCGACTTAAAAAATCTGTTTCTCATATGCATATCTTTACTGTATCTTGAAAAATCAAGTCATTTTCCAGTAGCTCAGCTGGGATCTTTCCATATCTCTAACCATTTTTAAAAAGTGACCTATCATTTCTCTTTTTGTATTGTGAAGCAGCTCTCCCTTCTCCTCTTCTAAAAAACGTTTTGGATAATAAGCTGCACAAGACAGATTGTGAGATAAGAATCTGCAGTTCACATTTAACAATCCTTCCATCTTTTTAAAGAATCATAGAATCACAGAATGGTATGGATTGAAATCTTAAAAATCTTAAGAGATTAAGAGATCTCTTAAGAGATCTTAAAAATCATCCAGTTCCAACCTCCTGCCATGGGCTGGTTGCCCCCCACCAGACCAGGCTGCTCAGGGCCCCATCCAACCTGAACACCTTGAGAAATGGGACATAAGAGCCTTAACTCAAGGGTGCAGGTGAAGATGAGCCTGCTCCGCTGTGCCATAAAGCAAATAAATCCACTTTCTTTGCAGATGAAATTTGAAGAAGTTCGAATGGTTCTATTGTTGCAGTCCACATGGTTGGACAGTTACAGAAACAATTTCTGTGTGGCATTATATGTGGGTAAATTCCACTTTCTTCAGCCTATCTCTGACTGCATCCCTTAGCACAGGCTCCAGGAGGACAAGTTGATCTGAGATAGCCTTTTAGTTGGGGAGGGATGATCTTGTCTCACTTCTAACTTGCTCCAACTCAACCACCCTGCTAATCTTCTCTAAACATGAAAGCATATTATCAGGGGTTGAAAACCCAGGCCAGCGCAGAGGCATATGAACCAGATTAATCTCACCAGGATATGGGTGGGGAGCAGCATAGGGGAAAAATTCAGTTCATTTCATACCAAACAGATCCCAAGACATGAAAACTTGAACCTCAAATGATTTCGGAATTGAACTTCTGACCTACCAGAGAGCTGGCCAGTTTGAATCAGTGATTTTGTACGTATAAATATTCATATTTCTTTTTCAAGTGCACAAACATAACCCCCACCACACCCCACCAAAATAATAGAGCATACCCTAGCTGAAACATATATTTTATTTTAGGTTTATACTCAATGAATTATTGAGGTATAAACCATGCAATACACTACCAGGAAGCCCGAAACTATGAAGTTAAAACCAAGGCTATTCTGACTTAATAGGATCCATTTGTTGTGCAAAAGAGGCACTGGCATATTTTTTTCTTTGAAAGTAAGGATTAGGTAAGTGAAATTGTCAGGCGTGCATTTATGAAATGTAATCTGGCTAACCCCAGCATTCCAGCCAGCCTGGCTTTCAATAGCTGAAGTATGCATGATAAGTTTTATTTAAATGCAGGCAGCCTTGGCTTAGTAACTCCTTCAGTGCTCAGATTGCAGCCTTTCAGGATATGGAGAAACCTGGGCTCCATCCTCAGTAGCTTAGTCTTCCATTAGAAATACATTTGAAAAATTGAGATAGCATTGTTTCTTTTGATAGCTGCTGGGGTCTCCAGTACCGTGACAAAGCAAAAATATAATCATTATTACCATTTATTTATTACCACTCTGGTTGACGCAAGTGGATAAGAGTAAAATCAATCCAGTGCCTCTTCATAGAGGTCCCTGGCATATTTCCCCTAAGACTCACAAATCAACACTGCTAAGTAAAGAAATTTCCACTTAACACCTCATCAACCCCCGCCCTTGCAAACGTTTATGTACATACTTACCTTTATTAGCAGGGGGGAGAGCCCTTGGGATTCCTGGTATTGGTAAAGAAAATGTGTGCATTGCAGGGTAAAGGGCAAGCCTGGGGGTTCTTTGCTTTGCTGGCTGTTTGAGCTTTCAGAGGTTTCTGGTGTTTCATGCAAAGTCTTATCACTGGCAAAGGAATCTCTAATCTTGAAAGGAAGAGGGAGTGTGGCGATAGGACAAAGGGCAGTGGTTTTAACCTAAAAGAGGTGAGATTTAGATTAGATATTAAGATAAAATTCTTCACCATGGCTTTGGTGAGGCCCTTAGGCAGGCTGCCCAGGGCAGCTGTAGGTGCCCCATCCCTGCAGAGCTCAAGGCCAAGTTGGACAGGGCTGTGGGCACCCAGGCTGGTGGGAGATGTCCCTGCCCAGCTGAGGAGTTGGGCTGGACAGGCTATAAAGTTCCTTCCAGTCCAAACCATTCTGTGATTCTACATGAATTTAAACTGAGGAACAAGTTGCCCATGCACGAGGAGTGCTGATGTCACCTGAGGTCACCACACCAAGGTGTCATTCTATGAGCAATTGTCAAGTTTGGCTGATGGAGGATTTGGCTTCTTTGTCTTGAAATGGGAGTTACTGGTTTTTGTTATGCAAATCAGATTTAAATGAGGCAGGAAATCAGATTTAAGAATTCCAAGTATTTTCTCCAAATATTTAGTGTCTAAACCTGTCTCTATCTGAATCAATTTATATTTAATAAAGCACTTTATTAAAAAAAAGAGGAATTAATTTTGACACAATTCTTTCGTAGCAATTTTGCCTACCAGTTTTGACCTCCTTGCACTAAAGAAATTTCCTCCTTCAATATGAATGCCTTCAGGATAAACCACAAGTTCAGAAGCATCCTTTCCTGGATGCCTGTCAGAGAGATGGGATGTTTGCATTGACTTCCTACACCAAAGAATTAAGGATGCCATAAAACAAATGGAAGGAAAAGGTCTGAGGGATAATGGATGGAAGATGAAAGTCCATCAGAAGGTTTTTGCTTCTGATGTTAATACTGGCACGTCTGAGTAATCAGATGAGAACCTTTTCTTTCCTCTCCATTTTGTTCTGCTGTTTAGACTCTAAAACATGTCATCAATGCTGCTCTTGGAAATGTAGACGTCTGCTGCATGAAATTAGAGAAGGAAAAACATCTTCTAGGAGAGGAACACTTTGGAGGTTTACATGCACACCAGGGTGCCCTGCTTAGTTTAGACACTAAGCTTGGAATGAGCCAGTATGGAGTTTGTTGACTCTGGCTGATACCTGGCTTGACCATTAGCCATAATTTCTGTTTGTCTGTGGCCAGCTGTCTCACTTAACCACCTGGCTCTTCCACAAAGACATCCATCCATCTCTTTATTTCTTTCTGTGACAGCATGTCCTGCTTTGTGGATATGCTGCCAGCAATAGAATGAAGAATAGGTCTTAACAATTTGAGATTAATAAAGCTCTTTCTTATCCAAACCAGGCAGTCTCCAGTCTGCTGCTTTAAAGACAGACACCATAGGCATCCAAACAATGAAATGGTCAAACTGAAGGATCATAAACAAATCCTTGCTGAACTGTGGTCCACCGTTGTTCAGAATGTTCTATTTGACCTACTGCTATCTCTGCTGCAGCTATGAGCTCATTAAACACTGTACTCATTCACCTCAGATACAGATAAGATTTAGTTCTTTGGATATGACTTGCAGACTAAATTCATTTAAAAGAAAAAAAAAAAAAAAAAAAGAGGATGTAATATATATCTCAAGTTCAATGGAAAAACTTAAAGAGATTTTTTCATCTCAATGAATGTAGCTGTCTGTAATGCCAGAAGACTTTGCACAAAGGCTCTGGAGAATTTTTCCAAGTCTACTTTTCTGGAAGTTTTCAGTGGATAATTTACTGGTGTTCAGTTAAACTCCAGGCTTTTCTTTTGCCTGGAAGAATTTTGGAAATGCAAAGACAAATATCTGATAAGAGTAGTCAGGCAGATGTACCCAAAAACTAAACACAAATATAATCTGATCACTTGGAGACACAATGTGTCAAAGATAGATCTTCCCAAAACAGTGCTATATGGGTTTCTGTTTGCCCCAGCACTTGTTGCTACCAGTATCAATAAAAAGGCATGCTTCTCTGAACAATTAGGCACCACTGTCAATTACAGTTCCTGAAAGTGGAATTGGGAGTCAGGAATGCTGAATTCATTGAATTATAAATGTCAACCATAGATCAACCTAAATCATCCTGGAAAATAATCCAGAGTGGTTCAGATGTATATCACCAATGCAGAAACAAAGTAGCCTGCAAAATTATGGCCTGTTTAATGAATACTTACTTGATGTCAACGGTATCAATGGGAGGGAACAGCGATAATACTGGATTGAGGATGGCTGCCACCTCTCATCGCTCTCATCAATATATCTAGTCCCCATCCTTCCTGCAGGTAAGATCTTCCCTTACTCAAAAAGTTTAGACACAAGAAGATGATCTGCCCAAGGCTGCAAAAGAAATAGAGTTGAGTTAATAAACTATTGCCCAGCCTCCTCTCACTGGCCACATAACTGTCACAGTCAGAAATATACTCAGGCTGAAGACAGTGCATGGAGAATCACTTGAACCAGTGCACATGGTTTTCTTTTTGTTTCCCTTGACACTACCCTCTGCAAGAGCAGTTTTGCTACCCATAGAAAGTGCACAGGAATGTGCTTAACACTGTAGTGTTATCAATCAGAGCTCTTGCTGGTGAGGACAAGGCAATTCAACCACTGAATTCTAACTAATGCAATAGCTATTGCACCCTCTCACCTTTCCCTTACTCCTCCCTACTCACACATGCTCACTCTGACAGGAGCTGGGATTTCTCAGCCTGCTGTAGAAAGCAAATGAAAATCCATCAGTCCTTAACTGCTTCTTTCCAACCTCAATTCTCTTAACTTTTGGATAAGATATTATATGTTACAGCCACATATAGATTCTCTTATTTTATACATTTAGGCGTATACACCTCCTCTCATGATATCTAATGCATTGCTGAAAGGGGCCTATAAATCCATTTTGAAATCCATCATGTGTTGCTTATTCAGCCCACAGCTGAGCAATGTTTTTCTTGTACCAGCCATGAGGCATCCTCACAGACATCCTCCTTCTTTCACATCCAGATGGGGACGTTGGTCATAGCCAGCAGTGGAGAGATAAATGGAGGCAGACCATTTTTACTTAGGGGAAGCATCCACTGTTTGATATACAGAGATAGTGTCCCAACAGACAGTGCTGGACATGCTCAGAAAAGTTCCAGATCATGTGTATCTCTTTACAGAAGCAGTCAGATATTTTGGTTCTACTGATCCCCACCTGGTAAAAGGCTGGGAGAGTTATTTATTGGTCCTCCATGTTCTCAGTTCTCTTATTTTGGGCTGGCTGTTGGCGTGTCTGCCTGTTGAGTACCTCTCTGCCTGCAGATCTATTGCCTACAGCAGCCTTGACCAGGCTGCAAGAGAAGAAAACTGCAATCAAGGGCATCGCTCACTCTGGATATATGTTCTGACCAAGATTTGAATTGTAAAAGTTTTTTTTTTTAGAGAAGTACTTTGCTTGACTAGGAGGACAAAGCAATGACAGCTCTTCAAGGGTATCTATTGGACTTAAATATTTGTAAAATGTATGAGTGTTTGTGGCTTTACACAGCTGGAAATCATATATTGCCTCACCAGTGCTGCCATGTGTTTTGAGTGGAGGGGAAAGGGATGCATTATAATCATTCAACCCTTTCATTATCCGTCCATTCCTTCCTCCATCCCTTACCCTCTTCCTTCCTGACATCTTTTTATTTCTTTCTCTCTTTCAAGAGCTGGCCTGTGAGAGAGCAGAAATGAATATGTAGGATCTTTTGTTTCTCATCCCAGTGTTCAGTCCTCTTGGTTTGTCAGCATCTGTCTACCTACCCATCTGTCCTAAAGAAAACATTTTGTACAGTTTTATCTACAGTTTCTTTCTCCCTTCATTTTTAATTCACCCCTCCCCATCACAATTTTTGTGTGAAGGAGTTGATTTTGGAACAAGTGCTTTCCATTGCTTCTGTCATTATTAGATAACCTTGCATGATTGGGTTCTGCTTTTGACAATGAATTCAAAGCATAACTGTAAAAATAACAGTAATGTCAGCAATAGGAACACAGACAAAAGTTACCACATTTCATTGTAAGGTTCCCAAACATGTATGAGTAATTGAAACCTGTCTGCAGTTAAAAATATCATGAAAGCTTCCAATTCTCTGGCATCCTTTGGGAGCAAATCCACTATATAACTATTGCTTTCTCCTTTACTCTTATTTTCTCATGCTTCAGCTGTTGCCTTTGTTTAAACCTCAGCAATGCATACACTTCTTAGCTTTTTTCTTTTTTTCCCCAGTGATCCCAAATTTTAAGACAAAGCCACACTTTGCAAATCCCTACACCAAATGGCACACTGATTGAAAACTCTCTAATTTTATTTGCAAGTATGCAAACGTTTCAGTTTTATTTGATGGTTACTCTTACCACTTTTATTTCCAACACGGCTTAAGATGCAGAAGTGTCATTTCAGGCATTGTTTCTTCCAGGCAGTGGAAGGAAGTATTCATGTCCCTGTCTAAATCTTTTCCAAATTGGTAATGACCTTAAGGTCACAGTGCCTGGTTAAGTGCTGCAAAGGACGTGAGGCAGTGGGATTTAACGCTCTCTCCAATGACCAGTGGCCTTTTGTAAGTAAACATAAATCTCTTGAGGGTTTTTAGATGAAATCTGTGGGTTTTGACTGAGATATGAGATATGAGATTTTGAGATATGAGATGTCCTTAGGCTGCAGAAAATGCCAGTCACCCAGTGCAGCTCACAACACTCGGTCAGTCATACTCTCCAAACCATGTTTAAATGGGATTGAGGTAGGAAGGAAGAAGCAGAGAGAAGACCACTTTCCTGTTCTCTCCCAGGCACTTTGTGGAACTGGCTTCGTAATACGTCCTTCCAGTTAAACTCTCTTAGAAACACGGAGCAGTGGTAAATATCTCAGAATGAATATTGGGAATGGTCCCTGCCTTGTACTAACCTCAAATTGTGTATAAGGATTTTATTTGTAAGGCTGCCAACTGGCCCAGTATGAAACTGTGCCAGAGGACATGCTAACAATTCAGACGTACAGACTTAGCCATCTTCTGGTTTTTAGGAATATTCCCTGTCATTTTTCACTCAGCAACATGACCACAGGCTCCGTGTGCACATTGCTCCCTTGTCACATTTGCACCACCAGGTTACATTGCTCACATCTGAACGCACCAACAAGTCTTTCATCTAGTCAAGTTCCCTGCTTCCCTACAACTTAACAAGATTAATTACATCATTCCAGCCTTGATCAATCTGCTCCAGCCTTCGTCTTTTTCTGTAGTCTGAGGAGCCAACCTCTCTGTTGGTGACAACCAGCACGGTCCCATAGATGTCATGGAAGTGATGCGGATTCCTGAGGGTCTGGCCTGAAGTGATCAAACTTCCTCCCCAGACTTAGCTTAGTTTTCCTTTACTGGAAAGAAGGTGTCTAAGGAATGTGATGATCTCAGTCACATTCACGCTTCTTGAAGTGGAAGTCTACCCGCATCATCTGATCTCTCCTCGGTGTTACAACAGCCTCATGCTGTGCTTTTCAAGATCCTGTGGGCAAACTCACTATCCATGTGGCAAATTAAAGTCTCCAGACACCTGATCCTGAGGATGGAGCACAGCCAGGGGGCTGTCAGCAGACACAATATTGTTCAAAGGGTGGGCTCAAAGCAGTGAGGTCAGCTGGTGTGCCACAGCCATGAGTTGGCATTTAGTGGAGTGAACACTTCATTCACTCACTGCCTCTCTCCTAGCCCCACGTCTGCTCTGCAGATGGGAAAACACATTCCTCTGCACATACCGATTCGTTCTGCCCTGTCACGCCAACATCAGCACTGGTGCCTGAGGTTGCTGCTGAGGGATGCAGCCTCCATCTGATTCCCTGATAACCCCTGCTGCTAATGCTCTCTTGGGACTGGGGGCTACATACTCAGTTCCCTGTGATATTAGAAGCCAGAAAGATATCTTTTTTTTTGCATCTGGTTTTAATGTGATCCTGACATGACGGGACTGGAATGCAAATGGCTTTGGGGGTTATTGCTTTGAATGACTCTCGAACTCTGGTTCTGAGTCTTTGATCCTGGACCACAGTTCTTCACTTCAGTGCTTTCCCAGGAATGGATGACATTTGTTTTCTAATTCCCTAGTGAAGAAATAGCCTTCTGCTGTACAGATTGGTCTTAGGCAGTCCGGTCGTTCTACACTTTGATCCCTTTTGAAGGAAAAAGCCAGAGCCACTTTTAATCTCCCATTATTGAAGTATAAACCTGGGTTATCTACACCAACACTCAAGTGGTTTCAAACAAATCTCCCTTGATGGATAAATTTCTCAGTTAGATGGCCAGCCTGTCTCTAGGTAATCAAAATTATCCAAACTCCCTGCCTGAGTTACTTAAAGCAGATCGCTCACCTCATGGCTATTAACTTATAATTTCATCGTGGCTGAGAGGCATATGTGTCTCTGTTCTGTCATACAGACAAAACATCTACAGGACCACTGGAGTGCTATACGGTGATATCTGAATTAGATTGCCACACTATGTTGCCAAGATGGCTGTACCGATCACTAGAGCTTTAAACTAGATGGGATGAGGGATGGGGATGTATTGCTGAATGACAGAGAAAAGACAAGGAACACTGTCACTTTAGGAAGCAGCAGGGAAAATCCTCAGATTTGCCCCAAAGGAATTTAGGAGGGTTCCTCCAAGAAGGTAACGCAGCCACTAGCCCAGCTGTATATCAATGCATGCAGCATGGGAAATAGGCAGGAGGAGATGGAAACCACGGTGAAATTAGAAAACTGTGACCGAACTTCTATCACAGAAACACAGTGAGATGAATAATTACACAACTGGAATAATACAGTTGAGGGCTAAAAGCTTTTTAGAAGAGACAGGCAAGGTAGGGGGTGGGTGGGAGGAGTGGCCAGAAGGGCAAAGAAGGTGATCGTTCCCCCTCTGATCTGCCCTTGTGAGACCATGTCTGTGTACAGGCTTGGGGTCTCCAGTACAAGAAGGATGAAGATGCTTAGAGGGCTGGAGCACCTCTCCTAAGAAGACAGGCTGAGGGAGTTGGGCTTGTTCAGCCTGCAGAAGAGAAGGCCCTGGGGAGACCTTATTGTGGCCTTCCAGTACTTGAGGGTAGGTTATAAGCAGGAAGGAGGTTGAGTTTTTTATGGACAGGTAGTGACAGTGGGACAAGGGGAATTGCCTTTTATCTTTAAATGACAAGAGTTGTCACCTTGCCCAAAGGTATCATACTGATGGAAATATCTCAGAGCTCTGATTTGGATGGGTGTTAGGAACAATTTCTTCTCGGAAAGATTGGTGATGCAGTGGCACAGGCTGCCCAGGGAGGTGATGGGGTCACCATCCCTGGAGGTTTTCCAGAACTGTGGAGATGTGGCACTGAGGGATGTGGCCAGTGGGCATGGTGGGGTTTGGGTTGGGTTGGACTTGGTGATCTCAGAGGTCTTTTCCAACCTTAATGATTCTGTGTTTCTATGATAATGAAGACACAATCCCTATGATGATTGGAATCATTTCCTGCATCTTTCAGTCCCTACCCAAGCTGGTTCTTTAGTAACTGCTGGTCTGATATGAAATCCAGTCTTTCCTTGGAAGACAGACTCTTTATCATCTCCAGCCCTAATTTTGCAAGGTCTGTCCTTGCTCTCCCCCATTCACATCCCCAGCTGCTAGCAGGAAAACAAGCCCAGGAACCCCACCCTCACCTAGTCAGCCTGCATGGAAGGTTGGGAGGTGATTCATGTCGGCTAACCTCATATAGTCATTGACAAGTGTCAGGCTTATGTAAATGGATGTGTGAAATGAGCTAAAATATTCATGGCTATAAACCTGAGCAGGCTCCTCAATTTCCAAATGCAAGCTCAGAGACACTGGGAGCTCAGAGTCACTTTGGAGCCCAGCAGCTTTTCTCCATTCCTTCATAGGAGAAGCCCCTTCCTGTCAGCATGCTGTGCCTTTCCTGCTTTCTCAGGCACAGTCCTAAAAACCACCCCTTCAGCCCTCAAAGGGACACTGCTTGCCTGTGTTGCATTCAGTACAGCTCCTGTCAGAAACATAGCTATTGAGTGTAGTGCTTACTTAGTCCTAGCCCTGTTTAATTGGGAAATATTTGTATTTTATAGACTACAAGAAAAAAAAAATATTTATATTACTTAATAAATAGCTTAAATAAATAAATTATGACAGGGACTTGCATCCCCATTTAGCAGATGGTTTGAACTATTCCCAACTATGTGAGCACAATACACTTCTTATGAGCAAGAAATTCTACCCTTTTTGATCACATCTGCCAGTAAGTGACTTGTGCAAGTGGTCTCTTGCCTGCAAGGGAGGGAGATAACAAAGTGTGACATTCAAGCTGAAGACATACAGGAGACTTTGTCTGATTCTTCCAGTTTGGTGGGAGGTTGTCATCAAGTTGCTTCCCTTTGTTTTGCTGCATGACAATAATCCTGACCTCTCCCAAAATGCAGTCCCTTCTTTCAGCTCTGCCAGGTGGTCAAAGAGAAGATAAAATAGATTGTCTGCTCTCATTTCTCTCTTCCAGCTACAATATTGCTTTTGTATAGACCTGTTGGAGCACATCCAGAGGGGAGCCACAAAAATGATCCAAGGGATGGGACACCTCTCCTATGAGAACAGGCTGGGGCTGTGCAGCCTGGAGAAGAGGAGGCTGCAAGGTGATCTGATAGCAGCCTGTCAGTATCTAAAGGGGATCTACAGGAAAGGAGGCAGACTCTTTAGCAGGGTCTGTGGTGACAAGGGGAAATGGCTTCAAGCTTAAAGAGGGGAGATATAGGTTGGATATAAGGAAACGGTCTTTTACGATGAGGGTGGTGAGGCACTGGAACAGGTTTCCCAGAGATGTGATGGATGCTCTGACCTTGGAGACTTTCAAAGTGAGGCTGGATCAGGCCCTGGGCAACCTGATCGAGCTGTGGATATCCCTGTTGATTGCAGGTGAGTTGGACTAGTTGATCTTTATAGGTCTGTTCCAACTCTAAGGATTCTATGATTCTGTGATTCTATAAAACGTGCTTTGTAAGATCTATGTGATGCTATTAGACTGTAGAAAACCACGTGAATGTAGATCTGCACTGTAAATTAATATTCATCAGCAATTTGACCACATGTGACTTGAAAGAATGAATTTGTCTGCACTAAGGAAAGCTGACAGCAAGATAGACCAAGACAAAAAATGAGACTGAACAAATGCATTTCAGAATTGGAAGCTGTTAAAACAAGAATGTTAATCATAGAATCATTAAAGTTCAAAAAGACCATGAAGATTATCTCATCCAACCATCCACCTATATACCACCAGTATTGCCCACTAAACCATGTTGTTAAGTACTACATCTACCTTTTCCATACACACCTCCAGGGATGGTGACTCCATCACCTCCCTGAGCAGCCTGGCCGAATACCTGGTCACTATTTTGGAGAAGTTTTTCCTTATATCTTACCTGAATCGCCCCTGGTGCAGCTTGAGGCCACCACCTCTCATCATACCACTGTTACTGGGAGCAGAGGCCAACCCCCACCTCGCCACAGCTTCCCTTCAGGCAGTTGTAGAGAGTGATGAGATCTCCCCTGAGCCTTCTCTTCTCCAGACTGAACAATCCCAGCTCCCTCAGCTGCTCACCATCAGACTTGTGCTCCAGACCCTTCACCTCTCTACTGCCCTTCTCTGGATATGCTCCAGGGCCTCCATGTCTTTCCTGTAGTGAGGAGCCCAAAACTGAACGTGATACTTGAAGTGCAGCCTCATCAGTTTTGAGTGCAGGGGGATGATCACCTACCTCCCTTACAGTTAAATGGAATCATAGAATATGATTATACCTCCAGTCAAAAAAAAAAAAAAATTGTTTTCATAAAAACCAAGATGACTTGCAGATGAAAGGAACACTGCAAGAAGTAAAATACAGAAACAAGATAATTATTTTTTGTTTATAGCAGCACTGCAGCATTATCAGTAGTGCTAAGAAAGCAGCTTCACAGACTTGGGTTCTGCACTCTGTCCCCACCTCACCACGGTGTCCCAGCTCTTTCCATACATGTAGAATCCCCTTCCTTCCCCTGCTACCCATCTCCTCCTCTCCACTCCTTGTGCTGCTCCAGATGGTGAGCCAGGAGGACCATCTTTGCTGACTGCCTAGCTTTCATCTCAGGAGAGATGAAGGACTGAAATGTAACTGCCTGCATCTTGTTCTTAACTCCTTTAATCAATCATCGACATCTATAAGCCCTGTAGGTATCTAATCCCCTTCTGTCTGCTATGGCCAGCAAGTTCAGCCAGCAACAGGGGGAAGCAGGTAGGCAAATGGAAAATAAGCACAATTGTATCAGCCCAGCTTCAAGCAGAATCCAGGTTAAAATCTAATGAGGGGAAGGGGAAGAAGGCAGGGGGCCAATAATTTTAAAGGCATTACATGGATAAATATGATGAGAGAAGCTACATTCCACAGCTGTCAGGACCCTAGGAATTTGTTTTGAGTATTTTTAGAAAAGACAGACATCGTAATAAAAATAAATGCCCATTTCCAGACATAGATGATCAAGCCTTGAGGAATGATGGCGGGGCATTCAATACATATTTGTGTTCTGTAGTTAGCAAGGAGCAGGAAGCTGGATTCATATCATGAGAAACAACTTTCCACCCCACCTGTAATGAAAAATTGTGTTTAATATTATCTCCTAGAGATATACATTTGCAAGTCAGTAGGCCCAGATAGCTCTCCAGAGAGCTGGCTGGCTGCAGGACTAATGCCTTGGCAGTTTCCTAAGCAAAGCAAGCCGTTCCCCAGACATGTGCAACTGATTTCAGAGGTCATAAATAGACTCCTGACCTCCTGCCTTTTTGCTTGGGCCTGAACCCTAGAAAACCAGACTGGGTGATACTTTTGCCGAGGGAGAGAATGAGGATGACTACTGCATATCACAGAGAAGACAAATATAGGAAATACATTAGTGAATCATTCTTGTATGTTTGCCCTATTCATACAGTCTTGTCAATGTAAGTGCTGCTGGCCACAGCTGCAGATAGGATATCGTGACAGGGGTAACTCTAGACAAGATCTAGAACGGCCAGTCTTAGGTTTTTATATTAAACCTGGTTTTCTGGATCTCTTTCCTTGCTCACGATGGAAAAATGGCATAACTGGCATAGCTATGCATTAATTCATCTGATATTAATTCAGGAACGCTTAGGGAAGAGACAGTGCAGAATCCAACCAATAAGGAATTCATACATAAAATTACCACTGGTGCCCGTCAGCATGGTTTTAAAGAATGAGAGAAAATGTAATGAGGTGAGATCATACTGTGTTTTGATTGAATGAGTATGGTTGCTAAATGTAAATGTGTAGATTAATCTGCACATAAAGGTACTTTTCTGGAAGACAGAGTTGAAAAGAAGGGAAGTTAAGGGATCCAGTGCAGAGACCACTGGATGAAATGATAAGATTAGTGATGTACAAAGAGTTAGAAGAGATGTTCTACAGCAACTTTCTTGCATTAAAATCAGAAATTAGAGTAATTATTTTTCTGGATGTCTCTCACCAGGTATTGTATAATTATACAATAATCAGATGCCCACTTCAACTTTTCTGTGTTTACTAATGTGTTATTTTTAACATGATTAATTCAAGGGCTATTTTTCCTTTTTTCCTGTAATTCTCCACTGAAATAAATATTGAAAGCTGCCATTGAAAGCCTTCTCCAGTGTCTATTTGTGTTGAAAATACTTCTCCTCAGGATGTTGAGGGATGTGTGTACTTAACCCCATCTGAAAGTCAAATGAGTCCTTGACTATTCTGTTGGTCTAATTTGATTCGCTTTGTTTATTAAATAAGAGCCAGATGGCAAATGGCCTTTGGGCCACTTAGTGATGTAAAAACATGTGTATATTTTATTCATCACTGCTGATCTCCACGGCGCTGCAGAAAACTGTGGATCAACTTTCCTTCAAAAATAGTGACTCTAGCATTGCAGATCGCATCAGAATCGCTGCTCTGAAAGTCTCCTCTTCTAATAATGTTCTTGAGTGCTATTGAGAGGATTTTATTAGGATTTGCAGCTACTTCATCAGACTGAAATCTGCCTGGTGTGTTTTACAAGCTAGACATTGACAACTCCCTCAAATAGCAGCTTCATTTTTGCACCAGTGCCATAACCCCAGATACTGGGTGTTCTAAGTGTCTATCACCCATTCCCAGAGAAAACTTCTGATCCTCTAGGCCAAAGATTTCTGCTCATCCCTTCATCCAAAATAAATTCTCACCAAATTAAAAAGGAACACCTCCCACACCGTAACCCTCAACGTCTCAGCTCAGTACCTTCCTGACATGGAGGTGTTCAAAGGTTTCCTCTTCTCAAACTAACAGAGACTTGAATCCCTATTTCTCATTTGTTGGGTCTGCACCCTAGAGACATAGCTCTCATGACAAAGTGGCACCTCCCTCCCCCACCCATTTCCCACAGAGAAGTGACTAATGGAATTATCTTCTCAAATGCTTGAGTTAGATGTCAAAGCCCAGGAACTGGGAATTTTCTTTCTATGATTATTAACGCTGGGCATGGTGAGGAGACTCAGTCTGAGCCTGGCTTTTCCAAGAGGCCTAAGAGGCACCAATAATAGCAACATCCGTGCTATTAAATCAACCAGTACCACTGGTGTGTATGGTGCCTGGCATGGTTTTAGTGCAGGCTGACCTCTATTCTCCAGACATAGCCTGGGATCTAGACTGAAGAACAGTTCCCATACGTGGTAAGAATTGGGCCTTGTTGTTTCAGCAAGGAAGGAGTGCAACACAGGGGCTGTGACAACCAACTTGCTGTTGGACACAGCCACTTTGTTTTGGAGGACAGAGAGTTAGTGTGCATAAATTCAAGTTGTCCCATGCCAGTTAACCTCCGAGGCAAAGAATATCTCTGTTTGTTTAATGTATAATCCAGACATACCTTTCATAAGCCTATGTCAAGAAGGTAGATTCTACAAATCCCACCTAATCCCTGTAGGGCCAAGGTCCCACAGGCCCTTGAATTATGGGTGCTAAAGTGTTCAGAAAGCACCGTAGGGTACACAAACTTAGAAAAACATCATCTTTTAAGTGCAAACACACCTAATCTTTCACAAAGCAGCATTAGCAGGAACTGTAACAATGCCAATTTTACAGCCCAGTGCCAAACTATTTGACAAAATGCAGAAAACCTGTGCTCTCATCCCTTCTTTGCCTATTTGGGACAGAATATGAAGTCCCCATCTTCATTAGAGTGGCCCTGTGTCTCCTGAGAGACTTTTCTTATTATCTGCTATCAGATCTGTTCTTTATGGTTAGAACAATTAACTGCTCATTAACACAGGGACTAGATCCCAGTCCAACATATGAACCCTTTAGCTGTTACCTCACCTATAATTTGCCTGGTTTTTGTATTTTGTTGGGTTTTGTGTGTGTTTGTGTGCACAAACTTTTGTTTGCTTTGGTTTTATTTACTTATTTCCTTATTTATTTTCCCGCTATGCAAACTTGACTAATGAATGCTGTTCTACTGTTCTAGTGTCGGGACTCAGCCTGGAGCAGGTGCAGAGGATGGTTGTTTGGACACTAAGAATAAAGAGTTTGAGTGTTCTGAGGACAACAAAGTACTCTGATATTTCCAGGGCAGCCAAGCCCAGATTGAAAATTGATAAAATTGCTCACGAGAAATACATGATGGAAAATAAGTAAAAGAGAGACAAAAATTACTATTTACTCAGCTTTAGTCACAGCAAATGAGGTTTGAGGAGTTCACAGGGGTGTGTAGATCTGAAAAGAAAAAAAAAGAGAGAGAAAAAAAATATGTTGTTCATCTGAATGTCAAATCTGCAACACAAAAAAGTGTCAGTTACGCAGTGTTCTGAGTCTGCTTCTAAATGATAAGTCCCGGGTGGGTAGAAGTGTTGGCTGGGTAGGACGCACAATGTTTTAAGACTAGAGCTGTGGTCACAGCTACATGGTCTGTTAACCTCCTTCAAATAGATCAGAGCACTCTGTCTGTTTTCTTTAAATGGCTTAAAAAATTACCACTGAAAGTGAAGCTGCTTTGCCTTGTATTTTTCTTTTTATAGTCCAGGAAATACATTTATTCTTTGTAATAAAAATGTTTAGACGCGGGCAAAAAAGTGCTCTTTTCAATAACCTCTTCCAACTTTCCAGTAGGAAAAGTCAGACCAAAAAGCCTCAATTGTAAATACTCCTTTCATTTGCTCTTTTTCTTTGTTTTCTTAATTAAAAGCATCAATTTTGGTGCTGTTTCCAAGAAGACTTTGTTAAAAGGTTTTGTTCCCTGAAATGAATGAATAAAGGAGTTGTGATCAGACTGTTGGAACACAAATGTTGCCAAAATGTCCCACATCTGGCACAATTAGGCTTTTATTTGTTAACCGCTTGCAATTTCCTTAAGACCCAGATAGACACCACGGGGCAGACTGATGCCAGCCAAAACCAGCAAAATGAAATGGTGTTTAGTGGATTGCTGTTCTAGGCCAACTAATTTCAAAATTTTGATGAAAATTGTGGAGGGAAAAGTATTGAGAAAATATCGTCTGTCACTGTTGGTACATGGAATGATTCCTCTTTCTTTTGGATTTGTCCATGATGATGCACAGAAAAACAAAACAGATTGCGGAGGTATTTAAATATTCTTGCTTCCTTCTCTCCTTTGATTTTAATTTTTGGTTCCATTCAGAACTTCACAAGTTCTTTTAATGAATCTTCCTGTGAATACACCACTTTCCATCTCCCTGTGTCCTCTTGTTCTTCTATCAACACACCAAAAGAATTTAAGTTTCCTAACACAACTGGTCATTTCAAGTACATCAGTTATAATTTCCCACAGTTTTTCCTAAAGTCATTGGAAGCTAGATAGAGCTGTTATAAAAAATTGATTTGATTTCAATCTCTTGTGGTTCTGATGGTGCTGCATCCACTTGCACAGGCAGAATTTACATGGTTGCCATTGAAGCAATGCCATTTTGCCCCACTGAGGGTCTATGGCATGGCCATAAATGGTTGCAAATCCGTCTGGATCTTGCAGAATGCAAACACTGGGCAACGTTTTAAGCTGTTTCAAAGATTAATCAAAGTGAGAAGAGGAGGTAAAATAGACACACATTCCTCAGTCCAAAATTGCAATTCTTAATTATCTACTGTTTGGATTTGCAAATCTGGAAAAAAAAAATGTCCAGGGATACTGCAGGGGACACAACTATACAGTTGGAGGAATGCTGCCAGGAATTCCTTCCTTCAGAAGCCAGTTCTGAATGTAAACCACTGGTGAAAAGCTCATTTCTAGCAATAACAGCTATGTCATGTTTCCTGGAACATAGGCAATGTGGAGTATCATACGAAAAGGAAAACAAACACCGGTTCACTTTCTGAATCACCAGTCATAAATTCTCAGCGAGGAAAAAACACACACACACAACTCAGAGGAAGTTCTTACAGTACCAGAAGAGTTTTCTGTCCCCCTCAATCAGAGCATCAACTGGAGTTACTGTCCCCCTTTTCTGAGCAGGAACAAATCAATAGCACTGAACGAGCAGAATAAAACAAAGACAAACCACATCCACCTTCACTTTTCAAAGTGGGACATGTCATAAAACAAGTCATCACACCCAATTTCTGTTTCTAAAACTCAAGTCTTGCCACTTTGATGGGTCCTTTTTCCTGTTCTCTCTTTTCTATTTTAAGTTGCTTGTGTTGGAATAGGGATAGCAAATCACATGCAACCCCGTAGCAATTTCACTGTCTATAATGTGGCCAAAATTTCACTTAATGTTTTAAAAAACATGGAAGTTTAGTCCTGAACTGGTGTAAATAAACAGAACACAGAAGTGTCTATGCTCCTCTTTACTGCCAAAGCCACTAAATGCTCAAGACCAGCTCACAGACCCAAATGCATGTAGCACTTGGGGTACCAGGCAGGTGTCTGTCCCCAAGCCATGTAGAGAGCTGGTGCATACGAGTTGGGCTTCAGACTTCAGGTTAACACCCTTCTTTAGAAAGAAGACAGTGTGTGTTACATCAAGTTATTTCACATGTCTAAGACCCCCATGGAAATCACATAAAGGCCTATTGGAAACTGCTGGACTGAAGGGGAGCAGCACAAGAGTCATTCTGTCTCTATTTTGACAGTGAATTCATTCTGCCCTAAGTTAGAGTATGCCAAGCAATGTAAACCTGGACAATTACATTATTTGCTCTAGGAAAAAGATCTCAGAATTAGGAAGATCTGCTTGGAGAGACTGCTGGGGATACAACCATCACATGAATCTCAACACCTTTACCCAGTATCTGCATAACCGAACCCCACGAGACCTGTTTGGAGCCCATAACCAACAAGATGCTGCTGTGGGGAAGCAGAGCAGCTCCTCATTGCTTTTAACATCAGACGCCCTCTGAAGCTGTTCCAGCAGGCTGAAGGAGCCACTGAGGCTGATCCGTATCATTCTTCAGGCAGCTTCATTGGATGGCTCCCTGGAGAGATGGCAAAAGATCCATATCTGCATGCTTCATAGGGACAAATTGTTAGCCCTGGTATGAGCAACAATAGAGGCTTTGAGGATCCTGATGACCAACTGCGCCGAGGCATTCCTTCCTGCACACTTACCTTCATTATGCCCTCACTAATCACCCCTTTGCCTTTCAGCAGTGAAATTTTATCACCCTTCAGCAAGGCATCAAACCAGAGCTGCGGAGGGATTGCTAACACTGACCTGCCCTTCTCATCAACATGAAAAGAGAAAGCCTCTTCGGGACTGTGTTGCATTGCTGGGAAAGGATGGAGGGCAGACATTTGCCGACAGCAAAGGCCAGACAAAACATCTTCAAGGATGAGTATGAGGCAAGTCCAAGCCATTTTCTCCCTCCTCCTGGTGTTTCTTTCATGTCCCTTTGCTATTTCTTGCATGCATTTTTTCTTTGCAATACCATACGCTCATTCCGCGTGTGCTTTTATCAGTGCAGCTTTGGCAAAATGCTCCATCAAAATCAACTCTTAACAAGAAATTAGGCTTTTGGAGATGGGATTTAAGATTTGTGAAACGTGCTTACGTTTCCACGTTTACGTAAAAAATAAATAAATAAAAATGTGAATCTTAACCTAAAAGTGAGGGAGATGCACTATGGAAATATTTTGGTTAAGATGTACTGCTGTGGTGCCTTTGTTCCTTCCTTGTGGTTCTTCTTTCTAATTTGCAACCAGAGAGAGTCAGAAATGTTCTCCCTGTGAGTGTGGTTGGGGAATAAAAGCACAGCTCAAATTAAGAAGTTACTGTGTACATGCCAGAGTGTGATGTACTAATGTGCACCAGGTTTGTGTGCCTTTTTAACCTTAACTCTTGTTTTCTGTTCTCCCATACATAAACTGACCACCTCTGAGTCCATAGTATCTAGCACAGGTGAAGTCCATCACATTAAATCTCTGATTTTTCCATGTTAACTTTCATTCCAGCCTTTGATATGTCCAGCTATAATACTGGTAGCTGCTCTTGTCCATTCCTACTCTGAGAGGCAGGTTGGGCTGAAGATCTCCAGAGATTACTTCCAAACAGGACATCTATATGTGAGAATTTAAAATCACTGATCTGTTGTTTATTCTCTCAGTGTTCTGGTACCTATATACTAAACAAGCTCAACAATTAATGCAAAAACACCCTCTGCTACAGACTCCCCTCTTTGACATAAGCACAAGTGAGGCTGATGCATTTTATATATAATTATTGGTAGAATAGATTAGCATCTGGAGATTCCTCTTTCTTTATCAGCTATAAAGGAAGGTTAAATCGTTGAGTCATAGAATAATTTGAGTTGGAGGGGTCTTTAAAGGCCATCTGCTTGAACTCCCCTGCAATGATCAGGGACATCTACAGCTCCATCAGGTGCTCAGAGCCCAGCCTGACCTTGAGCATCCATTGCCTCTCTGAGCAACCTGTGCCAGTGCCTCACCACTCTCATCAGTAGTAGCGATGCTTTCCTTCCATATTGGGAAATGCATATTTCTGCCTATTAGTTATATTCTACTGCCATGAAGGAGATAGTAATTAGGCTGATGTTCCAACAAGCTACGAATGTCTTTATAGCGGGATTTACAAGCCATAAGGAACTCAAGGAAAATGGCTGAAGTCATAATTTCTTCATTTTACATTCTGAAATATTTAAAATTGTATGGTAAGGAGAACCAAGTTTTTGTTTCATCAATAAATAAAGTAAAATACCAGGATTTTCAGGTAGAGTTCTAAAATGCCTGGTTTCTTCAAGACACACATTATTCAGGGGCTGGAGTTAGGTAGAATAAATCCAAGGTAACTATTTTCAACAAATTCTCATACTTCAGGTGTGGTTGCCCCATCCCTGGAGGCGTCCAAGGCCAAGTTGGATGGGGCCCTGTGCAGTCTGAGCTGATCTTATGGTTGACAACCTTGCCCTTGACAGGGGGTTGGAATAAGATGATCTTTTAGGTTCCTTCCAAACCAAGACATTCTATGATTCTGTGATTCTAAGAAATTATTATACTACAGTGGTTAAGTCACATCTGGATTTTATGAAGACCTAGAAGTCATATCTAATATTCTAGGTTAAATTTTTGTGCCGGTTGGAAGTGAAACTCTACTTTCCTGCTAGTAATGAGTTAATTCATCTGCTCTTTAGAGCCAGTGCCATACTAAAACACCAAGGAAAAAAAAAATAATTAAACTTAAAAAAAAAAATAGCACAAGATAGGTGCCACTTCACAATGTCTGTTTGCATGACGTCATCCTGATTTGGGAAGTGAGATATTTTAATAGTGTGGATGTAGCTCATCTTCATACAGCATGTATTCATGACAGCCCCACATTATGTTTAACTGGTATAGGCACCACCAGGGACACAGCAGACCCACCTCTGGTCTACATCACTGTTATGAAGTGGTATTAATTAAAAATTGCATCCAACAGATGCTTAATTTATTTTATTTCACTTATTTTCATGGCATATCACAAGGCTTTGAATTCTTCCCTTGCTGGCTTGTCTGCAGCAGAGTGGTTTCATATCTGAAGGCAATAAGACCTTAAATTAAGGAATGGACTGTAAGCAAAACAGGGTCAGCTCATGATTCACCCAGACAGACTCACCCTCCTCAGTTCTCACACTTCAGTGTTACAGAACAAGAGTGCCACTGTTTAGCATTCCCCCTAATTCTTTGGCTTCTCACTATTTATACTTTTCAGGATTTATTCCAAGGGTGGAGGTGGTGGTGTTGGGAGATGAAATTGCTCTGTTTTTCATGAAAAGAAGTTCTCGATGGGTAATTTACTACTGTATAATTAAGCTTCAGATTTTGTTTTTACTTGGAAATGTTTTTAAAAGGAAGCCAACTATCTGGTCAGATTTGTGATGCGCAGTTGATGAGAAACAGAAGCCTAAAATGCTGATCAGAGATTCAGAACCAGTTCAATAGAAAGAGGTCTCAGATCCTCTGCAAGAAAGTGAGCAGAGGTTAGTATTTCCAGTAAGCTTCCAGTGTTGTTCCAGTATAAGTACACAACAGTTAAAAGAGAGCTTTTGGCTTGAACAACAGAGGCTTGTGTGTCATAGACAGGGGTTGTGTCTTGCTGGGCCAGGCTCCCTTTGTGATCCCCAGAGAGAAATAAACTCAAGGGTACAAGTCAGTTGTCCTGTCCTGGGCATCTCAAGAAAGTCCTCCTCCATACACCACTGCCTGAAGGCCTTTGAGACTGGTACAGATGAAGACAGATGGTTTGTGCCATCTTCTGAGATGCTTTTGAACCTGGCAGAAATACCTGCATCCTGGAGATGTCTGTTATACTTAGTTAAGCACAGGGAAGGATTGGACAACTACTTGGAGAAAGCATGCTTTGACTGCTTAGGTGAGAAGTCTCCTGAATGGAAAGATGCTACTGCTGATTCCAGCAAGATCTTTTAGCTCATTTGTGTTTTCCAGCTTGGAAGGAATAACATAGTAGATTCTGTAAGTGCATATTCTGCCTTCATTTCCCTTCCTACAAATCTTAATGCTTTACATTTATGTCTACTGTAAAGCTAGAATACTGAAAAACACTGCTCTGTATTGAGTCCCAAACAAACAACGAGAGAAAATCTGACAGATTCAGTACTTCTTCATTTTCAGATCTTCATTGATCTCTCTTTTTTTGTTGTTGTTGTTTGTTTTTGGCCCCATATTTTGTCCAGTCTTCCCATTAAATTTAAATATTTAAATCAGAAGTTATTATGAATAACCTCTTGGTGATGAAATACAGTTATCTCTATCTGAACTTCATCTTCCACATGCCAAACAAATATGGATTCAAATATGCTGATGTCTGATGTAGATGTCAGGGATGAAGCTCTAACCTAGGTTCTGGTGACTCCTAGTATCAGCACGAACTACTCTGTGGTCTGACTCAGAAATCACCTTGAAAATTGGTTATTCTATGTTCATCTCATACAGACGTTATCTTTAAAACAGAGTTATCTTTAAAAACTGTGTAAATGCAGTGCTTTGTGAAGGCCAGAGAAACAAAAAAATCTAAGACATATAAACAAACATCTCAATGGTGTGTCTGTAGGCAACAATATCAGCAAGTCCCTATGTCTTTCATCTTGAAAACATGAACCAAGAAGAAGATTCCTGTAATTCAATTTTTCCTAGATGTTTACTGCTGGAAACAAGTTGCTGGGATTAATGGGCTCCTATTCTCCTGAATTTCTCTCTGGCGTGTCTGCAAAAGTGAGTGGTTTTGATTAGCTGGGGCTAGGACTTTTTGTAATGGGAAGTGTCCCATTAGCTGTGTTCCTATGAGCTGCTTCTCAGAAGAGCCCATCAGAGGCTCAACTGAGATCTAGGTTTTGCTGGGTGAATATCTGACACCTGCCACCCTGTCTAAAAAGACTAAAGAGTATGAAAGAAAGCATAGCAAAGAGACTTGATCATGGCCAAAGGGCACTGCAGTGCCAGAGGAACAACATGACACCTGTCCATCATTCCCAGGTCAGTGTCTCAGTCATGCACATCACTGCATGTGTTGACAGAAGTCCTTTCACCATAACACAGTCCAGCAGCACGGTGTCTGCTGTTTTTCCAAATATGGCTCTAGTAACTTGGGCCCTTGCTAGGTACAAAAATAGCAAAGCAGGCCAGACATCTAGTCAGCAAGATGTTCGTGTTCCTCACCATGGAACATGGGGCAGCCATTTGTTATGAGTCGTCACTGGGAGGATTCTCTTTCAGAAGGTATGTCAGCACGATGGCTTCCCAGGCCACATCTCTTTCCCTGGTATCTGGGGCTTGTTGATCCTGGCACACCACCTGGGAACAGGCAGGAGGCCAGCCTAACAGATTGGCATGTGTGCAGGCAGGGAAGGAAGCTGAGCATCTGGCTTTAAACACCAGGGCTCAGGTTTCATTCTGAAGGTGTTGACAGGAAAATGCATGCCGGGGCTCTGCTGCTGCAAGGACTGCTAAGGGAGTAGGATGACTCTGAGGGATTTGTTGAGACAATTCTGCTTCTGAGGTCTTGCTTTCCTGCCTCCTGATTATAGAATCATAGAAACATAGAATGGCCTGGGTTGAAAAGGACCATAATGATCATCTAGTTTCAACCCCCCTGCTATGTGCATCAAAGAGCCATAAAAAAAAAGGACTGAAGGAGAGAATTCATCCCTTGAAGACAAGGTGGACTTGACGATGACAAAAGTCACCTACATGAGCTGTAGAAAAGTTTGGATCTGGAAAATGAATTCCGAGACTCTCAGGAAGTGTAGTTCTACACTGACCATTAAGGTGGGTATTACTGCCGGTGGACATCACTCTGTGCAACCAAGTGGCTTAATTCCCAAGGCTTATAATAACTGGCCACTGCAGAACCTATCCACTGTATCTTCCCTGAACCAGAAGCAGGGTAAGATATAAATTAAAAAAAAAAAAAAGAAGAAGGAAGGAAGGAAGGAAGGAAGGAAGGAAGGAAGGAAGGAAGGAAGGAAGGAAGGAAGGAAGGAAGGAAGGAAGGAAGGAAGGAAGGAAGGAAGGAAGGAAGGAAGGAAGGAAGGAAGGAAGGAATCTCCTAGACAACTGACTAAGCAAGATATATCCCACTCCATGACTACAATACCCTTTTTCCATGTAGTCAAAAGTAATAACTTTGTAGTGGAATTTGGCAGAATTCAACTTTGTTAAACAGTCTGAGACCCCGAGACAAGAGACGTTAATGGCAATGCATTATCTGGACTCGACTGTTGCAATAATTTTTCTCCTTACGACTCTAAAAGGCTTTCCAGAGCTGCGAAGGAATGACAGAAAGGTTATTTAATAGCAAGAGCTTGGCTTCTGTAGACAGCTGTTTAAATGACATCAGTATAACCAGCCACGTATTGAACCATATGCTGCCTGTATCACTATGGAGAAAGATAAATGGTATTCTCTCTTCCAACATATTAAGAACTGATGGCCATAGAAAGTGTGAGGTCCAGGGAAGGACACTTTATTGTTGCAAAAATTGTGATGTACTTTCCTTTAATGGATTCATTTGTCTGAGCAATGGCTCCGTGACACGAACAGGTCTGGGAAAAACCAAGTAATAAAAACTACTTCTACAGGGTTACTAATATTTGGGGCAGAAAATAAAATATGTTTATCTGTCAATGGAAATTCTTTTGCATAAAATTCCAGTACTAAGTGGTTTTGGTTGGGAGAGAAGAGGATGGAAAAAAAAATAGCTAAAATATTCTGTCCAATAAGTAGAAGAATTTTTAATTTGTAGTTGTCAAAAAAATAAATAGAATTAAAGAAATAAACTTTCTGGTGAGATTTTTCAAGGAGTGGAAAACCAAATTCTTCATGTTAAGCAAAAATTAATGTTGACAAGCACTTTCTCAATTCAACCCAATTATCACAAAAAGAAGTAATATTTTCCAAATCCCTTTTCATCCTAAACTTTAAATTGGTACTCTCTCCCTAATGAACATCATTCCCCTCAGAAATGACAAATAGCATCAATACAACTGCTAGAATGACGTTGGCACAGCAGTGGGGGCTGTGGGCATTTGTGGCTTTCAGAAAGTGAGCCTGGATGATCTTCATGGTTTGCACACATACGTAAACTGGTGGGAGTTCACAAATCTGGCTTTTCCTTCTGGCTCTCCCAAACGTTTGTGGTGTAATTTTGGACAAGTTCCAATCCCAAAGCCATTCCTCAGTTTCCCCTTCCTATCAGGGCTGCAGAACTCCCTTTCTTGTGTAGCTGGGGAATTGTATATTGGGATATTTTGCTCCAGACACAACCAAGAATGGGAGGAACAATTGAAACACAAAGCATAAGGATCTGTACCCACACTATTAGGGAGAGCTGTGAATTAAACCCACATCTTTTCATTCTCTAAAGCCAGAAACTGAATCAGACATGTCTGCAGCTGTATGTGCAATGGCTCGGGGTGGAAACATACTATACATAGTTTAAGAAGAAGACAGATTGTCCCCCAAAGACAGCCTTCTCCTCAGCTTTCCACAGAGCACCAGTGGTTTCCATGAGGTGAGAACGTCTCACGGAGAAGGGGTGGTGGACAGAGAAGAAACCTGCTTAATATGCAAAGGCAAGGGAAATGGCATGTAAATCAGAGCTGTCATCCCTTTCCTGACCCGTGCTGCAGCACATACTTCTGTCCGAAAGTATGTTTATACTGGAAAACAGATACATGTCCAGATTGCAAATATATAAGCATAGAAAGCATGGGAAAGAGAGCCAAAACTTCTTCAGTTCGTACCCTGGTTTCTGAATCATCTTAGATTTTATACCTGGGATATACATATGCACACACATATATGTTAGTACAAATCTATGGGCATGCATTTGTACAGTCACAGATGTGGAGATGCCCAACCTGACTGTGCAGATTTATCTCCAGGCCAGTAAGGATGGTTGCTTCAGAGACAGCACTGAGAAGTGCTTCAGGCATTGAAGGCATCATGCAGATGTCCCTCCAGGCTTCCCAGTCAAGCCCAGCCAGCTTACAGCCAGCACATTTCATTCCCAGTGTTCCATCATTGGCTTTAGCACTGTGAGCTGAGCTGTTTCAAAGCTGTCCTGGTGTCTGTACTCCATGTGTCAGAGCACTTGGGATATTTTGCTCCAGACACAACCAGTGCATCAGTGCTCTGGATTGTGAGAATTATTATCCCAGAAGAAGTGCCAGATCTGAGCTCCTTGTGGACCTGAATGAATTTAAAGGAAAATGTCTGCTGTTTTCAGGTAGAGCATGGCTTTGAATGCAGAGGATCTCAGTCCTGTGTATTTGATATCTGTGTTTGATAAGATATTGGGGATCTTAAATAAAGGCTAGCTATTGAACAGCATCTGGCTTTAATTCATGAGCTGGTTCAAATGGTGGTGATGGTGGTGAGTTGGGCATGGTGATGATGGTTGGATGGTTGGACTAGATGATCTTAATGGTCTTTTCCTTAATGATTCTGTGATTCTATGACCCCATGAAATGGACTTCAACCCAGTTTCACTGGGGAAAATGACAGTGTTAATAGAGTACAAGAGCTAATGCACACCAACACTGAATCTTCCAGGGGACAGACTGCTCCTGAAAGGTGGTTGCAATGCTGCTGCAGCCAAAAGAGTTTCAGCTGAGGGATGTTTGCCATCACTTGGCTACACAACACCTTGTGGTTGCTTTGCCTGGATCAAGCTATGCAACAGAGAATAAACATTACCTTCCAGCAAGGTTTCTTTGAATGTGACACTTCATAAACAAAACATTTCCTCTGCAGATTGCTTGTTGATTCCCTTGTATATAAAATAAGAAAATAAATAATAAAAAATTAAAAGAAAAAGGAAAATGTGAAAAGGACAGGGAGATCTAAGCGTCAAGAAGTAGAAACTGAGAGCCAGCTGTGTCACACTCCTGCTCAGTGCCTGAATCCCAACAGGTCTGCCTTGGATTTATTAACCATATTTGCTTATTGCAACAAGCACATCACCACTAAGCCCTTCTTGACTGTGGGAATATTTTACAATCCTCTTTTGGGCCCATCAAACAAGTGCAAGGAGTGGGAGAGTAAGGAGATCTCCCATTTTCCATGGGAATAGGATGCCCTTTGCAAAGCTCCAGAGTCTGTGGACATCCACAGTCAGGGATAAAGAGACAAAGTCTGGAGTGAGTTCCTGCAGGAGTGAACTCACACACTGTAAAGCAGCAAGTGCTTAAGGCCAGACCCCATAAATCCACCAAATTAGATGCTGGTGACATTATAGACCCGTTTTGTTAGTTTTTCCAGCTGAGCTGCAGACCACAGAAAATGATTTATACTCCAAGAGTTGGGATGGTGGGGGAAGGGTGAGCAGAAAGAGGGAAAGGGAAAATGGGGAGTGACTCATTCCATTTAATTTCTAATTGATGTCTCTCTTCAGGAAGGAGAAGAAACAGGAAAGAGAAACTTGTTCCTGGTGCCATGTGGATGAAAAACTGGGAGCAAGGGAGAGCAAGAAAGAATGAGATTAATATTTTGCTTCCAAATCAACATCTGGAGGGGAGCAAGGCACCCCAGAAATGGTGGGACACATGCTATGGGAAGGGGAAAATAAAGAGGAGGAGAAGGTGTGGATCTAGGGTTCATCACATCAGTTGTAAAGCTGGTATAGAGGCTTGTAGGAATGTTACACAGAGGATTTTGGCCTCTGATATAAACTTAGCTAAGGACAACCTTGCAAACGTGAGCCAAATACTTCTTCCTCTTCTTGAAACCTAGGCACTGAGGCCTATGTGGGTGCAAGGGGAAGCAGATGACCTAGGCATTTAACTCCACTAGAGAACCGAACAACATGTGAGAGGAATTGCTTGTCTGAGAAAATCTTCAGAAATCTGGCCGGACACTCTTTTCTCCTGGCTTAGAAGGATAACAAGGACTTCTCCACACCTTCTCCTCCTCTTTATTTTCCCCTTCCCATAGCATGTGTCCCACCATTTCTGGGGTGCCTTGCTCCCCTCCAGATGTTGATTTGGAAGCAAAATATTAATCTCATTCTTTCTTGCTCTCCCTTGCTCCCAGTCTCACCTCCGTGCCTGGGAAGATTATGGAACAGATCCTCCTGGACAATATGCTTGATCACATAAAGAACGAGCACGTGATCCTAGATAGCCAGCATGGCTTCACCAGGGGAAGGTCATGCTTAACTAATCTTGTGGCCTTCTATGATGGAGTGACGGCATTGGTGGACGAAGGGAAGGCAACTGATGTCATTTACCTGGACCTGAGCAAGGCCTTTGACATGGTCCCCCATCACATCCTCATCTCCAAACTGGAGGGAAGTGGATTTGACGGGTGGACAACTAGATGGATAAGCAATTGGTTGAAAGGCCGCAGACAGAGGGTGGTGGTCAATGGCTCTATGTCCAGGTGGAGGCCGGTAACGAGCGGTGTCCCTCAAGGGTCTGTCTTGGGACCGGTGCTCTTTAACATCTTTATTAATGACATCGATGAGGGAATGGAGTGCACCCTCAGCAAGTTTGCTGATGACACCAAGCTGAGTGGTGCAGTCGATACGGTGGAGGGAATGGAGGCCATTCAGAGGGACCTTGACAGGCTGGAAAGCTGGGCTCGGGTGAACCTAATGAGGTTCAATAAGGCAAAGTGCAAGGTTTTGCACTTGGGCCGGAAGAACCCCAGGCACCTGTACAGGCTGGGGGGAGTTGTCCTTGAGAGCAGCTCGGCAGAGAAAGACCTAGGGGTCCTGATAGATGAGAAACTTAACATGAGCCAGCAGTGCGCTCTGGCAGCCCGGAAAGCAAATGGGATCCTGGGCTCCATCAGGAGAGGGGTGGTCAGCAGGGATAGGGAGGTGATTGTCCCTCTCTACTCTGCTCTTGTGAGGCCCCATCTGGAGTACTGTGTTCAGGTGTGGAGCCCTCAGTACAAAAAAGACATGGAGATTTTGGAAAGGGTCCAGAGGAGGGCCACGAAGATGATCAGGGGGCTGGAGCACCTCCCCTATGAGGACAGGCTGAGGGAGTTGGGTTTGTTCAGCCTGGAGAAGAGAAGGTTGCGGGGCGACCTCATTGCAGCCTTTCAATATCTGAAGGGAACTTACTCCCAGGAGGGGAGTAAACTCTTCATAAGGGCTGATAATAGCAGGACACGGGGAAATGGTTTTAAGTTAAAAGAGGGAAGATTTAGGTTGGATGTTAGGGGGAAGTTTTTTACTAGGAGGGTGGTTAGGTCCTGGAACAGGCTGCCCAGGGATGTTGTGGATGCCCCGTCCTTGGAGGTGTTCAAGACCAGGTTGGACGAGGCTCTGGGCAACCTGATCTAGTAAAGGTGTATGTTTGGTGGCCCTGCTAGGCAGGGGGGTTGGAACTACATGATCCTTGAGGTCCCCTCCAACCCAGGTCATTCTGTGATTCTGTGATTCTGTGACTTAGCCAGGAGTCAGCCACAACTACAACTAAACTGAGTTAGTCAGTACCATTTGCTCAGAGATGGCTGTCCTACAAAAACAAGTTCTTCTAGACCTGAACCACTCCTTCCTTTAGTGTGATTTCAAGTTAAAACACAGGAGATTTAGACTGGAAATAAGAAGAAAGTTTTTTTATGATAAGGGTGGTAAGGCACTGACACAGGTTGCCCAGAGAGGTGGTGGATGCCCTATCCCTGGAGATGCTCAAGGTCAGGCTGGATGGGGGCTCTGAGCACCTGAGCTGTGGGTGCCCCTGTTCATTGATGGGGGTTGGACTAGGTGACCTTTAGGGGTCCCTTCCTCAAGTGATTCCATGATTTTGATATGGTCACTTGTGAAGGGCAAGTGTTCTGCAGTAGTGAGCTGTGAGTCAGAAGCAGTTGGGTCTTCTACTGAATGCAGCTAAGTTGCTTAAGTACTGACTACAACTTGATAAATTTTCTCCATCGAATTTAAAAATTAAGGATGATTGCAAATGTTCCCTTCCACCTATCCTGTGATAGAATGTTGTGGGTTTGTTTTAGCTGTATATATCTTTGCATTTTGCAGACTGGATAACATCCTGTGAATTGAAAAATGAAACAACAAAAAATGTTTAATCTTGGAATTAAAAAAAAAAGTTCAATCTTCATTTTCAACTCAAAAAATAGAACTATATTTAGGTATTACATGGCTAAGACTATATTTTCTCAAACACATATATATTTTTAAGCAAAATCAAAACTCATTGCTGAGATTTCCTGCTCCCTAAATTCCCATTTATGGCTCTAGACATTGTTTTTCCCAAGTTTTATACTAACTGGTGTAGCCTTCACAAGCTGCCATTGCACCTACATCTTCCATTGGAGTTTCCTGTAGGTAAATATTCTGTGTCCATATACACAGATGTCATTTTTGACAAATGCTGTCATTTTTACTAATGAGAATTGCCAATAAAGCTACAACCCTGCATAATCTGGATTGATACAGATCTCCTTTCTGTGAGAGGAATCTGAGATCCTGTATGCTCGAAAAATAGATAAAGTAATTGTGAAATAGTCACCCGAATGACTAAATCTGCCTATATGATGTGTTCATATCAAATCATCCAAGTCATAAAACTGATCTCCAAGCAAATCTTCAGGAATTACTGTTTATAGTGTCTTAGAGATCTTAAATGCAATTGGGTGCTTCAGTTCACTCAGAGAAAATGAAACGCTCGTGCTATAAACTTGAGGCTCATTTCCTTCAGCACATCTGAAAGTTGCATTTATATGGCACAGCTTCTCTGTCCCCCTGCAGATGGTCAATGAAGTGATGAAGCAAGAGCAGAACCTTAATACTGTGTAGCAGTTCTGGGCCTCTGAAATGGGCTAGGAGGCTCAAAGGTACTCGGATGAGGGGTACATCTTCAATGGATGCAGCTGAAAGCATTCCATTTCTCTTTCAATCAACTTAGTGAGTCTTCCAAAAGGTATGTTTGTGTTTGCTTCCCCATTCACATAGTTGAAGAGTCAGATAATCACAGGGGTTGGAAGGGACCTCAGGAGATCATCAAGTCCAACCCCTGCTAAAGCAGGCACCCTACAGTGAGTCACACAGGTCAGCATCCAGTTGAGTCTTGAATATCTCCAAAGAAGGAGACTCCACAACCTCTCTGAGCAATCTGATCCTGTTCTCTGTCGCCCTTACTGTAATGAAGTTCTTCTGCATGTTAGTACCAAACTTCTTATGTTCAAGTGTTAGGTCATTACTCCTTGTCCTACTATTCTAAACCACCAAGAAGAACCCAGCCTCATCCATTTGCCTCCCACCTCCCTTTAGATATTTATAAACATTAATTGGATCCCCTCTTAGTCTTCTTTTCCTCAGGCTGAACAGCCCCAGGTTACTCAGCCTTTCCTCATACAGAAGATGCTACAGGCCCTTCATCATCTTTGTGGCCCTCAGCTGGACTCCTTCTAGGAGATCTCCGTCTTTTTTGAACTGGGGAGCCCAGAACTGAACACAGCAGTCTAAATGTGGCCTCACTGGGGCAGAGTAGAGGGGGAGGATCAGCTCTCTCAACCTGCTGGCCATGCTCTTTTTAATGCACCGAGGATCTCATTTGCCTTTTTGGCCACAAGGGCACACTGCTGGCTCATGGCCAACCTGTCATCCACCAGGACACCCAGGTCCTTCTCCTCAGAACTCCTTTCCAGCAGACCAGCCCCTAACCTGTACTGATCCGTGTGCTTATTCCTCTCCAGGTACAAGACTATATTTGCTCTTCCTAAACCTCAACTTGCTCTTATTAAGCCTCAAATCCCTTCAGGTCACTCTCCAGAGGAGAAAAATAGGGAAAAAAAAAAAAAAAAAGAGAGAGAAGAAAATAAAAAGAAAGGAGGAAAAAGAAAAAAAAAAAAAAAAGAAGAAAAAATAGGGGGAAAAAAAGAAAAAAGAAAAATATAAAAAAAAGGAAAAAGAAAAGATTATACTCAAAGAATGTTAATGGAAAAAAAAGGACTATTATATCATTCTTTTTTCAGTTGTGGGGGAACTGACTGTTGAAGTCATGTGCCAAAGGGGACACAGAAAGTCTTAAAGAAAGTTAGGACTTCAAACACTCCAGAATAACATACTGTCCCAATATAAAGATGATTTCATTTTTTTTCAGTCCTATAGCTAAATTTTCTCACTTCTCCAGCTGGACCTCAAACTCATTTTCTTGTTATCTAGCATTGCTCATCATAGTTAATCACAATCCTAACCACTGCTTAATTTCCTGGAAAATATCCAGAAAAACTTTGGAGGCAGTGTAGACTATTAGGGTAAACCACAGCTTGGTTCCCAAGGTAGCTGCTCCCACAACAAACCACCCTTCTTGTCATTGTGCTTTCATTACTTTCAAAGTTTAACGATATTTGTCAGGTTAGTTTTTAGGTAAAGGATTCCTGCCCTCCCTCCAATCTCTCTTCTTTATACACCTGTTGCACTTATTTTTTCTGACCAGACATAGTTTTCTACAGTTGAGGTGATGTCATCTGGGCAACATTCCTAAATGGAAAGAGATAGATGTTTGAAGGGGAGTATTATATCTCATTCAAAAGTGGATATCTAAAAATGGGTCAAACTAATTATTTGCAATCTACGAGTGCAATTTTTTTTCTGATGACTATGAAGGGAAGTTGGGGTAAATAGCTCAGTCGGAGACCTTGAAACAATGGATATCTAAAATGGGATGAGATTGATCTCACTCATTAAATTTTCCTGCTCACAATCTGAAATGTGCACTGTTGAGTTCAAGATATCTATCAGGCTTCCACGTAGACATTAAGATCAGAATAGGGTACCAAAAAATAAATAAAAACCATCAGACAAAAGAAGATGTGCTATCTTCCAATTTCACAAAGAAAATATAAACGTGACCAAATCAACATTTTTTTTCCTTAGGAGAAAGTTGGGATAGACAGGAGACACATCTCATTCACGTTAGGAGAAATATAACTGGAAAAGCTGAAAAGTCAAAGTTAACCCTAAACACACACACATACACACGCATACACAGATGATAGGTATGAATACTGATGTTACAAAGTCGTTGCTTTTTCATCCTGAGCTGAATGGGAGATAGGAATGCATCTTTTATAAATAAATCTGGGACAATTCAGGGAGCTATATTTGTCCCAGATAAATATATTATTAAAACCTGCTCCAGGTTAATGCAGCAATGCCACTTCAATCACTGTACTAATCAATATAGACTTCCTGCTAGTGGTGGAGCTTTGATACTCATTGTTTTGTGGGTTGTTTTTTTTTTTTTGCAGGGTGGGGAGGTTAATCTCTTCTACCTTTGAATTCAGGTGCCTATAGATGAGTATTAGAACTTCATCAACTTGGAAGGAACTGGGTTGTCAGTGCAGATGTCACAGAATCACCAAATCACAGAATGATTTAGGTTGGAAGGGTCCTTTGGAGGTCATCTGGTCAAACACACCTATAGAAGCAAGCTGCTTGTATTTAATCAGATAAATATCATGCTGTAAGCCTGATATTCACATTTGCACACCAGCAAGATATACAATCGTAAAATCATAGAATCATTTCAGTTGAAAGGGACTACTAAAGATCATCTAACCCAACTCCCTTGCAATGACATCTACAGCTTGATCGCTTAAGACAGTCATTCGATACACAGAGAGAAATGGAACAAGAAGACACGAGCAGACCAGAGTCATAAATCATGCAGCTATCACCTCTGTTCATGCCATTCTGATAATCAAATACAAAGCCTTGAAAACAAAGATATTGTCTTTCTGATGGCTAGAAAAAAAATATGTGCCTGAGTAACAAGGGAGAAAAAATAACTGAAACGAGATTTGAAATGTTTTCTTTTCTTGACTGCCATTTTGACACGTGAAGAAAAGAGAACAGCATTATAATGAAAGGAAATAGTTTCTCCTCTGTTTTTTTGTAAATATCTTAATGGAACATTTGGACCTGATTTGAAAGGTTTTGACAAGCTCGTGTTGTGACGTGAGTGTCGGGTTGCCCAGCAATGCCAATCCATACAAGGAAGCAGGCAGGATCCTGCATTTGAAATGGCTTTGGGTACAAATAAGGGCTGTATTCTGTAAGTAGTCCAGAGTCAACGGGAGATTTGGAGATCAAGGAGAAAGCATTAGCCTTTATGAGGTGAAATATTTAGTACCAGCGTTTAAGGACTTAAATATCTTTTAGAGTATTGCTCTTAACTATTATTTACCTAGTGATTTATAGCTTGGTTTTCCATGCAGCAAGAAAGTCTGTTCTTGCTGCAGACTGGAGTAGTTCTGGATGTCTCCTGTTTCCTTACCCTCCTCTCTTCTCTTCATGGTTTCTGTTACATGACTTTGTTTTTATACCTCCCCCTTTGGCAGTAAGTCCAAGGTCCCATAACAAGGGTTTCATCTCCACCTTTGCAGCCATCACACCCACCAGAACTGCAGTAATGATCAGTGTGACCTTTCAGGACTTTCAAGGTAATGTTTGGATAAGACACTCGAGGAAAAGAAGAAGGATGAACTTGTAGAGAAACAGATTCAAGGTCTCCCTGAACTTAAGCAATCATCACAGTATTAATTTGTTGGTAAGTTTATTGCAGCAGCCTCACACTCCAAAAATATAAACCCAGAAGGATGAATCTCTTCTGTGGGACTTGTCACAGCCCAGAGATCCATGAACAGGACAAAGCTCCTACCCAGGAGGGCAGGTGGAACGGCCCTTTGTTCTCACAGCTGCAGGACCTGGATATGAGGGCATTTCCCTGGGCTCAGTGCCCAATTCAGACCCAGTAATTACACTGGTATGCAGGAAGCATGGGTAGCTTCCTTATATTTTTCTTGAGATCCATCCTTGCTGTCACAGTAAGCCTTTTCTAGGTATATTCCAGAGCATTCAAGAAGGGGAAAGGATTTCATTGTGCGTATCTATGAGAGGAGATTTTGCTGAAAGAAATAATGAATTCTGACATCTTCTCTGAGTATGAAGTCTCTCTCTGCCCAAGCTTGCTCCAAGGCAGTGATAATCCCCACACCTTGGGAACACAAGGCCAATTGAAGGCACGTTATCCAGGTGAGTTCACACTTGCAGTGAACTGGCTTTCCCCTGTGGAACATCCTTGCTGTTTCTTGCTGTTACCCACTCAGGCATTGCCTGGTGCTGTGCCTTCCCTTGGAAGAAGTGGGGACCCACCAAACTCCTTTGGAAAGGCTGACCTCTTCTGGGAAGCCAGGATGCAGACACTGCTCTGGTATTTTCCTTTCTAGAGACATTTTCCCAAATATGCCTTCTGCTTGATAGCTGTGTGATCTCCAAAGTGTTATGGGCTCACTCTAATTTTATCTTCTCCTCCACACTGCATTTATTTTTAAGTTCTGGGGTGTTTTCTCAACCCATTCCTCTCTGTATGATACTCTGGTATCTCTGTTCTCCTTCTTGCCAACTGTACTAGCCCTTTTCCTGCTACTCAGCATTGATCAAAATCCAAAAGTTGTGCTTGTTTCCAATAAATAGATTAGTCCATTTAGTGACACTTCACCACCCATGGCTTTTGAGAGATCCATACCCCAATAGCATCTACATCACCTACAGCTGACAGAGAAGTGTGAACCTCAGTCCCTGAAATACTACAACTGTGTTAGCAGGCGCCCTGCTTTCATTTGGGCAAAGTGGTATGTACATACCATTTATTTATTCCCTGATACCTCAAGCCATTACTTTTCTTGTCTGAGAGAATTGAGACATAAAAACCTTCACAGACATTTATAAAGAAATCTAAAAATCATGGAATAGCTTGAGTTGGAAAGGACCTTCAAGATCATCTCGTTCCAACTCCTGCACTATGGGTTGCTGTTCACTGGATCAGGCTGCCCAAGGCCCCATCTAAACTGGCCTTGAACACCTGTAGGGTTGGATCTCAAAACACTGAGCTCTTCTTCACCCTCAGAGGTGTCAGGGATGACCACATGCCCTGTGATGCCTTCTTTTGCCTTCAGTTATAATTTTGGCTGAATTAGGGTACATTTCCCTCCTAGTAGCTGGTATGGTGCTATGTTTTGGATTTAGGAGGAAAATCATGATGATAACACATCAATGTTTTAGGTGTTGTTGATCAGTGCTTACACTAAGTCAATGATTTTCTTGTTCTGCCCTGCAGCAAAGTTGCACAAAGAGCTGGGAGGTGACAGAACCAGGACAGCTGACCCAAAGGTGCATTCCATATCATATGGCACCATGCTGAACAATAAAACTGGGAGGAGTTTTAAGTCTCCCAGCTCCTAGGATAATAGTTGAAGAGAGAGTATACAGTTGGTCAGGGTAGTTAAGCTTAATCCTGGCCCTGAAATGTGTGCTCTGTGAGGGATGCAGAGTTATGCAGATAATTTTAGGAAAGATGCAGTCCCTATGCAGACCTGGCTGTAGATGCATGACCAACAAAAAGGCATCTGAAAATGAAATTATCCACTGGATCTTGCAGAACCACCTCATCTTTGCACTCCAAAATAATGAAAGGCAGCATTGCCACAACTTCCAAAGTATTATATAAATCCTTAGTCACAGCTTAGACAACTCTACACTTCAACAACTCTAAGAGCCCAGCTTTAGCATGTCTCATCTGTTTTATTGTCCCTCTTAAAAAGAAACTATGTAGGGAGACAAGATCCTGCTCCTGGCGTGCTCTCCCCCTCACACTGTGAGCAGTGCCAACTCTTGCAAAGGAGGCTGCAAAAAATCTGCAACCTGCTAGGGCTTGTCCCAGGTCTCTCATAGATACAGATTGCCTCAGATTTAAGGTTTAATGAAAGCCTGAAATCCATTCATGTTTTGCCTGAAAAGCATTCATGCTTTTTTTTGAGCCAGGTAAAAGTCACAGAATCATGGAATCATAAAATCAGTAAGGTTGGAAAAGACCACAAAGATCATCTAGTCCAACCATCAACCCATCACCATCATGCCCACATGGCTTTGAGTCTTGTTGCTTGTCCTGTCCTGTCCTGTCCTTGTGCTCCCTATGGTCTGCTTTCATAGCGTTTGGAAAAGCATTTCCTTTTAACAAGTTTTAATTTCCCTGTCTTTTATTTGAGTCTTTGCCGTGGAACAAGGTGCTAGTGGTGTGTATGTATACATACCAAAATCAGGTCCTGCCCAAGGAGGTCACTCATTACACCTGATGTCCCTTTCATCTCTCAAATCCCTTGACAAAGCCATTAGCTTCAAGTCATATTTTTGGCCTCGAGAGGAATTATCGCCCACTGAAATCAAAAGCCAAAAAGAAAGGGTTTTGCAGTTGGTTCAAGGTGAACGAGGATATTGAACTGCCCCATCTGTGATTCCTGCCCTGGGGAAAGCCAGTTAGGTCCAGCAGTATTTCTTACCCAGAGGTTACAGAGTTTACAGGGGATGGGATGGAATAAGTGACCTGCAGATTTTGCCTGTATAGAGAACCAACATACAAGGAAAGCAACTCTTTCCAGGCCTAGGTTATTGACATTAAAACCACAGAACTTAATTAAAAATGAAGGTAATTAAAGCCAGATGGAAGAAAGCTGCTTTTTTTTTTTTGTCTTTTTTTTTTTTTTTCCACATACCATGCTATAGACTCATAGCATGACTCATGGGGAGAGAGCAGTAAGTCAAGGTGACTGGGAATGTTCAAGGAACGATTATCTGGGATCATTAGTGGGGCTGGTGGGCGGCAGCTATAAACTGGGAACAGGTCCTGATGAGGTGCATGGCCTTTAACTCCTCTGGTATGTAATGAGAGCTGTAAATCTCCCCATTACAGCAACAGTGATGCCGGTGCATCCAACCAGCAGCCTTGCTTTAATCTCTTTGTGACATCAGGAGAAGAGGAGAGGGATTCTTACTGCAGGACCCGAGTCCCCTGAAGTGAGTGAAACAATCCATTTTCATTGGAATTATGTGCAGTAATGTGAAGGCTAAAAAGTGCCCTTGGGATTAAAATCTGGTCTGAATAGCTTTGGTATGAACCTCGAGGAACTGTACAAGTTTCCTGGGATTTACACCTCTTGGAGCAGAACTTGGAGTTTTGCATCTAAAATCCCTGAGCTTATCCACATCTATTTTTTTTTTTTCTCTTTTCTGTAGAGATCTGAGTGTTTCAGAAAGGAGGGAAGATTGGGTGTCCATATGGTACCACAGGTGGAAACCTAAGGCTAGGATGACCTCTACATGCAATGTGTCACAATATGAGCTGGATCAAGTCGTAGAATCACTGAATCGTTTGAGTTAGAAAGGTTCAACAAAGAACAGGGATACCTACAGCTCAATCAAGTCCAGCCTGACCTTGAGTGTCTCCAGGGATGGGGCATCCACCACCTCTCTGGGCAGCCTGTGCCAGAGCCTCACCAGTCTTACAGTAAAAAAACTTCTTCCTTGTATCCAAATCCAAATCTCTCCTCTTGCAGTCTGAAATCAGACTTGTTCCATCACAACAGACCCTGCTAAAGAACCTGTCCCCATCTTTCTTACAGCCCCTTTTGATACTGAAAGGCCGCTCTCAGGTCACTTTGGAGCCTTCTCTTCTCCAGGCTGAATTTCCCCAGCTCCCTCAGCCTGTCCTCGTAGGGAGGTGTTCCATCCCTGGGATCTTTTTTGTGGCCCCTGGACATACTTCAATAGGTCCATGTCTCTCCTGTGCTGAGGATGCTGTGCTCCAGGTGAGATCTCTAAGCGCAGAGCAGAGTGATGGATCACCTCCCTCGCCCTGCTGACCACTCTGCTTTTGACACAGCCCAGGATACGGTTGACTTTCTGGGCTGTGAGGACACAATCCTGGCTCTGTGCAGCTTCCATCCACCAAAGGTCATGCTGCTTCCTCGTGCCTCAGTGTCCTTCACTGTAGATCAGAGCCCCATGTGTTATCCTGAAGGCAGTGGGCTAATTGGGCCTAAGTTCATTTTACCTAATCTTAAATTCATATTCACTTAATATTAAATCAAACATGTCAGGGAAGGAAATTCAGATCATACGAATCAAAATCTCAGAGGTTCTAAATGCACTGAGTCTGGAGCTGATAGCAGAATCACTTCACAGTCTGCCTCCATCAACTATCCTGGCTGGAAGTCTTCTTTTGGTCCTTGAAATAGTTGGTTTAGAGGATTGGACCATTGTTTCAGTCCAAGTACAGTGGGTTCCCTTATGTATCAAGCCTTGGCTCACTCATGGGAAGCCCCTAAAGCTGTGCTCCTACAAATGTCATGCACCAGGCTGCACTTTCTGATTGCCTCCAGTCACTGAGAATTTTAACAGTTAAAAATCCAAAATCCAAGGTCCCAAAGCAGATCTCAGGCATTTCTCAGCCTTCCTGGACAAGTATCCACACACAGACCTGGTGTAACAGTTTCTGCTTCTGGCAGCAAGAACACTTATGTACTGCAAAGCGATTGCCTACAAATCATTGGCTTCAAATGGACCACATCTCTGAAAGGAATTTCCACAGCTTTTCTGGGCACCGATCACAAGCTTATTAGCCATCTGTGAGCACAGACTGATTATGAGCTCACCACCTCGCCAGGCTATCTCGTGTTGCAGCCGTCTAACTTTCAGACTCAGTTTTTCCCACTTCTGGAGTTGTACGTGCTCCCCAGTGACTATCTCCGTTAGTGATAAATCAAGAGGTTCAGTTCTATGAGCTCTCTGCCTGCTCCAGAGTTTGCCAGATTTAACCCAATATCGATCCTTACCTACTCTTTCATGTCTGCTAGGTATTGGGTTATCAATATTCCCTCATTATTGACTCTGATGTTCAAGCCTAAATAAGACGTTGCTTTTGTTAAGACGTTAACTTTTGTTCTTTCAAACCTTTGGATGTAATATTTCCATCAAAAATATACTTTTTCCAGTATATATAGATGCCTCTTTCCCAAACAGGGTGAATGCTATTTCATAAACACACCAGACACAGCTAGTCAGCCTTGAAAAGCTTTACGTTTCTTGTAAGGGGAGTGGAAAAGTGTCTTCTCTTACTGGCCAGCTTTCTGGATAATCCCAGACATTAACAGAAATGCTTTTGTTAAGTTTGTTTTATGATTTTTGAGCTCCCTTAATCTGCAGGATAAAGATATAATTTTTTTCTCGGTTATTCTTAGCTGGCTCGCATTGTTATTGTTTTTCTTTCTGCAAAACTTGAGGCTCTTTGTCTTGTAGTTTTAAGCCCTATTTTATAAACTTTTGGGTGATTTTACATTCCATGAGCTACACCATTATTTCCTCTCTGAAGAACAAGCCACTGTTTTTCTTTCTGGATACTAGAACCCACTGCCAGCGCCAACAGTGGCATTTTTTGTGCTGAGGAAAGAGCCAAGATTTAGGATTTGGAGCATCAGGAACTGCAAGGATGAGATCCGATAACAGCAAATGCAAGTAATATTCCCGAAACACGGCAGCAAGCTGTTCTTTTTTCAACTGTTCTCTGAACAATTCTCTCAACTGTTCTTTTCATAAACTATAGGCAGCAAAAATATGTTCTCATCCAACGTTTTTTCTCAAGTTTATCCTTTCTGCCTTTATAACTAGGTGCAAATAAACACTACCAGGGTTGTATCTGTACTTTCATTTTAACAAGCAGCCTGTGATTGGGCTCTGATCATTTCAAGTACTTTATAAAGAAATGTTACGGATTTCTTTTGCATTTATCCAAAAGGTCAATGCGCATCCCTGAAAACACGTTTAATCTAGGCATTATGACAATGAGTGGCATAATTCAGCTGTTACACCAAATATCTGAGACTGGCAGGTCCATACTGCTAAAAACTGGAGGCCCAGACCTCCTCCCATTCCTGCTGAACCTCAATGAGAAGAAACTCACTGTGCTTTGAAGAGACAAACCTGTGACTGCAGTTTTCCGTGTTCAGCAGTTACACACACTCTCTCCTCCCAGGTTAAAAAGTCATAAGATTTTCTTTAAAACCGTAACGTTTTCCTCAAGAGAAAGTCAAGGCTATGGATTTTGATGGTAGCCCTTTTGAGACTTTCTTGGCAACTCTATGAGCTAGGACTTGGCTGTTGGCTTCTGATGAAATCTGAGGATTTCCCCAGATCGTCAGACTCCAAGAGTTGGGATTTTCTCAGAACAGAAGAAAAAAAGCACAAAAAGAAGCATAAAATATTTCCAAACTTCTTGTCAGGAATAAGAAATATCTGTTTATTACTTGCTCGCTTTGTTGTCTCTGATCCGCTTTGAAGCCTGAATGTTTAAAGTATTTAAAGACGTGCTTATCTTGGAACATATGGTACCACTGATTTCCATGGGAATGCTGATGCTCTCCCAAAGTTACGCACATGCTTCGAAGTGCTCTGTTGGAACAAGGATCAAGGGAAAACCTTGAGCATAAATTCTGCTGTCTGAAAAAGACTGCAGAGACATCCACACCATGCCACCCACATGTCCACTGAAACTGAGGCTTTTACAAGCATTTTCCACTTTCTATCCTTTTTTTTTTCCCCCCTCTGCCATATTAATAAATAAATAAATAAATAAATCTACTTTTGTCCCATTTCTGTTTTTTTAAACAATTTATTTACCTCTATTAATTTTTTTTTTTTTTTTTTTTTTTTTGACAGGGTTCAAATTCAGGAAATCTTACAGACTGAGTCTTGATTGCAGGAGCATCTTTCCCATATATTTTTTTTTTTATTCTAAGGATGCTGATGAAAATAATGAACCCCTTTCAATTGGCTGCAGAGGGCCTTGCTTTGGGCCCAGCTCCTGGTGACACTCACATTTCCACCAGACAAAAAAGCTGTTAAATCTCAATCACTGCACAAAGCCACCCTGATGTCTCTGGAGCTCAAGATCTCAGGAGCTTGCTCATTTTTCAGCCCCACTTGTGGATGGATTAACTGTTGAATTTGCAGAGCAGGAATTGACACAAAGACTTAGCCAAAGTCTTTTTTCAGAAATATCATCCTTCCCACATACAACAGTTTCTTTGGCCTAGAGATCCTTAATCCTATAACTGCAAGTTTTAAGCTCTGCATGGCCATAAAACCATTCTGCAGCCACAAGGCTGGAGAAGGAAAGGAGGTATAAGCGATGATCTCCATGGCTGGCTGCACTTTAGATACAAGTTTGTATCTCAGAGGTTTGGGACGTAGGCTTTTGTTTGTTCAGCATGCTGATGAAAAGGCAATTGTGATTCTCATACCAACCTCGTGAAACCTGATGGAGCTGAAGAGGTGCAGAATTGAGGGCTGCTCTTCTCGCTTTCACAGGTTGGATGGTTGCAGCAAATTTACTAAGTTGATTGTCCAAGGACTTTCCTCAGGCATACAACTCCATCTAAATAGTGGTAAAGTGGTAGAACAATTCCTGACACAGTTTTAGTCACACATCACCTACCCAGCCCACTCTTGGGTGTTCTTCAGGAATTTGAATGTTTCAGGGCCTGAATCCAAAAGGCAGATGGGAAGGGGATGCCCTCTTCTGGAGGTGAAAGGGTTTAATAGCACAAATGCAGATCTTTTCACATCATGCCCTCAGTGCACCTCCTTCCTTGTCAGGTTCAGACCAAATCACTTCTGCCAAGTGTTTCTCTTAACTTTGGGCCATAATACTAAACAAGGTCTGAAAAATAGAATAACCTAGATTAAATTATGCTTTGGGATAAAAACATCATGGGAGACTAAAAGGAAGGAACAGTATTCTTGTGAGGAGTCATTAAAAAGGACTATTCAGGATGGATTGAAGGGAAATTATAGAGAGCTATAAAATTATAAGGGACAAAGGAAAAGCAAAAAGTGGTTGACTGTTACTGGCATCTTCCAGAGCAAATAGTAAAGGGGATCAAATTAAATCAGCATGTGGCATGTCCAGTACTTGAAAAAACTTTGACATTTATTGCCACAAGAATCTGTGGCCTATAGCCAGCACAATTCAAAAAGTAGATTTATCTACAGCTCTTAAACAAAGAGCTGTAGATAAACTCTCTCTGGCCATGAATTACTGGGAGCTGAGGCATTATTCTGGAGAAGAGCACTACATACCTGCCATTTTGTTATGTTCCTCCCTATAGGAACCATCTGATGCCCCAGGTGAGGTGGATCTCTGGGTTGATCCAGTGTGGCTGTTCCTACATTCAGACATGGATTCAAGGAGGGAGAGTTATTTCAGTAACTAGTCTTGTAAGTGTAATGCCTGTCACTGGTTTTGCCATACATCCCATACATCTTTGTGTCACACCAGACACAAAACTTCTGACTGAGCCACCCTCCATGCTCCCTTCTTCTGCCTTTCCAGCTTCAATATCTGTCCAGTTCAGAGACTTCATCTGCCAGCAGCAGCTGATTAGTGTAATCTTTAATTTTGCCAGCTACCTGAATGAGGGTCCTGGAGAAGAGAGCCCTTAGAACTGGTGATAAGACATCTAATAGGTTCCTCATTCACCTGCATTTCACCAAACCCATCATTTTTCCTGCACCCATCACATTAGCACCACAAAAGCCCTTCCATTAGGTGACCCACTGCTCATGGCTGCTGATGTACATCAGACATGCAGCATGGCATGATGCTACCCTGCTCTAGAGATGAAGTGTGATGGAACAAAACTGAAGCTCTTGGGGTGGCCACAGTCCTCTGAGGCGGCTTCCAGCAGAACCATGCTCAGTTTCCATTCACTTGAGGTCTCCAGTTTCTCCATCTGCAACAGGAAGGGAGTGCATCCCATCACAGTAGGGTCTGAGGTCTGCAAAAAGCTGAATTTGGATCTCCCATGTTTGCTGTTGTCCCAGTTTGGATGAGGTTCATCTTGGCAGCCTTAAGAGGAAAGGTTCCCTACCCCATTAGCTCTCCATTGAGCCATCCAGTCTTCCATGCAAGGCTGTTTTATTTGGAAAACATGACCGCTTGTGGCAAACAATATTTACAGTTTAACTTTTTTGTTGTTGTTCCGGCTGATGTGAAACTCCTTGGCTTTACAATGCGGGTTTAATAAACTCCATTAAAAGGGTAAATATAGCAACACCCTTTTGGAATTTCTTCCTCTTCTTTTCTTTTTTAATTGATTATTTCTCTAGAGGTAAAAATTTTAATGCAATGGCAGAGTATCAGCAATAATTGGATTAAATACAGAGAGGGGCAGGGGGCTGCTGATCTTTTATTTTTTATTTTTTTGGAGACCTATAAACCAGAAATGAAACAAAAGTTACTTTATATTTGCAGACAAGTGTGTGTGTGCGTGTTTATGCATTTCTCTCTTGCTTGCCAACTCTGCTCTTTTTTTCTTCTTTCAAAGCACTACAAGCAATAACACTGCAGATGATAGAACCCTTTCTGTTTTTTCTTGTTTTCTTTCCAAAAAAATGAATAAGCTTGAAGGGCATTATTTTAACTAGGCTCTTGTAATCCTTTAACGGGGCTTGTTGAAAATAAGACCCAGCACTGCCAGACACCACGCAGCAAAAAGCTGCTTAGTGCCAAACTCCTTTGCATCGGAGAAGCTGGGAACTGGCTACTTTTCCTCCTGTTCTGTGCCTGAATATGCTCCTTCTTAGGTCTCATAGAGACCTGAACACCTGAAACCTGGTCTCTGACCCTGAAGATTGACCAGGATAACAGTGTCCCTTTTGACTGACTGCACTGCCTCCAGCACAGAGCTGGCAGCTCCAAGGGCTTGACTGAGAGCTTGTAGGGTTGGTGTTATGCTTGTATGAAGTGATGTGACACTCCTGGCTCCTGCTGGAAAAAGGAGAGGTTTTTCTGGTCCTGATGGTCACGCTGAAATGCAAAAGTATGTGGATGGAAACCAGATACCAACTGGCTTAGGTCTCAGAGCTAGACCATGATCTTTGCCCCTCGCTGCCTGTTCTATCTTTTAATTTATTATTATTATTTTTATTTTGTTAATATACCATTAGTGTATTCTACTACAGTAAAATAAATAGATTCTTTCATTTCAGGAATATTCAAAAGAAAGAGAGACATTTATGACCCAAATGAACCGGTGCTCTCCAATGACAGTACTCAAGACACTACAGAGAAGAATAAAAAGGCCCTCTCTCAACAGGCTTTTCAAAAGGAGAAGAGAAAATGGCTCTAGAATATGGGATATAGGAAAGAATAGATAAGTGACACTGTCTTTTTCTGAGCTTTACTATCACAAATGTGCCTGGTAGTGAGCTGTGGTATCTCATTGCTTCAGCCATCCTCCTGCCTTGTTCTGGTTCTTCACACTCTGCCCACTCCTCCTGGATGTTCCTCTGTTAATATAAAGTTAAAACCAACAAATGTTTTGCATTAGGAGATTTTCCATCAGATGACTGAGGATCTTTTGCAGAGAACAGCCCATCCAGTTTCAATATCATGAACAGACTAAGGCCATAGAGAATCAAGCTATCCAGAAACACAGGGAAATGGGACCAGTTGGATTTCAAGACCCTTCTCCCTCTTGGCATTAGTTAGAGCAGCCCTAAAACACACCATTAGAAAGCCCTCTGCAGTTTTGTCTCCATTAAAGGAGCAGAGGGATCACAGAGCAAAATACCCATGCCTTGATTCTCAAAGATTGATTGGGTGATGAAAACAGAGAAGATCATTTCCAGGGTGGCTCTTCACCTCACCCTTCCTTATGAGCAAACAGAAGGGAGCTCTGATGGAGATGCTGCTGGCTTTTCATCATCAGTCATTAGAGTCCAGGGGAAAGGCAGTGACGTGAACACACCCCATGGGCTGGGAAGGGAGAGGGGAAATGGGAGCAAAACACTCAGAAAAGCACACCGTCTGTCACCTTATCCAGTGACCCTGAAAAGCCAGATGAATGGTTCTCTTCTGCAGGTTTTAGGCTTTCTGCAACTGCTTGCACTTTTGTTGGGAAAAAGTATTTCCCTCTGTAGGAGTTCTCAGTGGCAAATCAGTCAGATAGTGACGACCCCAGATGAGATCTTCTGGAGACTGTAAGAAAACTAAATGAAGTGGGAAATAAATTAAAAAATGGCTTAAAAGCACCCTCACAGTGTGCTCATGCTGGATCAGCTAGCTTATTTTCCAATTATAGTTGCATGTTTAGTGTGAAATCTTCACATAGCTCTGATGAATGTTGCCCATCTCGTTTCATCACAGAAGTCTATCATCTCCAATAGTTTGAACCAGAGCAAAAAAAAAAAAGATGAAACTTTTCCTTACCTTGCCCCTGCCCTTATCATGGCCCTGGGGAGCTGAGATCTCCTTCTGGACTTTTGAAGACAAAGGAAAAAGCATCCCTAAGAGCCAGATGAAGTTCTCAATCAATCACATCACAGAAGTTAAATGAGCACTGTTGAAAAAAGCTTTTGCTGAGTAGAGATAAGCTCCACTCCTTGCTTCCTTTTTGCCAGTCAGTTCAGCAGGTGCTTGCATTTTCCATTCAGAACTCAGGGGGAAAACGTGACAGACTGGAGGAGTTACCTGCATGCAACTAGGAAAAACAAACAGGGCCTGGAAATAAGGGAAAGTGGGAGAGCAGAGAGATAAGGAAAAGAACAAACACTCCTCCTTCCTCTTTCCTCCCACTCCATTTCCTGGTGAGGTCATCAGAGCTCACAGTGACCTGCTCTCTGCAGGTGTAGGTGATAGGCACTAGCTTTCCAACAACCTTTATATTCATGTTAGCAAAGTGAGGTTTTCCGTGTCCTCTAAACACACCAGCCCTGGCAGCCTGAATGCAATGCCCTTATCCAGTGCTGAAATTGAAGGGCAGGAGAAGCCACGGGAATTTTGAGTATCAAGAACAAACTGGTCTCTGACCCAGATGACAAAAATCAAACCGTAAGAATCAAATTAGTTGGACATCAGCCCCATTGCTGAGTTGAAGAACAGAGATTCTAGTCGTGGATACCCCTAGAATGGGTAAGCACGTACTACAAGGTCATATGAGACACAGCTTACACAGCTGGGCTTGGCAATCTGCATCAGCCATACTGACTTTGCCTACTTAAAATGCCAAGCTGTGCCATTTCCTGACTGAAGCCAGTGCTGTCCCTATGTTCTGTTAAATAGATGTTTTACTCTCCCCTAGTGTTATTCTAAGGAAAAGAGGCACAATCAGTACAGAGGAAGACTCAGCTTCTACCTGTTACATGCAATGGTGTCGGGAGAGCTGGGATCCAGCTTGCCCAGTGCAATACATAACCTCCATGCAAGCATCAGTGTAGACATTCATGGTACAATTCATCTGGGAAAGCACCATTCTCCAGAGCCACTGTAGCTGCCTTCAGATACCCAGCTGGTCTCCTACTCTAATCTCAGAGGAACACAGAAATGTGTTCCCTCACTCCTCTCTCCTGGTGGGGTATTTGATGAAGTCAATCTCTAGGGCAGATGTGAACCAAGAAGTGAACCGTGCCAACTGAAGTGGTGCTTCAACACAATCCTACCCCTTTGTGCAAGGTTAGCCATTCCTCTTCCTATAGCCAGGCTCTCAGTGATGGGTAGGAATTGGCAGGGAGACAACTCAATCACTTCTACATCTCCAGAAATATTCCATCTGTCTGACTCCAAGCCAGAGTGACGAGGTGGATTGGCTCCTCCATCATCCAAATCTGCTCTCCCACCCCTGTTTGAAAACCATGACCTTTGGGACCAGAAAGTGCAATGACAGCAAAATTGGCAAGTCCAGCTGTCTACAGAAGGGAGTGCATTTGGCATCCTTGTATGTCTGGAAATGGAGCTGTTTATACAGGGGGAGGGGAAGGGAGAGCTGCCATGTATAAGGTCTCAAATCGATCACTCATATTAATATAGCGTGCTACAGAATAATGAGGGTCCTATTAACAAAGGTGACATAAATAAAACCACGTTAGCTGCTTCACTTCAGAACAAATTGTTTTCCCCTAGGACCATGCTTACAGTCACAGGAATTTCCAAAAAAACATTTTCATCTCTGTGCAAGTGTGATTTACTCGGGTTACAAAATACACAGTGGTATAAATCTGTCAGAATAAGACAAGAATAAAAGGAAAGATGGACTTATGATTGAAGTGCTGGAGTGGGAATATGGAGATGAGGAAATTTTTCTCTACTACAGATTTTTTTTCCTGGATATCAGACTTTTTATATCACTTACTATTTATACTGCCTTATTCCAGATCATGCAGATCCACGCATACAAAATGTAAAACCCTTCTCCCCATTTACAAAGTGGGCTCACTAGCTCTACCTTTTTAAGCTGTGAGGCAAGGAACATCTTTACTAGCCACATATTCCAATTATTGTGTGTGCTGGCTGAGATGATTGATTTAATTCTGATGAGTTGAAGGGGCCTAAGGACTGCAGAAGAGCCAATATAGTTTAGATAAGCTGTGTTGTTTTGAGCACAGGCATCTGGATCCTATTTGAGGTGCTCTTCCACAGCTTCCTACAGGAGCAGGACTTGGCCACAGGGCCCATATGGTTGTCTCAAATCCTCTTCAGTGTTGTAATCTCTGCACAGAGAGGTGGTTGATGCACTGTTCCTGGAAACATTCAAGATCAGGCTGGAAGGGGTTCTGAGTACTTGATCTGATTCTGGGTGTCCCTGTTTATTGCAGGGGAATTAAACCAAATGGCCCTTAAAGGTCCCTCCCAACTCAAACAGTTCTATGATTCTAATTTCATCTTGTTTTCAGTGCTGTTTTTTTAGACAACTGAACTATAGCTCTACTCAACGTATCAGGGCTCAGGGAAATTGCCAGCACCTAATGTCTATGGCTTTGGAAAAACACTGGGGTATCTGAGAGGTTAACAAGAGGCATAGATGAGAGATAGGATCTCTAGGAGACTGAGATGGTGTGCTGGAACAGCTGCTGCAGCCAAAGAGTTCCTGAAATGACCTCAAATTCTGATGCATAAGCAGAGGAATTGAGCTCTGAGTGTGCAGCCCTAACCAGGCAAAGGAGAATTTGCCAGCATGAAGCTTCTCGTAGCTGGGTGATTGAAATATTTGCTTTGGCTGTGGGAAGCTCCTATGACTGATCTGAAATCCTGTTATTTTGCTACCAAGGAACACATCTTATCTATTGAATGTGGGTTCTCCCTTATAAAAACTATTACACTTTGTGTCATGTTTTAATATCCACTGGGACTGAAAAAGAAAGTTCAACTCGGTCAAGAACTAGAGAGTTCAAGCACATTCTGAAGGAGACCCCCTATAGAATAAAATTCTATGTCCAACAGACCCTCTGCCCTGCCTTGAAGGATGGACAAGCTGCACCTCAACTGAGTGTCCTGATGATTTAAGGTATAGATAAAGTCATTTGGGTTTTGTTTTTGCAAATGCTGTGCAAGTTTCTTACCATCTCTCGCCTCTCAGTCAAAAGATTTCATTTTGCATATGCTCAAATATATTTTTTCTACACTTGCTCTTTTTTCTTTTCTTTGTTCTTTTTTTCCCTTTGCATCACCAAGATCTGTTGATTATGACCCAAGCTGATGTCATGATATGTTCTGAGTTGTACAGAACTATAATCTGGGAAAGGAAGAGATCAGAAAGAGGGCAAAAGAAGCTAATCTAAGACAATTCTGGGATGCTTAAAACTGCTTCCAGCCATACAGGTTTAAGCTCACGGCCTACCAGAAATATATTACCCACACAGAATACTGTGAGCATGGATTACCTGAGGCCACAGTAAGGCACCATAGTGCTTTACCAAAACTAGAGCAGGATCGTGATACCTCTCCCAGCACCCATGGAAGATTAATAAAGGGATGCAGCACTTGACTACTGGCTTTCATGTTTTGCTTCTCCAAGGTCACAGCAGAGAAACAGCAGGACCAAATCACAGAATTGTAGAATCACTAAAGTTGGAAAAAAAAACATTAAAACCATCAAATCCATCAACCCACCCCCACCATGCCCAGTGACCATGTCCCGCATTTCCACTGTTCTTGAACACCTCCAGGGATGCTGACCCCACCACCTCCTTGGGCAATGCATCACCACTCCTTGGGAGAAGAAATTGTTCCTAATATCCAACCTGAATGTAACCATTCAAGGGGGTCTGTTTGAATTAGCATTTCTGGTATGCACTGAGCGCTGAGAACGCTCCTGTTTGAGTGGAGTTCTGGTTCCACTTGTTCCAGTGAATTTTTTCAACCACGTCTGTCCCTTATTTCCCTCTCCTGCCTTCCACCTCTGCCCCCACTACAGAGACATAAACACAGCTTTTCTGCATCCAGCACTGTACACAATCAGAGCAGGGTGTTAATAATAAACAAACAGGCACCATATAATTAAATGTTCCCCTTTGCAGATGTATCCCTGTGAAGCTGGCACGGCTGCTGCAGTCTGGAGGAGAGCTGACTAGTGAAGAAGCACATTCTTTTCTCTGCTAATAAGACCCCAAGCCACAATTGAGCAATTGAGCAATTATATTCTTTAAGATAAAATTCTGACTCATGCAAAGGACTCTTAAAAAATCAGTTTGTTGCTTGTTATTTTGCTCTGCCAAACATCCCATGGTGACCTTCTTTATTCTTTCCTGCTCACAGTTAAGTGGAACGACAGCTCAAGGTCAAGAACAGAAAAGAAAGCAATTTAAAGCTAAATAGAATGAGGTAGTAAGTTTCAAAAGACCAGAGATGAGTGAAATGGAAGGGAATTCCGTTGTTAAATTTGAAACCATGGCTGATCTCTGTTATCCCTGTGGCATATGAGAGTCGCAAAAAGAACATTCCAAATTTTTCATCTTTTCCTTAGTACCCTTGACAAATAGGGAAATACGAGGCTATATCAAAATTCTGGCTTTATCAAGTGCTGAAGTTCAGTGACATATTGGACGTGATCCTGAACTTTGAATCTTGGTCTTTAAAATGCTTTCAAACCATGGTGCACAGCCTGATGGTCTTGAGATTGGGCAGCTTGGCTGAGAAGAGCTACCTCACCTGCTGCATTGTGTCCTGGAGTGGCTGGTACTGAATACTTCAAAGGAAATGTCCAAATGACCACGTGAAGAGCCAAACAAAGACTAAGTTGACCACAGAGAAGATTTTTTTTTTTTGTCAACCAGTTTGCTGACGATTTATACCAGATACATAGGAATGCCCAGTCCTACTCATTTTTATGCTGTTAGCATAATTCAGGTGTGTAGCTGTTCCTTGTGGCAAACAACTGCACAACCCAGGAATGTACTTGAGCAACTTGAGTTGTTTGAGTAGGGTAGCAGTCATGGCACTAAGCTTGATGGAGTTCAAGGAGAATTTGGACAACACTCTCAGACATAGGATTTGATTTTTGGGTGTGGGGCCAGGAGTAGGACTCAACCATCCCCATGGATCTCTTCCAACTTGGGACATTCTATACTATGAACTCTCCTATAGTGCCAGTCAGCTATAATGCCAGTAGGACCATAGCCAAGGTGCTTACAAAGGGATCACCTAGAAAAATCCAAAACTATCACAGCCAGAACTCACTATGGATCAAAACAAAGAGCTAGCAATGCATAGGAAAGCCATGTTCCCCGACAGCATCTCCTAGATATCCCATATCTTGAAGGAAATTGCAGTATTTGTAGCCTAATGGCAAATTTTCCAAAGAGATTCAGAATTAGGCTTCAACTAACCAAGGAATTACATATATATCCTCATATTCTATCTTGATCACGTTGGTCACGTTGGGGAGCTAAATGATTCAAAGTAATGTGCTAACTTTAACCTGAGCAAAATGTGGAGGAGATTCTTCATGAGTTAATTATTGAGCCACAGTGAAGAATACAGGACGAAATCATGCTAAGAAAAGACTAGAACTATGAGAGAAAGTGAAGTTCTTTAAACAAGCTACTAATGAATGGCCAGCAGACAGGAGCCAGCAACAAGACAGCCCCATGCAATGACCACTTTCAGCTTGTGGTGACCACTTACTTGGTAGAAATATGAGCAGACCAGGTTATGCTTAATGCTTGGTTACAGTAAATTCATTTGTCATTTTCTTTTGTCTTCAGGCAAGAGTTAAGCTCTGGAAACTGAACGTTGATTTTGAGAGGGATAAAATCTCGGACAAAAAAATCATTAGTGCTTTTCATCAGAGTTTGATAAGGTACTGCCAAACGGGAGCTTGAGCAGACATCTTCTCCTGGCACCCACAAGGCAGCAAGCAGCCAGAGACAGAATGAAACTAGCCACAGATTGATAGAAAGGGATACCAGGGAGGAAGGGCTGTTGTCCTGGCAATACTGCAACACCACAGAATGATACCCAAAAGCTTAGATAATAATCTCATCTGGGGCTTAACAACATAGAGAGCTCTCACATGGGAGAGCCAGAAAATAGAAGTTTGAGGACATCATCCAGCAGAACGAAGTCAATAACTGGGTGGAAATGAGGTCTATCCCAGTGGAGGTGGTCTAAACTGGGATAGAAAGACTGGTCTGAAGCTCAACCCACTTGAAGTCACGCAATACTGAACAGACCATAGGAAACTATGGATATTAAGAAATGAAGAGGGCACTACAGCTTAAATACAAGATTTTTGAGCTGGAGTGGGACCAGTGTATTGAAAATTTAGTATTAAATGGATGTATAGGATGGGATTGGAATACAGGAAGGAAATTATTCTGCACTATGATCCTAAGGAAGGATATGATATGTATCTCAGTACCTTTTTGAAACGTACCCAAAATTTAGTGATATTGATGGGATGCTCTCTTCATGGTAGCATCTTTTCTTCAAAATAGCTGTAGGAAGTTCCTAGTTGCTTGTTATCAACATAGGGAAGCTGTTGTTAATAGCTGGGCTTCCAGTGGGTGAGACTTAAGAAGTGTATCAGAGTTATAAAGGACCAATAAAATTCTTACACGCAGTAAATGGATACTTTGCAGCTTTTAACATCTTCCGCAGTTCTCTTACTTCCCTGGTGTTTATTTTTTCAATCACCATTTTAAGGCTGCCAGAAAGGAAGAAAAAGAATTAAGTAAAGATGGAGTAGGAGAAAGGAAGGAGAAGGAATATTAATAGGAAAAAAAAAAAAAAAAAAAACCTACTAAAAATACTAGCAGGTGTTTACAATCAATCAGAGCCTAAACCTCCCAAGTTGCTTCTGCAAATTGCTTGACTTTCTTTATAGGGCAATTTTGTGGGGTGCAGAGCTTCGAAGCCATGGAGTTAAATGACTGGCATGGTTTTGGCTCAGGGGCTTTTTTGAAACTTTTGGTTGGATTGGACATTTTCACTGTCTACAAACAGTATATTTGACTACGTTCTGTGTTCAGTGGGAAACTTTACTTCTGTTGAGCAATAAAATCCTGCTTCACTATGTTGAAACCTCTCTGATTTCAATAGGGACAGTAAGGACTTATGAAGCTGCTCCCAAGAAACAAAAGTCAATTCTTTACCAACCAAAAGAGTACATGGGATTTCAGAACTACAGATGTGTTTAGGAGACAGTCACAGAATACTTGCCAACGTAGCAGCACCAGTTTCAGAAGCTATTTCTTTTGTCTGTGAATTAAGCCTTTCCACTGAAGGTTACTGTTGCAAACAGTCGTGCCTGATGGCTTGAACTAAGTCAATTAACTTTGCATTGAAGCAGATTTAAGATAGCTCAGCTGGTCTGCTCCCTTCTTGGCACATTCTCAGACCATTCTGGTACATGTACATGAGCACATCCTTCATGCATCAGTGAACTGTAATGTGAAAGGTTTGAACATTTCTTCTGAGAGTGAGATGCAGAGGCTTGATTTAGGAGCCTGTAATCTCTAGGAAGTGTCTGTGCAGAGAAATTCTGGATTAGATCCTCAAACAACAACACAATGGGTGCTGAGTGTTGGGAGTTAGGTGGAAATTCCAAAATTTTGGCATTTTTTCCCCCTAACTTAAGGAAGAAAACACAAAACACCTACTGAAATTTACATAAAAGTACTCTCAGAAAAGCTTTAACTCTTGGATGCCAAACTGATTTTAAAATGTAAAAAAATACTGAACAAGGGAAAAATAATATAGTTTTTGTTTGCTGAAGCCAAAATCTGTTGCTTCAAAATCCAGGATCAAAGAAACCTTTCCCATTCCAATTGGGATTTTGACTGAAAATACCATCAGCTGATATTTTTAAGACAAGAACCATTCAAAAGCATATATTCCTTTCAATTTTCTCCAACAGAAAATACATTTAAGGGAAACCTGAAATTGGCCTTCTCTGAAGAGCATTTTGACAAAAACAGTGGAAGCTTTTTTCCTTAGGTAAGCATCAGCCCATCCTGCTGATAATAGGTTGTTTTGAACATGTTGCTTACACCTTTTGCACCAGATCCTGCTGGGCAATGGGTGACCAAAACACTCTGTAAGTGTTCTACTGATCCATCCCTGAGACAATCACTGGGACAAATGATAGATGAGGAATGTAGCCACTCAGAATTACCTGCCATTCTGGAGTCTGGAGTGGTATGAGATAAAGAGATGGAGGAAGGTATATATTTGCAAAAAAAAAAAAAAAGATAAGAAAAGAAAAGAAAAGAAAAGAAAGGAAAAGAAAAGAAAAGAAAAGAAAAGAAAAGAAAAGAAAAGAAAAGAAAAGAAAAGAAAAGAAAAGAAAAGAAAAGAAAAGAAAAGAAAAGAAAAGAAAAGAAAAGAAAAGAAAAGAAAAGAAAAGAAAAGAAAAGAAAAGAAAAGAAAAGAAAAGAAAAGAAAAGAAAAGAAAAGAAAAGAAAAAGAAAAAAAAAGAAAGAAAGAAAGAAAGAAAGAAAAAAGAAAAAAAGAGGGGAAGGCAGAAATTCCCTTTGTTTTCCATCAATTCTTAAAGCCATGAAATGCTATTGGTGGCACATAGCCCCCTCAATAGATTTACATTACATCTCTATAACACTTCCCTCTAGTTTGCACAGGTAGCAGTGATGCTCAGAGTATATTAACACTCAATATATGGTAAAATTCCTTTTGTTGTGCTTACACATGGAACTTCCTACAGATTTCAGCATTGCAAGAAGAAGATTCTCTCTTCATTAGAATAGACGTTCAAATTTGTGCATAGCCAATGTAAGGCAAGTAAACTCCACATCACCTTGAGAGATCTGCCCTAATGGGTGTGGAAGTGACACAAAGAAAGACCAGATTTCCATGTCCTGCTTGCTTGAAGGGTTTATTGGTGACCAAAGGCCCAGGTGGACTAATGCAAAATTAGTCCCAGAGCTAATGTCCTTCTTGGGCTACGTTCCAGTTCAAGTCCTGGCACAGATGGGTTGACCTTTCCGCTGGAACAACTTGTCTTTCACCATGGCTTATAGCAATAGTCTTGATAGTTGTGGTCAAGATCATCTTGAATTCAGGAGATGCATGTATCCTCCACTTGTTTAGCTGCTACACCTCCTCTCAAAAGCCTTTCCACTCTTCCCGAGGTGGATAAGCACTTCCTAGAGTGAGTCAAGCTTGCAAAACACAACCCAAAGGCAGAGGAAACAGACTGGAAAGCCACAGAGTGTCAGTCCCATGTTCTCACCCAATGCCAGCCATTCTCCTATATCCTCAGGGTTGCATGTTTTTCCACATACTGTTCAATTTATTATTTGCCAGTTCCAAGTATAGCAAATTCACAGAGTGAGAAAAATCTCATTTTGAGTTGGTTTTGGCTTCTCTCTTGGAGTTGGACTCATTTGCAACAAGGTTTTTGTACTTTATTGCAGCAAATGCCCACGGGTTATTATTTCGGAGAGCCATTAGGGAAAAGAATCCAAGGGGGACAGTGGGCTGAAAGGAGGCCAGGAAGAAAAGAACAAAGCTTCTGAAATGCATCATTTTTCACCTTGCCATAAAAACAAATGGCAGAGAGAACCTGAGCTAATAAACACCCATTGGGAACGGGGTAATTTTTTCCCCTTTTTTTGGCTGTGACTGCTGAGGGTTTTTTTCACCTCTTTTTAAATACATGTAAATCATAGGAAAAAATGTATTTCTGTTCACACTTGCAAGGAAATATCTTGGGCCAAATTACATCAGAAATTGAAAAAAAAAAAAAAGAAAGAAAAAAAAAGAATGAGAAGGCGGGTGAAAATTGTTAAAGTATGGGAGCAAGATAGATAGATGGATAGAGAGGCAGAGACATAGAGAGATCGACAGATAGAGAGATGAAGAGGCAGACATAGATAGGAGTAGATATTTGGACCTGGATTTGTGTAAGGTGCTGGACAGGCAGCAATCAGCCTTGGAGATGCTGATATAGAGGTAGATCAGAACCAATATTAACATAGTGGTTAAATCAATAGGACACTTTTCTCTTGGTTTGCACAATTGTTTCTCCAAGTACAATGTGTCTCCCAAGACACAAGATCCCAATCAGCTATCTTTCTTTGACTGTTTTTCTCTATGTCAACATTAGGAATTGAGAACGTGACAAGTTAATTCACTATCTCTTGTAATTTTATTAAACATATCTTTCTCTAAAGACAACATTCAACTTCTGTCATTTCTGCCTCAATTCAGCAGAAGGTGGCATTGATCTTCAAAGTCAGAAATGGTCACCTGAGCCTCTGTGTAGCCAGTGGTGAGAAATAACAACTCATCATATCTCAGAGTTGCAGCTCTCACTTTACATACATAAAATTAGGTGAGGAGGACACCAAGTACTTCATCATCCTCAGGTCATTACTTGCAATAGGACGAGTAATACGGAGGAATCTCACTCAGAAAGGAGACAATGCACTCATTGTTCAATCAGTTGCATAACCATAAATCAAATGCAGATTCTATGTGGTATAATCGTTCACTGTAATCTAAGCAAAAATATCTGATTATAAACTACGTGTCTTTTTTGAACGATTAAAACTTAGAGTTGGAAGAATAAAAAATATACCTACATCTTTTCTCTGAATGAAAATGCTTTCTGAAGCTGAAATGTTACTTTTTTTAATAGAAAACTATTTATAATGACTTTTTTTTTTTTCTTTTGAAATTATGAAAAATAAAAAAGCTTAAAAAAGATGTCCAGTCAACACACTGCTTTTTCTCCTTTTTTTTTTCTGGAAGGAAATAGTACAAGAGAACGAGCATCAAACTTCTACTGCTATAATAGAAGAGTTATTTCTTGGAGAGGAAAATATTTTAAAATTTTCTGTTACAATGGAAACAAAATCATCCAAAAAATTAGGAAAAGAAAAAAAAAATAATATTCACTTCTCTCAACCAATTTCATCAAAAATCACCTTTGGTTTATTCAGTTCTGCATAAATTGACAGGAAGAAAGGCAATCAGACAGAAAAGCTGGGTAAATAAATCCCTGACCCATACTGTCTGATGGATAGCACTGTCAGTATATGTAAAATCATGTATTTTCTTAAACTGAAGGAGTTTTTAGCAAAAATGAAAACTGGCTCGAAGCACAGGCAGAAGGGTACATGTCTCTCTTGCTCCAACTGCATCCCATGGCAATAGCTAGGGTAGGATTCATTGGGCGAGTTGTGGACTTCCTCATCCAGTAGCAACCATATAAACAAGGTCGGAAGAATCATGCCTTAAAAGTTCCTATTTCTCCCCACTAACTCTGAAGGCAGCCCCAAGTGGTGGTTTCTACAGCACGGGCTGAGATGAATGGGAGAGAGGGGCTGAGTCAATTGCAACCACAGCCATATGGTTGCCTGTAATGTGCTGAGAACAGATGGATCAGCGAGCGATTTACAGACCTAATAATGCTATATGATCCCAGCACCATAATGAAGTAATATTATCCCCGGTTTGCAGATGAGGAAATTGAAGCAGAGAGAAGTGCAGAGCCCAGTCCAATTTCTGGCAAAGCCCAATTATTTGTCTGTCATTACCCATGATGAAGAAAATCTGGGAATATAATGCAGGCCTTTAGAGCCTCAGCCTGATACAGGGAATCCCAGCTATAAACTACACTGTTATTCACGGGACCTGGATCTGACGTGGAAAGTCTCTTGTTTTGCCCTGCAGTCTGCTTCATCGCAGTAAATCAGCTCAGCACACCCTTCCAGTTCTGGTTTTGCTGCAGCTCTGAGGACTGCTGGTTCTCTCATGTCTTCCTGCACGTGGGTCTGGCGTAATTCTTTAGGGAAATCCCAGAAAACGAAACAGTGAAATGGTCAAGAGTGATTCTGCTATTAAAGGTCACATTGCTGGTTTTTCTGGGTTTGGTTGGGTTTGTACCTTTTCTTGCTTCATTCCATGTTTCAAAGATGTGGATAGCTGGACACCTTATGGGCAGCGGAACCAGTGCTTCCCAATCTGTGTGCGTAGAATCAGCATAGAATCATAGAATGGCTTAGGCTGGGAGGCACCATAAGATCATACAGTTCCAATTCCCTGCAGGGCTGCCCTCTACCAGATTGCCCAGAGCCCCATCCAGCCTGGCCTTGAGCCTATGAAGCCTTGAGCCAGCTTTGCTGGGTATCTACAAGCTGGCTTCATTACAGGTCCCCAGCTCCATGGGTTCTCAAGAAATGCGTATTTTTCTGTAGCTGGCAGTGCCAGAGCTATTAGTTCACTGCCTTTCTCAAAGGCAAATTGGAAATCATCAGGTGGGGGGTGGGTGAGGTTGTGGCTGCTTGCAGCTCCCATTTTCTCCAAGGGCCTCTCCTAGAGCTTCAGAGACCATTTCCTGGCACTGCTCCTGAGAAAGAAGGCTGTGGCAGGTGAGATGCAGGCTGGATGAATTGTCCTGAATGGTCTCAGATTGGTCACGGGTTGAGCATCCTGTTGCAGAGCATGGAGATGCCTTTTGGGGAACGTCTGTGCCAGATAATGTGTAAAAAAGTAAAGTTGCTAACAGATACCAAAAACACACCACAACGCCAAGCTGAATTCCCAGATAGCTCTGAAGTGATGAGCTGTGTGGAGGACTGCTGCAGCACCCAATAAAACACAGCTCAATGCCCTGAGGCCACAGTCAGACAGAAGAAGGCAATGGCTTCAACACCCTTTGCACTGAGCCCAAACTGCCATAGCCCCCTGGCACTGAGCACCACATCAATATAAGCAAATTGAAAGTATTTGGGTGGGCTAACTGTGCTCTGGCTCATTTATTGCCTGGCCTTTTGAACTTGGCTGAGAGCTGGCAAAGAGGAAGACCAAGTTCTGTCCCATGCGTTCCAGCTCGTTTTCCACTGACGTTGTGCTTTCAGTGACCCAGGTGAGAAAACAAATAGGTTGGATCAGTATTGTACTGCTGGGGCATATGGCTGTGGGGGATCAGTGGGTAACAACTGGAATCACTGTGTCAGCTTCATGGCCTGACTTAACTGCTCACTGTGAGCTCACTGCTGTCAATCTCCCTTCTTCCATCACTGCTTCAGCCAGCTGATACACATTTTCAGTCCTCATGCCTGCATGTTGGGATGTGGGTTGATGTTATGCTGAATCTGGTCTAAATTGTAGGCTCCTGTGGGCAGGGATGGTCCCCCTTCTCCTTTTCCAGCTGTGTGGTTTTGACACTCTCGTAACCATTGTGTAGCCACATGGTAAATCACAGTAACTGGAGGCTCAGGCAGAAAAGCAAGGAGGTTCCCATCAGATCAGCTCATCGATCCCACTCACCTCGAGGCTGTGCAATTAGCTCCAGCGCAAGGGAGCACGTGGCTGGGGCTGCAGGGGGGAAGGAGCAGGGCTTCTCTCTTCTGCCAAATTAGGTGTGATACAAAGCCTCTGGTTTCACAGTGCTTTAAGTGGTGTACAGCTATGGGGATGCTTCTTCCGCTTTCTCTTAATGCTAGCAAGTTCCCTATACCAGCACTAACACTCAGGTGACTGCAGGAGGCACTGGATCAGGGTCATCATGGGGGTGTAGGATATTCTTCTTTGGTATTTTTCCCTGGCTGAGGTTGCAGCCAGGTCAGTTCTTCATCTGGCACCACGCAACCAAGCGAGGAGCACGGCGGTCAGGAGCTGCAGAGGAAGACAACTACCAGCTCTATTGGCAGGACAGACTCAATGCTTTCAAACCTCTTGCCAAACAGCTCTCCAAGACACGAGCTGGCTGGGTTGCAGGAAGCAGATCTGAAGAGCAGAGCAGGCCAGCACAGCACAGAGACTTGCACAGCAAACCAATTGCTGAAGCGCAGTCAAGGAATTTTGTAGCTTCAGGCAAGTGAAGTGTTTCAAGGAGCAAAGGGAGGAGGCAGGTGGATTTACTGCAGATCTGCAACATGTAGGCACTGAACCTCAGCAGGGACTGTTTGGATGGCAGGTGTGCATGGGGGAAACAGAACAATGATCCCACTGCAGGGAGAAAATGGGGAAGGGACACAGTGTGAAACAGCTCATGTCCTTGTGTAATTCAGGAATGACATGAAACACACTTAATGTCCATTCGCCTTTCTGGACCTTGCACTTGGAGCAGGAAACCTCTTTTCCAAAAAGGTGCCACACTTTATCCATCCTACCCTCCTAAAGATTCCAAGCTATCTGGAGAAAGACCTACCCATGATTAAAGCTGTACTAGCTTAGATTAGAGTTTGCCTCATTCTCTTCTCTTCTCTTCTCTTCTCTTCTCTTCTCTTCTCTTCTCTTCTCTTCTCTTCTCTTCTCTTCTCTTCTCTTCTCTTCTCTTCTCTTCTCTTCTCTCTCCTCTCCTCTCCTCTCCTCTCCTCTCCTCTCCTCTCCTCTCCTCTCCTCTCCTCTCCTCTCCTCTCCTCTCCTCTCCTCTCCTCTCCTCTCCTCTCCTCTCCTCTCCTCTCCTCTCCTCTCCTCTCCTCTCCTCTCCTCTCCTCTCCTCTCCTCTCCTCTCCTCTCCTCTCCTCTCTTTTTGGGTCATTCAGACAAAAATAATGGTATTCTCATATGCTTTGTTCCAATATGATTATGAGCTTCTCAATGGATTCCATATTGAGCCCTCAGTTATAACATTAAACCAGCCAGCTCCAAACCACAAGATGATTGAAACATTCTGGTTCAGCTGCATGCTCCAGCACGTGACAAATCAAGCTGTTTTAAATGCATCAAAAAATCATGGGATGTATAAGGAATGCAGGTGAAACACAGTCACAGAGATCTGAGGTTGATAGGAGTGGCATTTGGAGAGAGCCACAGGGGGAGATGATATCCTGTCTTTCTTTTTGAATTTAAAATAAATTAAGATAGAAAAGGATGTGAAGAGATAGAGCTTAGTACATTATGGACCACATCAGGGTTACCTGAAAGAACCTGGACAAATATGTCTTTGCCTCCAAAATTCATTTAGCTTAAATATGAAGAGCCTGTGACATCCAAGAGGATGATTGAAGAATCTCAACACTGAGCAAAGCCTGGAAGACAGGAACAAACAAATCTACAGACCTGCAGGTATCCATGAACCACATGGACCTACAGACCTCAGAACTTTGAAAATATGGAGTGTGCAAACTACAGTATGAGACACAAGAGATGTTCTCTGAATCACTGATTTTTATTTAAAATTCCCTAGTCTGAAAATTGCTGCTGAAAAATATCCATTTGGATTTTTACTCTTATTTTTTCAGACTTTTATAACATGTTCTGATGCCACGGATGCACGTTTTAATTTCAGGTTGTATATTTGACTGTCAGGATAAAACAATGATAAGAATACTGGTGTATTAATTGCAGTGAAATAATTATCAGTGTGGTTTTGTGTCCTGCTGAGCTCTCCATCACTCTTTCCAGGACTTCTTACATTATAGTGTTGATTCCGATTGAGCTGAGTATACACAATCCTTTGTAGCTCTTCTGGATTCATTCAAGGCATCAGAAGTGATTTTTTGGCCAGTGTAAACAATAGTAATGGTAAACTTCAACTCATTTGATGTGGCTTTTGTATTTCAGTAAACCTACAGATTTTTATTTTTTTAATAAAAGTGAGAAATGTAAAAGTGAGTGTAAATGTATATTGTGCTTGCATTATTAGCTGGGAATTAGTCTGAGTGCATTACATCAGCCTGAAATATTAATTTTTCAGAGTTCTGAGCTCCCTTTTGATTTTGAGGCCAAGACTTTGAAACATCAACTGCACTGAGCACTGATTATGAGGGCTGCTTTGAAAGTAATGCTTCCTATTTTATTATGTTGGCCCATGAGGTCAGAAGTGGATGTTGGTGGGATGGCAGTAGAGGTTGAATCTTCCCAACAAAATTCCACTGTATTTTTGTGTGACAGATGGCAGCAGAGGGACAACCTGACAAAATGGCATCTGAAGTGCGTATGAAAGGGGTGGAACTAGATTCCAACAGTGGATGTGAGCACAGCAAGGTGGTGGGTGGTGCATTCCAGCTGTGGTGACAGCAATGTGAAAGACAAGCCACATTTTTGACAGCTATGTACAGCTGTCACATCACAAAATGAAGAGCTCGTGTTCACTGTTGGAGAAAATGTAGAGCTAATGCTGGCAACTATATTGAAAAACAGTGTTTTATAGCTGAGAATTTGTGTTATCAAATAGTGCTATTGTGTTCTTTGTAGTTTCTGTGAGAATAAATAGGAGGCATTACTTCTGGAGCAAACTTGGGAGACCTTTGCAAAATCTTTCCTTTTCGCTGTGAATCGAAGCTCCTCTGCTTTAGCTCAAAAGCCCAATTCTGCACTATTTATCTGCTTAGGTTCTAATTATCCCATATAATTTGTAGGCTTAGGGCTGTAGGCTCTTTGTAGTTGATGGAGAGAGACAGCTGCAACTAGAGGTCAATCCTTACCTTTGTAGGACAGGATGAATTGCTCCCAAGGGCTGTTACTCTCCATCCATTCCTCATACAGTAACCCTATAGACACAATAGCTATCATGTTGTTTCTTCAGTTAAGTGTCAACCCTGAATCATCAAATCATAGAATAGAATCGTAGGATCACCAAGGTTGGAAAAGACCTCCAAGATCATCCAATCCAACCATCCACCCACCACCAATATTTCCACACTAAACCATGTCCCTTAATACAACATTTAAATGGTTATGAGGTTGGAGGAATTGAGGTCCACAGCCCAGCTGTTTGCATCATCAACGATCATTCCCCATTCTTCATGACCCAGCACAGAGCAATCCTTCAGGTCAGCAGAAAGATTGAGCACTTTTACTAAAAGTGGGTATTTATGCCTCTGGGGATGGAGGTTTCAGGAAGTGATGCTGAAGTGCCATCAGCCATGCAGTTCACCTCTTGCACTCTGTCAGCCCTGGCTCCACATTCTTTGCTCTTGGCCTCCCTTCTCCCCTATCCAGCCCAGCTGCAGCCCATAGTTATGGAAGAGAGCTGGTGTGGAAATTATTTTCTCATGTACCTGGAGACCAGCATAATTTCACATTAGAAGCTAAAATTAAAATCCTATTATAATAAAAGCAACCGGAATCCCAAGAGGACAACATACCAAACATTAGCCGAAAACACCTTCCTGAGCATGCAAAGAAAATCATAAGGGAGAAGGGCATCTGTTACTAAGATCTGAGTGCAAATTCTTTCCACCTGCCATGGGCAGAAAGTCAAAAACCCTTCATTTTCTGCAGAGCGCCTGAGCCGCCCATCTGGATGACACTGTAAACTTCATTAAGTGGTTTCCATCCAGCCTGCATGGATGCTGTTTCAGCCCCGGCCATCAGCAGGGCTGAGGAGGCACCTGGGGATGCTGGTCCTGCTGACCAGCTTGCATTTCCCTGCTAGTGCAGAGAATGATGGAATGCTCTCATTTCCTGAGCAGAAACCACAATGGTTTATATTTCTGTAGATTTATCGAAGCAGGCTAGAAAATCATTTGTTGGGGCGACTGCAGCCACTACAGGGAGGGAGCTTGATGCAAAAGAGAAGAGCGTAGCCTTCAGTTAGCACCAGTAAGCTAAGAACAAAAATACAACAATAAATCATAAAATTGAGGTCCTCTCGTGTTCCATGTCAACCATGGGCCTTAAAGTCATTGCTGAAAGTCAGCAACAGAGCGATGGCCATGCAATGCTCAGCAAAGCTGAGAATATACCCTGTACTTCCAAAGTCTTCCAGGAACATTTCCAAAGGCAGAAATCAAAAAGAGCAGATCTGTGTCTCTCACTCTTCCATAGCATTGCTTAGACAGATGTGAAGCCCTTTGGAACCACTGTGGTGGGTCACTTGGCAAGTTCTTTCATGCACACTGTCATTTTTTCCTTTTCCTGCTATTTAATTCTGAATCTGGGACAATGTCTTGCTCAGATATTGATTGTGCATTCAGTTGTGGCCTTCAGATTTAGGGTGAGCTTAAAAAAGCAAGTTAGCAGAATAAGTGCACAAATAGTAATCCTTTCTCAACTGCTCTGGGAGTTTCTCTCAAAGCAATGCTATGTGGCTGGCATTAGGCAGACCAAATCCTTCCAGTGAAAGGCTTCTCATCCCTGCTCCAAGTGTTAGTAGAATTTGTTGGATTGGGTGACTAATGCAGTGGGGTGGAAGCAAGGACTTCATTTTTTATTTGGCCATATAGCATCGCTCTACACCCCTACACAAGCTATTGGACCACCCAGTGCCTCTGTTTTCCCATCACCAATTTATCAAAATGATATCTGAAAACCCCAAGATGTGACATTTGTGGAAAGCACGATCTAAAAGCCGGGTTTTGTTATTAAATCTCACCCTGAGTCAGCAAAACACTTAAGATTTAGGGTACGCTTCAAGTGCGTTGGGATTCAAAAGCCTGATGAAGTGTCATGCTGAAGGAAGAGGGATTGCTGAGCAGTGGTAACACGCTCCCAGGTCACCTATTGCACTTAATTCTTTGAGACTGACAAAGTGCAAGTTGGAACAAAGCCGAATTTCACTGCAGGGGGGATGGGGCGCTGAAATGTCCACCTGCAAACCCATCTCTCCATCAGTCTGTTACAGAAGGGGCACAGGACCACCAGCACCTTAACTTTGAACCGGTCTCAGAATTAAAGAAACAGGAGAAAATCTTAATTTTAGCACAAATCAACACCCTGATTTACACTTGTGTGTCAAAGAAATTTGTATTGTTCTGAAAGCAAATCAAATTCCATAATTTTGGACATGGGTTAAAAAATCATATTTTCACTTAATCACCAAAATTTGGGGCTGGCGTTCTTAAGAAAAAAAAATATATTACATGATATGTGGGACAAAATTGCTGGATTTGAGAAAACAGTAATTCATAGTCTGCAAAAGCATGCAACGGTTGTATGTAGATGGTGCAGAAGTGTCTGGTTTATTATAGTTCTAAAATTCTCTGGTTTTGCTTATGATTATTACTGCAGTGGTCTGTTTTGTGCTTGCATTCAAACAGCATACTGCTTTAATTTATATTTTTATGAATGCATCATAGAAACATGTCTGTGTAGTTCTACAGAGAATGACTTTCACTGAACAAAATACCACCCCACAATCTTCCAGCATTTATCTGTTCAGGAAAGGGCAGTCCAGGTTCTGGGCCTGCTGTTAAAGACTGATTTTACTTTATTTTGTTGGTGGTGGGTTATTTTATTTTTTCTTTTTAATCCATTCATTTGAACGTGGGGATGAATTCATTTGTTTCAGAGCTCCTGAGCAGCTTCTGGGGATACAATGGAGTCATGAAATCAGGTCTGATCATGCAAATCTATGGGCAGAGTTTGGTCCAAAGCATTCAAAAAAATGGCCTTCGATGATAAAAGAAAAAAAAGTCAAACTGAAGTGCTGTCCCTGGAGACATTCAAGGTCAGGCTGGATGGGGTTCTGAGCACCTGATGGAGCTGTAGGCATCCCTGTTCATTGCAGGGGAGTTGGAGCAGATGGCCTTTGAGGTCCCTTCCAACTGTGAGGATTATATGAAGAAGGATGTTGTGTTGCTCATGGATATGAAGAGAAGAGCAATGAAGTTGGTGGAGAGACCAGAAAAAAAAAGAGTTCTGAGGAATTGGGATTGTTTATTTAGTCTGCAGAAAAGGAGTCTGAGGGGACACCTCATCACTCCCTATGGTGACCCAGAAGGAAGTTGTAGTGAGGTGGGGGGTCAGTTTCTCTCCTCAAATGACAAGTGATAGGATGTGAACAAACAGCCTCAGATTGTGCTAGGGAAGGTTTAGATTGAACAATAGGAAAAACTACTTCACAGAGAGGACAGTCAAGCATTGGAATGGACGTGGTGGAGTCACCATCCCTGAAGTATTTAAGAGAGGTGTGGATGTAGGAACATGGAACATGGATGTAGGAACTAAGGAACATGGCTTAGTGATGAGACTCAGTACATCAAGCTGATGGCTGGACCTGATGTTCTTGAAGGCCTTTCCAACTTAAATGATTGTCTGATTCTATGATTATCTGATTCAGTTTGGAGGAGGCTGAATGGAAATTGGAAAGATCAGAACAAGGAAGGCGAGGAGACAGTAGCGCATCACAGCTCCCTACCTTTCTCCCTACCTATGAAAGAGTGGGATATAGCTATCATGCACAGCATTTTGTAGGCAGCTGTGGAAGCAGTGGGTGGTCGTTCTGGTGAGCATTTGAGCCAGAAGAAAGACTATTAGTGCCAGTTTCTCTCCATGACACCCCCCACAATCGCACTGGGGACACGGGATGACAACCCATGCACCGTGGTTACATTTCTAAAATCAAACAGGAGGAATCCTGGCTACATATCAGCCTTGAAAGAAAGATGAACTATACCATAAAGTGATTCTTTCTTCCTGGAATCCCAGTGCAATGGGAACATTTAGCATGCAAGAGAAAGTTCTGCCTCTATAAAATACTTCTTGAGAGTCCAGCAAAACAAACTCTCCTCTTTCCCACAGCTGCAACTCAAAAAACCTAACACGATCACTAGACATCTGAAGAGTCAAAGCTAGCTCACACAGGAGTAGCAAATAGTCTGAAGACAAATATTAGCACTGCTGCTTGGTCACATCAAACTTTCATTGCTCTTCTTCAACGCTAATTCACAAGTCATCTTTCAATATACAAGCTTTCCTTCAGTATCAAATGCTGCAAGGAACAGAGCAATGAATGGAAAAAAACTGCATCACAATTTGTGGGAGTCCTGAGCGAAGAGCATGGCCACTTTTTAAGGACTTCATTTTGACTTTCACTGCCACATTCAGAGAAAAGCTAAGCTCATTAAAACTTATTAATAGCTCAGCTGAGCTTATTGTTGTTCATATTACAGACCTACTTTGCTGAATGTTTACAAATGAGCAGGTGATTTCTTATCCCAGAGGTTTACCATTAAGTATCTTACAGACAGGCAAAAGATCAACTGTAACAACCAGCTAACCACACAAGAACTGAGGCACTGAACATTTCCATGCACACGGAAGATCACAGGGGAAGTTCCTCATCAAGCTGTACCTGAATATAAATTTCTCTTAATTATCAACTTTGCACACAAATTGGAATTTTGAGGTCTTTACAGAATCACAGAATGGCTTGGGTTGGAAGGGACCTCAAGGATCATGAATCTACAACCCCCCTGCCACAGGCAGGGCCACCAACCTCCACATTTAATACCAGACCAGGCTGCCCATGGCCCCATGCAACCTGGCCTTGAACACCTCCAGGGTGTTCAATGCCATGGTCTTGCCATGATATGTTCCAATTCCTCCATTCATTGCCTAAACTAAAAGTGCAGTCAAGCAGCAGTGTTTTGTGAGCCTATGATAAACACTATGTGATGGAAAGCCTCATGAGCCTCACCATGTATTAGAAGATGATCTTTCTCCTGAGAACACATCCAGGAATGGAGCATCCACAACCTGTCTGGGCAGCCTGTTCTGGCACCTCACCACCCTGTGAAGAACTTCCCCATGAAATTCAGTCTAAACCGTTCCTCCTTGAGCTTAAAATCATATAAAATGCTATAGTTTGTCATAGGCTTCCTAGCAGGCAGATCCTTAATAAAAATGTCAATGGCTCAAGATTCTTAGCTTTTTTGGGATGCCAGAGAGATGAGAAAGTGTTATTGCCATGTTATAAAAGAGCAGTTCAAACACTGAGGGAAAGACCCATGCCCAACATGAACAAGAGCTCTGCCAGCCAATAGCACTCCTAGAAATGAAATCCTGCCAAACTAAAGGCAGATCTCCCATCTCTCATTGCTCGTTTTGATTTCCCTTCTCATTTCTGAAGTGGCTCCATCCCACCCAGCCCAGTGGATTTCCTTCTCCAGAAATCTCAAGTCTTGTTTCCCCTCTGTGTCACGACATAACCCAGTTATCCAAAGTTCACTCCTTGCTGCTAGCTCCTCAACAAATTTTCAGCCAACAAAACCAGAGTTACACCCAAATCCATATCGTCCTTCTCAGAGGCAAGAGACTCACTGCTCTTCTTCTTACTTATCATTGTCCCACCCCCCAAAAGTATCCTTGTGGCTCAATGCTTCAGCTATTGTGAAAAGAGCCAAGGCAGGTCTTGCCTTGCGGGATTTCCAGAGGGAGCTGGTGTGCTGCATGCTATAAAGTGATAGCTTATAGACTCAGAATCATTAAGATTGGAAAAGATCACTAAGATTCCCTTGTCCAACCCCAGCCCACCTCATCATGCCCACTGACCACATCCCTCTGTGCCACATTCCCACAGTTCTGGAACAACTCCAGGGATGGTGACCCCATCACCTCCCTGGGCAGCCTGTGCTGCTGTGCATTGCCACTCTTTCTCAGATAAAATTTTTCCAAATACCCAACCTGAGCCCCTCATTTCCTCTCATCCTAACAGCTCCTGATACCATCATCCATTTGTCCGTCTTCAGCCCTTATTTCCCCCAGCCTGCATTATCCAGGATGTAATTAAAGTCTTAGTAAACAATCAGAACAATTCAGAATCATGCCCAAACTCAAGTTTCTTCATTTTGATGTTCAATACTTTTAACTCCCCTACTGCCAAATCATAAAGGGGTTAAAATCTGCGGGTTTAAAATTAAACCACTTGACACAAGCCAGGCTGAACTTTTAAACCATTAAGCCAACACTGTTCCACTTCAAACAGGAGGCAGCTTGAATGCAGGGTGCTTATTTTGCAGTTGCTGCCTCCTGGCTCACACACAGCTGGCCCAAGCACTGCATTTACCTTGACAAGGCAAAGCGCTCGCCGGTGGCAGCACAGGTTGGGGTGGGTGAGGAGATGCTGTGCTGCTGTCACAGGGAGCTGGACTGGTGGGCAAAGCCCCACTGAGCTGGGATGCACGGATGGGCAAGACCAGCAGCCCCAGCAGGAGCCCCGTGCTGAGCTGCAGACATGCTGGTGTGGAAGCCAAGCACTATTTACTCTGCAAAGGCCAGCTGTTAAACCGATGACTAGCACAGTCATGAAATGAGTTTTCCCTATACCAGGCTGAGGTTTGATATTGCTCACACACAGCGAGAGGCAAAGGGATACCACTGCCACTGTTTGCCACGTTAAAAATTAAATACAGTCCGTTTCTCTCCCAGAGGCTGGCTTCAACACTTGCCCCATTTCCTTCCATAAGGAGCAAACCAGTGGTTTCAAAGCATTGGCTTTGGAAACAGACAGCTATTATGAGGCTTTAGTTCAATTACTTAATTGCCTGAAAAAGCTCCTTACACCACCCGTCTGAGGGCTGCAGAGTGCCCTGTTTATTACCAGGATTCAGCCATTCCACCAGGGACATTCACACTCTCATGCAGGAATACATTTAAGTTGCAGCTATTTCAGGCTCACTCATCACTGCCACAGACACTGGATTATGAAGTCACATTGAGACACAGCACGATCTTGTTCTGCCCTGTGTGAGCCAAAAAGCCTTCTCAAGTAAAATCTATTCATAATTATAATCTCCCTAGCATTACTTCTCAGCTTCTTAATCACAGAAACAAAAAAGGTTGGGAAAGACCTCCAGGATCATCAAGTCAAACCATCAACCCATCCCACCATGCCTACCAATCACGTCCCTATTAACGATGGAACCCCCAGCTTTACACACTACAGCTTTACACACTTTTACTAAGATATGCAAAGACCTTACAAACCACATATGTAAAAGGCCTGATTTACCTTAAAAGTCCAACTGCTTTACTGTAAATAGCAGTTGTGTCAATGAGGAATTAAGGCCAACAATACTGTCTTGTGTGATACCTGCTGCATCTTCCCTCACTGACATTGTTTGGAAAACATCACTTGGGTCTCAGGCAGGATACTCAGGAGTTTCTAAGCACTTCTGGCTGTAACAGAGACCAAATTATCATACATTAAGATTTGACCAGAGTAAAGTCTCTATACTTGCTTACCGTGAGGCTGTTCAAGCATGAAGAATCCAAACAGTTCTCAGTCCATTATCTAAAAGCTGGAGCAACTGCTCCACACCAGCCTCTAGGACAGTACCAAGTACCACATACCTTGTTCATCCTGTTCATCCAACTCTCTGTCCAGCTGATGATGGGTGATCACTGTGATGGGAGTCACCATCCCTGCAGGCGTTCCAGAACCTGGAGATGTGGCACTTGAGGACACGGGTCAGTGGGCACAGTGGGGGTAGGTTGGGTTTGGACTTGGTGATCTTAGTGGTCTTCCAGCCTTAATCATCCTATGATTCTATAATCATGTTGATAACATTCCATCAGTTTATATTTCATCTATCTTAAAACGTAGCCTTATGAGAAGTTTTACGTTCTGTTCAATGGTAGGAAAAGGCAGAGGATGGAGCATTTTCCATCATAACTTCTTAGTCAAATGAATACAAGACAGAAGATACCAGTCCAATATATTTAATAAATTACAGAGTGAAACTCCTCCAGGCATTTGAAACTCAGCTAGGAGGTCAATGTACATTTCTGGAATGGGTCACTACTTACAAACCATATTACAATTTTGTTTTAGCATGGACACAGACTAACACAAATCACAGATATGGTATCAGATGCAACAGCTCATGATAAAAATTACATCAGTAAAAATATGGCACAAAGAATGCTAAGCTAAATGTTGTGTAATTAGCATTTGCTTTTGGCAGTCTTGATCTAAACTAATTCAGTGTACAGATCCATTCCCAGTCAGCACCAGGGTCAGTTAATATATATTTTGTGCAAAGGTGTATTTTTAAATTCATGACATAGTTATGTAAACATACTTTCACAGTAAAACAACAGTGATTTAGGTATCAGAAACAAACAAAAAAAGAGAATCCCAGACAATACTTTGTTTCACACTACACAGTGTATGTATATATATTCAGCAAATAGGTAAAGTGCGTGCCAGTAACAACTTTGACTGTAAATGAAGGACTTGCAGTGCAGAAGCACGACTTCCTCCAATACTAATAAGCTAATATGAAGCAATACAAAACAAGGTAGAGTAAGGTCTCGAAAACAACATACTCTACGGGATCTACTCTGCATTTCTTTATAAAGTAGGCTGAATTACTCTGAAACAGGAAATTTTCACATCAGCTATCAGAATAAACAGTTCAAAGCTTCACTACTTAAAAATATTACAGGTTGTATTTGAGAGCAATACAAGAAGATATTTTTAATACAAAAACACTTGGGGGAGAAAAAGAAGAGATTACAACAGCTATTTTGAATGAAAATAGCTTGCCAACAGCAGGATTCAATGAAATAGGAGGTGAAAAGTAATCCTGCCTTTCAAATAGTCTGTTATAGGCTGCATTACCTAGAATCCCTCCAATACAGTATCCAGTAAGTTAGGAAAACATCTCTGCTGTCCTGTAGACTCAGTGGAACTGACTGTAAACAAAATCTACTAGAAAACAATTGGCAATATTCCCTTTTATTTTAGAAATGTAGAAGTAAAAGAAGTCTTGAAATGTCTCATCACCAGTTAGTGCAAATAAATAATAATCAGAAGGCAGACAGATGCACAACAGCCAAATGATATGCAGGTGCCTGTGGTTCCAGCCATTGGCCTCTCAACCTATGAATGTGGAGCAGATGCACATAAAACAAACGATGCTCCCCAGAACACATGAAGGTTCCATTTAGAGTCAGAGAAAAGTGCATGGAAGATTCCTGGAAACTGAAGGTAGAGATGCAAAGATACAAGATGCCTTCCACTAGCCTCCATGAGACGTGGCAGCCCAGGTCCAACAAAGTAAGCAGGCACCACACTAAGTGAATGCTATATTCATGATGTTCTGAGGACACTGAATCCCTCAGACCATTATCAAAAATACAAAACCACTGTGTGCAAGAGAGCAATACACACAGCAAACTACAAGAGATGCACTGAATAAATCCATCCATGAAAAAATACCTTCCTTCACTCCAGAATCAATTCCTTCATTAATTCTGAGGTACAAAGGTGAAAAATAAAGCAAAAGGTGTAGGTGTTCATCAAGATCAGCAATCCCTCTTTGGAAAGAAGCAGCAAATATTTAACCTTGACACTTACTTCTTTTAAGTAAGCAAAATATTCATCCAATGGGAAAGAAATGCTTCAGTAAGTCAGTGCCTGTACCAGTGCATGCATATTAACTAAAATTCTTCCCTTGATTTCCCTGAACATGGCACAACAGCTGTGGCCACTAATCCTTCATTATTCTTATAAAATTTCTGAGCACATTAAAAATACGTTTGAAATTTATTAAAACTACTCGTTCAGTGAACACAAAGTTTTATCACCATCATTTGCTCACCTCAGCATTAACTCACACACACACAAAAAAGCCTCAATGACTTGCGGTTGGACATCTGGCCCTCAGTTCAGCTATTAACTATTTGCAAGAAATAGAGAATTAATAGGTTGTAATCATCTAAAGTAGTCTCACATGCAGTTCATTTCTCCCTTCTTTGTTGAAATAAAAAAAAAAAAACAACAACAAACCTTTCAAAAGCAACAACGTAAGAAGCAGCATAAAAGTTCATTCAGATGAAATCCCTTTGTATTTACAGATTTTCTGTAGTCAAGAATCCACTATCATTGTTTCACTGTGATTAAAAGATTTGGCCTTTTTCATCCTAAAACAGCCAACCATCATCATCCAAGTCTGGAGACATGTTCAGAACTCTCAGAAACTTGACATCAACCGTACCACACTCCAGACAACATCGCAAGCAGCTCCCACACAAAGCGTCCATACAGAAACAGTCTTTAAAAAGACAATTCCACAATTCCCTGATCCCCTCTTCCTCGTGATGCCATCCCCATTGGTTCCTATGGGTGCTACGTCAGTTTCTTTATTCTGCGGTTCTGCTTGTCGATATTCAGCGTCGCACGGTCAACGGAGGTAGTGATGGAATCCAGAGCTTCGTCCTGTCTCTCCAGTTCTGCTTCTGTCTCCAATGCAAGGCTCTTCAACTTCTTCAGTATCTATTGGAAGAAAAGACTGAGAGCTTGGAGCAAAAAACCATACGGTTTTTTGACAACGTAACAGACACAAGGCAGTTACTTATTTCTTTGCTCTGAATGACCAAATAATTTGTAGTCATGCCCTGAAGTGCTCTGGACAAATTTCCCTTCTCTACTGATGTAGTCACTCCATTGTAGAAGACTACCAGACTGGTCATGCACAGTCTGCCCTTGGTGAAGCTATGCTGTCTCAAATCACCCTGTCTTACGTGTGCTTTGACATGACTTCCAGGAGGTTCTGTTCCACAATCTTCCCAGACACAAAGATAAGGCTGACTGGTCTGAAGTTAATAGGACCTTCCTTCCTTCCCATTTTAAAATGAGAATGATGATTCCCTTTATCCAGACACCAGGAACTTTGCCTGATCACCGTGAATTTTCCAATATGACAGTGTGGCTTGGCATTCATATCATCTAATTCCCTCTGGACCCTGGGATGTATATTCAGATAAGAAAATGAGGAACAACTGTTGTACCTCCAACAACTCTTTTCCAGGCTCTAAACATTATACAACCAACCAGCCAATTTATAATACACTTAACAATTTAGCAATTGTATGTGGGAATGTGAGCAAACACCCTGAGCTACTCCATAATGACCAAGAAACTCTGTTGTCTGAAAAAGCTGATACTAATCCATAAAGGGCTGAAGCCTCAAAAGTGAAAGCAGAAAGCCAGCCTGATGCATTCCTTAGGGAAGATGACATCTGTAACAATGCCCTATGCTGACCTTTTAGACCTATTAAACTTCAGCTGTCATTGGTTCACATAACTGATTCCAATAGCAGAGTTACAAAGAGCAGCAATGCATTGGAAGAGGCTGCTCAGGAAAGCAGCAGAGCCGCCATCTCTGGAAGTGATCAAGAAATGTGTAGATGAGCAAGTTGGTTTACCTGGCATGGTGGTGATGGGCTGAGGCTGGACTTGGTGATCGCAGAAGTCTTTTCCAACCTTAATGATTTTATGATCTTCATTTCTTGATCTGTAACACCTTTCAGGAGAGTGCTCCTTTCAGCAGCACTCTCAAGGCATGAGTTACAGCACCACCTTTTATTCTCACTTCTGGCTACTCCCTTAATAAGCCTGGTGGTATGAACTTAAAGCACCTGTCTGATGGGCAAGACTCAGCTGCCTTCCCCTTGACTCTCTAAGGGAGATTTGAAAAGCAGACCTATGCCACATTAGATCAATTGGAAATGCAACCTCTCAAATCCTTCAGATTATAAAGGGGCTGAATCTGCTATCACTACTGTTCTACATGATCTGCCTCCTTAGGCATCCACAGCCAGCTCCACACTGCCTGATTAATATGAGCAATTGAATAAAAACCCACAAGAAAAAAAACTATCAGCTCTAACAGTCCACATCATCAACTGCTGTGGTACATAAGCAGCTACATAATGTCACTGAAGATACCAAAACTATAGGCTGTGTAGTTCACAATACATCTGTGGCTTTTGGTAAAATAAGAAAAGGAATTATACTCTATACACCAGTTTAACTATTATTTTATTGATTTCATAACTGGCAAACTCAGTTCTTGTTTTTCATAGAACCACAGAGCAGCTTTTCTTTTAGAGTAAGCATCAGCCCTCAGAAAGCTGCTATGAAATGTCAGCAGCCCCTATTTCCACAGATGGGACTGAATTCCATAGCAATCCCCCTGTTTGAAGCTAGGTAAGTTACTGGTTTGAGAAAAGCAGTGAGGAATATTATATCTAACTGGAATGGCAGGGGAATTTTATGCAGTCAGAATTCTTTGACTAAAGCTGGATGTCAGCCACAATAGTGGGATTTATCTCATAAAATATCTCTCAGCTCTTTCAATAAATCACAAGCAGCTAGAAATACAGCTGTGTGAATAACAGGCTTTGCAATTTGGCTGCTAAAGCAAAAATACAAAGCAAACCATGGATCAAGCCTAATCTACCTTTTTCTGTTCTAACCAAAACTACAAGTGAAGAAAACTATGCTTCAATCCTGAATGAAACACTTCAGGTTCCTACCATTGTAAGAGTAAAGCAAGGCTGAATTCCCCAGACTGCAGATAGTAGATGTGTGTAGGACATGCACCAAAAAGAAAAATGACATGATCAATTCTACCCTGTGTGTGATCCAGGAAATGGGGCTGAGATGTGGTCTTGCCCCTCCTAAGGAATTAACTACCTGGATTTGAGAAGTTAGAACCTCAGTCCCTGCTTTGAATTTCTGATATTTATGTATAGGGTGGACAGTGCCACACAGAATAAATCCTACCAAGCAACATTGACTGCAGCCTTGCATTCATATGACAGCATAATTAAGAATGGATGAGACCTCTAAAGGCCTTCTGGTCCACTTCTCCTGGCTTACAGCAGGGCCAGCCTTCACGTTCAACAAAGTGCCTACCAGGTTTCAGACTCCACACCAATGAATCTTCCAATCCCGATGATAATTTAGGAGTGAAGTCTCTCCTCTTTTTCAACATGTCCTTGCACACTGCAGCATGGGAAGCTCAGCTTTCATGATTCACGACCTCACTAAGCCTATCCCAGTTTGTGAGATCTGCTGAGGTGAGTGCAGAAGACCAGTGCTTCCTCCATGACACCAACACAAAGGTGGGTGCTGGCACAAAAGGATGCAGAAAAGGAGTAGGGATATTCCCCTTCCCACTTCTCCAAAAAGCATACAATTTATTTATAAGTCACAGCTCTGCCAAAAAAAGGCCCAGGTTCGCCATGAAAAACATTTTTATTTTTAGTTCTAAACCCGATTACTTTTGATAGGCTTCGCATTCATTAGAGCATACTCAACATTTAAAATACAGAAAAAGACACAATTGTTGAGAACAGAAAAGCTTTTAAAATACGAAAGCAGTAAAATGGAAATTCAGTCAGCTACAGTGCTCTGCTCAGTCCACCTGCCAATTATACTCTGCTTTGAAACACAGCAGGCGATGACTGTGTGGTTATACTTGCACGAAAAAATAAAAGGCAAGCAGCTCACTTTCATCTGCTCATTCTCTTTGCCTTAAACAGTCTGGTAATAAATCTCTTAACCCTTTTGTCCAGCACAGCTTCGACCGTTCAAGATGAGCATTGCTACTTCATGCAAAGGGATCTGAAAGTATTAAGATGCATTCCCCACACAGCCCACAGAGCTCGATGGAAAAAGTTACTGGAATCTGATATCTGGCCAAAACTGGTCATTTGTTTTGCAAAGTGAAATGATGGCAAGACTTCTAGCTATCACTGCTTCAGTTCTGTCAGTTGCTCATAGCAGCAGTGCCTTCTACATATTTTGAGCCACGAACCAATCACAATCTGTTACACAAAGCAGATGGGCAGGTACAATCCCACCAAAGATGCATTTTAAAGGCATATTTCATCAGGCACTGGTAAATCTTGCAATGAGACAGCCTCAGATTTGTGTCACCGTATTACAATCTGGAAAGTCTGACTTGTTCTCTGGCTCTGCCACACGTTTTCTGTGCACTTCAGGTGAGTTACCGAGAATTCCCATGTGTAAAATTGTCACTGTAAAAAACAGCAATGCAAATATGTCCCAAAAACTCAATGCAGTATGCTAAGTCATTGAAAGATCTGCATATGCACTGCTTGTCTTAGCAGGCTGTTAATTAATAAAGTTATAAAACAAATATTCCCTGTGTCAAGTGTTCAACTATTGCAGACTTATGCCTTGCTTTATGAACAGTGCCCATGTGAGCTATGCAACCCTGAATTCTCATTAAACTTATGGGAACCTGGGCAATGCAACTGAGATTGTGATTTAACTTATCTGTTCAAGGAGTTCAACTACTGCCCATTTCTTCCCTTCTGCTGAATGAGGAGCTGAGATGATCAGCTAGGCTGCAAAAAATTTCCATGCAGATAGAGCTGGAATGACAGCAGAGGACTCCAAGCCCCCAGGATCTTCCTCAGTACTTAATCCTATTACCACTTTGTCACATCACCTGATGTCTAAACTCAGAGCATCAACCACACAAAGACTGTATGCCAAAGGTATTACCACAGAGACCTGACCTCAGTTTAGGTCCCCAGATGTCACCATAACACAGTTATCTAAGGCTTGTGAAATATGATTTAGCACCTCAATACACCGAGCATCCACTGGTAAGAATAAGATACAAAAAGTGTCAGAGTGCAGAAAGTATTGCCAATCGAGTCTGAACTCTCTGAAATTCTCAATTAATCCATTTCACTTTCCCTGTGCAGCTCAAATGAGGGCTGAACGCTAAAGCAGAGTATAGAAAACCAGAAATGGTTCTTGAATGCAGGCTCCCAGGCCAAATTCACCTGTTAGGAAGCAACGGACTGTCACTTACAGTATTCTGAATTGTGGTGTAAAAAGAGGTTTTGATGATCATAACTTGTAATGTTTTCACATGATGCTTCACCTCTGTGCTGAACACGCTGGCAGAAAGCTGGAAACTGGGACAGCACTTAAGACAGTCTAATTTGAACTATCATTATAAGCTCAGACCCACATTAGGAAGTGAGTGGTGTGCACTGAAATAAGGGGCCTGCAGACATCCTCTCCTACTGCATCTGGAGCGGAGCTGGCAGGCAGAAAGGAATAACAGCTTGCTATACCACTGCAGTATAATCCACTAAAGGAGATTTGTCAAAGCCTCATGTAACAAGAGTAACTTTCACAACAAAAAAATATGGATTTACATTGCTGTCAGTGGCTATTAGAACAGCATGAGAAGGCCACTGCTTGCTTACTACCTTATCCTTAGTGTCTGATTTCCCCATTATTTCTTCCTGAACTGATATAGAAATCTAATTTTATCTTCTTTCTCTGCTACTTGGGAGTAGAGAATCACAGAACGGCCTGGGTTGGAAGGGACCTCAAGGATCATGAATCTCCAACCCCCTGCCATAGGCAAGGCCACCAACCTCCCCATTTAGTACTAGACCAGGCTGCCCAGGGCCCCCAAGTATAAAGCACTGAGGGTGGCACTGGAATACCACTGGTCTCATCTAGACACAAATATATATACATATTCAAGCAGTTGTGACAAAGCCAGTTTCACTGGATTCATTATCACCTTTTATTTTAGTACCATGAAACATTTAAGTTACACACAAGCAAATACATAGCAACTGTTGCAAGGACCTCAGCTCTTTCTGCAGATTGTGCTTTCATAAACAAAATCCAGGGCACTATCATGACACACGGCTGCTTAGATCAGCTGCCTGTTGCTTGCTCTTGCCCATGGAACAAGGCCATCTTATGAGCAAATTTGGAATTTAGCTCTTGGAGTGAACAGCTCCTCAACAAAACGCTTTTTCTCTGACCTAACGGTTGTGACTTCCTGAGATGAAGGCGTGATAGAAGGGTAACTAAACACACAAGAGTCTCTGAACGGAGCAAAAGATTGAAATAGAATAATCTAGGAAGTAAATGCTAAAGATATGCACTGGGATGTGATGTTTTTCCAGATGGTGTGGAATTAACTTTAGTAGTATCTGTCTTCATGGCATACACAATGTGCAGACACACTAAATATCAAGACAACAGTTCTTTGGCAGGAAGAGTTTAGGAAATTAGAAAACATCGGCTTGGCAAAACAAATCCAAATCTACAGAACAGAACTACTCCCCCTCCTCTTAAGCTAATATTATTGCATCCCCTCCCACACCCATTGCCATTATGTCAGCCACAGCAAGGCGGTAGGCAGAGGCTCAGCCAGAGACCACAGGAACTGTGCAGGCTTCTTTCTCCATCTCTATAGCACAGCTAAGGAACGCAGCTCACATCACCACTCTGTATTACGTTAAAAAAACTGCGTTTTCAACACAAATGTCCTGGTGAGGTCTTTTACTCAGGCACCCAGTCACAACCGCAGACCATCCAGCGCTTCCAGCTCTAATGGGAGGAATTTAGCATCATTCAACAATTCCTTCTGCAAAATAACTGTTATTATCATGGCAACTACTTTTTCCTTTTTTTGAAGGAGAGGAGAAGAGACATCAACAGTTAATCTGCACATTGCAAATCTCTCTTCTCCAATTCAGCAAGTTCCACTTATTAATCACATAATAATACTTAGGTGACACACATAATAATAAGGTGAACATAGCACAACTGTTCTGGGCTTTGTGACTTTGTTTTGGTTCTTGGGTGTTGGCCCTGTTTTGTGGTGTTTTTTTTTTAATATTAAAAAAAATGCTTGCATTACAGACAACCAAAGAATCTCCAATAAAGCAAACTGCTCAGAAAAAAAGCATTATGGTTAAACAAATGAACCTCCAACACACTTAATTCACCCACGAAGTGTGATGTGGCAAATGTCATAGACTTCAATGCATGTTAACATATTGCTTTCGTAACTATTTCCACTACCTGATCTCTAAATGCTTTGCTGTTGATAGACAAAGCAAGAGCTGAAGTGGTGCAGAGACTCCCTGAAAGCAGCTGCAACAATGTTAAGACAAGTTCTTGCTGTGGGCTGAAATGACTTATGGGCTTAAATGTCCCTCTTGGATGTAGTTACAAGACCTTCCCCTCCCTAACAGTAGGGGCTCAATACCTAGAAGTCTCTGTGCAGCACTTACCATGATGCTGCCCTTGATCCTCAACCTCCACCACACCTTTGAAATCCACTTCTACTCATTTTTGATCACACTTTCCTTCTTTGTGTTTACACCTCCTTCCTCTCACCACAGAGTTAGAAGGTTCTGTTTTAAGCTCCAGAGCACTGAGAAAAAGCAGTGTATTGGAGAATTCCTGGGAACAACTAGAGAGAAACAGTCTGTACTAGATAGGAGGCTTCATCCCCAGTTCACACAGCTTGCCGGAAGATGCTGAACTCTCCCTGTCATACATTTCCTCTATTCACAGCCAGCTGCTTTGATAACATCAAGCACTGACCAAGGTTGTCTGCTGTTCAGCTCTCAAGAACTGGCTCTGGGGAAGCCATTCCTAGAGAGTCTTTTTTTCTTGCAAGATACAGCAAAATGTGTGTCTTCAAAAACATGACCAATAACCCTTACTATAATAATATTCAGCTTTCTTGGGTCTGGCTGCAAATTAGAATTATAGTGCTGAAAAGCTGACATTTAAGAGAGGAACAACTAGCCCTTCTGAATACCTAATAGCTGCACAAAGTCCGTGTACAAATGATTAATGGATTGCTGATATTTGTACAACTCTGATTGAGTAATAGTCTCTCAAAACCCTCCAAAAGGTCAACGCAGCATCAGAAAATGCTTATTTTTTGATAAAGTGACAGATCACAGAAATGAGCTCTTGAAGAGCTGAGGAAAAGAGAAAGCAATTAGAACGTGACTAGTTCATTCTGATTCTGAAAAAGCCCAAATTAGGTATTTCAGTCAAAAGATCTTGATTATTTTGGTTAATTAAGCAAGTTTGGGTCTAAAAGGGTACACTTATGAGGCATTTTCTAGGAGGAAAAATGAACAGGAGTTTAATAGGCATTACTGAATGTATTTTAAAACTATTAATGAGTGGAATGATGATTAAAGAGGCCTGATTCTCAAGGAACAGGTGCTCAGCAATTACTGGGAAAAAAAAAAAATCAGGCCAATTCATAGGCTGTCAATTTGGCATTCAGATCCTCTCCCCACCCACCCCTACCCACAAGTTTACCCCAAATCATTAACTGGTTTAAAAATTCTCAGCTTGGTGCAGTATAAATAAATACCAGAATTGTCTCTCAGACTTCAGTTAATCATCACAGGGTTTTGTTTTAAATAACACTGGCCATTTAACATGGCTTTTAGTCCACCATCCCAAACAGAAAATTTCTGCAAAGGTTAAACTCTCACCTACCCACTTATCTTTTGGTTACTTTTCATGATTATCTATGAATATATTGCAAGACATTTTCATTTTTAGTTGCTTAATTCATTGCTGTGTGCTCACAATACTCATCTAGTTTGGAAACATTCACAAAACTGAACAGAGCACTTCTTGTCAGAACTACTACTCCTCACCAAAAGGAATAAAATAGCAAAGGGAAAAACACAAAAGAAGCTAAAAATGATCTGCTAATCTTCTTAATCTTCAGATAAAACAGGTTAAATTTAAAGATTTGCCTTGTGCTATTAACCCTCTCTTTGATATATTCTGCCAATAATCTCCAGTTTGTCCAAAATAGTTAAGAACAAATAGAAAGTTGTCAGTGTATTTTAATCACAAGCTTGATGGACTTTTTATTTTATTTTAAGTTTAGGTAGGAGAATATTTTGTTAAGGGCAATGACTACTACTTGACTCCGTGGAATCTGCTTTAGCAGGAGTGTTGGGCTAGATGACCTCCAGAGGTCCTTTTCCAATCCTTATGATTCTGTGACTACATTTCTGATGAAGGGAGAAAATGCACGTTGCTAAGGATAAGGAGGGAGCAAACCAAGTCAGTTATCTTGACTTATACCTGTTTAAGCTCTTTTGCCTCCTCCTGAGAGATCTTCTCATGCTTCTGCAGTTGAACCTGGTCACTGTCCGTTCCCTCTCTGCCTCCCACTGGAGAGCTGGGCTGCACCACTCCTCCCAGGAGTCCTGTGGCTGAAAGAGAAATTCCCATGGTCAAAGACTGCCATCCTCTGACAGGGAACGCTAATGCAGAACCAAACAGGCTGAACTCTGCTCTGTAGCAGTCTGCAAGAGGACAAGCTCATTCAGATACACCAGACCCATCCTTGCTTTTTGAGCCAAGTTCTCTAAGAAAGGATTCAAGCTGTATCTTGTACAATGCCCAAACTGAAAGTAAGCACACTGCTGAAAGACCGTTCTTAAAGGCTGCACCTGAAGAATGAGTTCATTCTGGACTGTGAGCATGCATATGAACAGACAGCAAGCAGCAGCAATGCAATTACAATCAGATAAACTAAGAATCTCCACCCGTTGCTTCTTTTTAATCTTTTTAATTAAAGAATTTAAAAATGATGGACCACAGACAGAGCCAAAGAGTGAAACCAGTGAACCCCTGAAGCAGAAGGGCAACACTGACGCTAACAGCCACCCCCAGCTAGGCAGCATGAATGCAGTCCCTGGTGTAACATGCCACCTGTCCTTTATTTAAAGCATCAGCTCCTATTGCACTATCTGATACTGCCCAGTGGGGTAGCAGGGACGTGCTGCAAGGAAAGGTGGTTATTTTTGATGCAGATGGGTTCTAAACACCCAAGACGCACATCTTGGCTCCTAGAGGCACTCCAGACATCTCCAAAGTGCTCCCACTTAATGTGGCACTGAGAAGAAGGGAAGCTAATGCTACCACTGCCACCTGCAAGCAAACAGCCTGACCTGTGCAGGACAACAAGAGCAGATCTTCAGGACATCAGGGCAGAAAGCGTGTCACAACTCAGAGCTCCTTGCCAGGCCCAAGCTGGTGCCCAGCTGGCTGGCTGACAGCATTCACCTAACTGCCCTGGGGTAGTGTTACTTCTCCATGAAAACAGAGACAAAATCTAAATAAGAAGTACCAAACCTTAAATCCCTCTCAAGTAATTACTGCAAGCTCCTAATCCTTAGACATATTCAGTTATCAGTCTGAGAGTCACTAGACTCAGACACCGTCAAGGTTTAAGACAAGCAAATCATTCATTGTACTTATGTTACCCTGTGCAAATGCTCTTTGTACTTGGAAGGGATAGGAACCAGGCACTGAAAAAACACTGCTTATGGTATGTTATTGTCCTGGGCTCCCTCAAAGGGGAAAGTGGGGAGGGAATGACAGACCTTCCTATGGCAGCAAACAGCCAGACAAGATTCTGCGTGGTTCTTATCAGCTGAGTGTCCCTGCACACTAATTATTTCATTAAAAGCAAAAAATCTGTTCATTTCACTCCCATTAAGCTCTGAGGACAAGAATAGGAGGGGGACATGACAAAGTCATGGAAAGAATGAAGAGGGGAAGGAGATCTGACCATTCTCAGCAATTTCTAGTATCAAACAAAACAAGAGGCAGAAATATTTGAAAAGCAGTAAAGCAATTTTGTTTAGCTCTGTTACATCCACAAGGGTAACTAGCAAAGTGCTGTAAACTCCTAAGAATGAAAACACAGTCACTGTGGCTAAGCAGGGAAAAGGCAGCAGCTTTGAAAGGGATCTAAAGCTGTAAATGCCAGTCTCCAGCTACAGGATTAAGACAGCACTGCCCTAGACAGCTACAGTGCAAGCACACTGTAAGATTTCTTGTGCCTTTTAGTCTAGGGGAACTGTTATCAACCATTACTGGCGAGGAAAGTACTGGAATTAATCTATCACAGAAGAACCTCTGTTACAAAACAATCCTTTCTGTGCTCCCTCCAGCATTTAAACACTATTTGCAGCTTGGTCCAAAAACAAACACACACAAACACAGTCAGGAAAGAGGTACAAAGTAGTTGAAAGTCGTTTCAGATAATCTAGTGTGTATAAGAATAGGAATCTGCGAAGCCCTTAAGTGAAATCAAGCCAAAACTTTTAAGGAAAACAGTTTTGTTGCAGTTATTTATACAAATGTGCAACATGCACAGCTTTAAGGCAGGATTCGTATAAGCAGACAGGATCTAGAGAAGATTATGACAGTTGTGGTAATGTTCACATCCCTTAGCTGCACTGTATGCAGCAGACAACACTACCAGCCACTTTGCTGTACCTCTACTTCTCCACTACACCTCTGAATCAATGTTTGCTACCTCAAATCATACGCACAATTTATGCAGACTCAAAAGCAGATGTGCGTAACACAGAATACTCCCCCCTGCTTTTAGCAGGGAATCAGATCAATAATAACCATCATCATCTGTATTTGCAACATGTGAACAGCCATGGAAAATAAGCATTGGGTAAAGCACAGTCCGTGACTGCCATCTAGTGACAGCAGGCAGGCAGCAGCCGTCTCCTAGGAAGGAACAAACAAGGGTTTTGGTGGAGCTGCAGAAGTCAGGATTTCCATAACCTCCCGTTTGCTTTGCTGGCATTTCCAAATTAAACAGCCAGAATGCAGGTGGGGGTAGGAGAGCAATATCCTTGACTCACTGACTCAGATGCAAACAGAGCAGAGCAGTGGGGAAATTAAGCACAGTAGGGCTGTATAACCAATTATTTTATGTAACCGGGCTTAAGACCATCAGGAACTGAACACCAATTTGCTGGAATAACTCAGTGCTTAAGAAACCAGCAGGTTGTTTTTCCTCTAAGCTGTTGTGCCAACACTTCAGTGCCAAATGCCCAGAGACTGACTTCCCTAAAAATTAACAAGCTTTTCCAAGCTATGGCCCTTGATGACTCGTCAACAAGAGAACATGATCCTCCCTGCTGAAATCCAGTTGTAGCTTTGTGCTTATAATTAGTTTTGCCTATTGTTTTAGTCTAGCAATTTTTCTACTTTTTTAATTTACTGAGAATAAATCCATCCACTGATTTGCTCTTTGGTCACTAACAATAAGGAGAAAAAAGGATTTGGACATGTTGACAGAAATAAATTCTTAGCAGACAAAAATTTATCAGCTTTTCAAATGAATCCAGGTTTGGATAACAAGAAATGAACAAAAACACAACCCTCCCAAGATTTTAGAAGTAGCAATAGCTGAATGTTTTTGTTCTTACTGTTGTGAAGGAGTTGAAGCCCCACCTACATTGTTGTTTTTTTTTTTAAACAGTGATTTTAACTATGCCTTCACCTGATCTGAAACCTAAAATCTCCTAAATCTAAACAATGGAACTTCTTAAATAAATATGTTTATTTTCACTTATTATGAAATAAAAATGCTGGCTTTTAAGTTATTTGAAAACTTGCTGGACTGGAAGTTTGTCGTAAACCTTCTATATTAAATGTTTCTACCAGTTGCAAACTGCCAAAGGAAAAATAGTAACAGCAGAGGACTCAGAAGCACACACTCAAAGAGGAGAATGGGTTTCTAACAACCCTTCCCCAGAGTAGCACAATACTGAATTGGTGACCACAGGAAAAAAGAATGACACAAAAGTTAAAACACAGCCCAGTAGTTGAAACTCAAATTAAGTTAATCCTTTCACAAACCGTTGTGGAGTTGGTGAAAACACCAGCTGAGACTACAGTGTTAAAGACAGCTTGGCATATTCTAGTTGTCAGGCCCTCAAGAGATACCTCAGCTTCAGCATCAGGAGTCACAGGTTTTGCTAGTGCAATTGGGAGAAACTAAATCCAACCATATTCAAATGTCCCCAGCACTTCTGGTAGCTCTAGCCTCACCCTTGTTCTCTTGGCAAAAAGGCATGAAGTCAACTAATAGCTCTTTGTTTTGTTACCAGTGTGGCCTCACTACTGAGTCGGGGGTAAGAGATGCCTTGCCTTATAAACACTATATCCCATTCAGAATTTGAAAGCCACTTAGAAACACTGCATACTGGCAATAGCAATTATGGATGGATTATTTTGTCTGTCACATACCTGCTTGCCAAATGGAGGTGCCAAAATCTACCTGAGGAGACTTCCTGGCACCAACAAATCCGAGAGCATCTTCTAAAAACTGTATCTTCTTGCTAAACTGCATCTCTAAGACAGAGATTGCTTCTGGCATCTTTGCTGACAAGAGCCTGTAAGAGGTGTCAGGCTTCCCAATAAACCTCTGACGGACACTGATTTCATATGGTGTGTGAACTTTGATATCATCCACATCCTTTGATTCAAACCGGTGAATGACCTGAGAATTGCAGTCACTGATTTCCAGGCCAGAAGCGAAGAGCGTGAGTTTTCCTGGCTTCACATTTGAGTCTGTTCTGTGGGTGATAATAACTGGAATTCTAATTATGATTCCTTCCTGGTTCTTCAAATCGGAAACTGTGGCAGTTTCCTTTGGCTTCGTTTCCAATGGTGCTTTCCAGAGCTTGCTGCTAAATGGCCACCAAGAAGGAGATTCAAGTTCTGTCAACAGCCTAGCGAAGAGAAGAGAGTGTTAGAAGGGAAAAGCCAGTAAGAAAGCTGTGCTACCCACAAATTACTGCATCTATGAACAACTCTTCATATTGATTCCAGCCCTCCACTGTTTTGCTTCTCAATCCTATTCACATCTTACCACAAACCATCCTTTTTCAACAACAGCTTTCCTTTATTTGCCAACACGTTGGAAAGTGATCCCAGAATCTCACCATTCAGAAGTGAGAAATCCAACTTCCAACTGGGTTTATTCGGGCCAATTTACAACCATTTGTTCTTCAGCTAATACTGCCTTTAAACTCAATGTTTCCACACTTGGTCATCACTGCTGCTTCCCTTCTACGTCCATCCCATAGGCCGGTGCCTTTCACTTTTCCCCCAGTCCCAAATTCCCACTGCCAGCTCAAACACAAGTGAGTACAAAGTTCTGAGCACCAGCTCAACAAATGCAGACAAGAAAGGCATTACATGCATTTTATGTACACCTAGAGGGAAGAATTTGTGAGATGCTGGATATGATCCCTCTGTTGCATTTTCTGTCAGCTTGGTCCATTATCCTTTTATGCAATACTGTCCCAAAGAAGATCAATATCACAAATCTCATCAGGTCTATGCCTCCTAAGCATCCTTTTCACAGGAAAAAATAGAAGGGGTAATGAATGAAAAGCGGGTTTTGATTTGATTTGGTTCCATTCCACTGCTCTAACAACCCTGCCAATGACCAGGCAGGTGCTACAGTAGATGCTCCTAATGAAGCCACACTGCAATTTAACAAAACACTGTCCTTACTAAAGACGACTATTTACTGTCATAAATCCTAGAGACACAAGCCTTATTGGGCTGAAATATAAAGTATTTCTGCTTCACTGCTGTTTTGGATAGTCAGCTTTATTTAATTCACACGGAAGGTACTGTCTGATGAAATACGTATCACAATGATGCTCTCAAGATATTGTTTATAATGATTCAATTTCCATGAGAGAATCCGAATGGCTCTACAAAAGACTTTGCAATTTTAAGGTCCTGTTTAATTTGGCTGTCAACACAGTTTCATTTGAAAGTGGAAACTAACTGAACTCCTTGTTTACTGGTCAAAGCTATGCACCAGCTCCTAAACAGACCTACTTAAAGAAATCCATCTGCAAGGAAAAGCAGAAAAGAAAGCACCCTAGGAGTAAACTACATAGACAGAGGCAGAATGAACTGCTTTAACAGTATACTCCCAGCTAGAGCATGGACATCATATATTTATGTTGACAGCATGCAAGATGAGCAATGGGTCTGGGAGCTCTCTGCTGCCCTCTGAAAATGCTGTGACACCCCTTAAGGGGAAAAAAAGACACATTGAAAGAGATGTAACAAAATTCTGCACTAACACAATTTGAAATGGCACAGTGTCACAGATTTAGGGCTGAATTCTGAAACTATGAGGTTCAACTTAAGTTCAGCATGGAGAAAGACTGAAAAAACCCTCTAAGCTCTGCTAGCTCACAGCATCTTCCAAATTAAAAGCCATGCACTGACTTACATGTTGTAACTAAACAGAAACTGACCCGATCTCACTCCTATAGAGCACAGTGCATTTTGTGGCCTCTTGGTTAATGAAAGAGTTACAACAAGGTATTCCAGGACAATGACAGCTTATGCCTGCTTCCAAACATATGAGAAGTCATTAAATTCCTACTGCAATATAAGCTTCCCTCATCACATTTACGGTGAGAAAAGAGCACGTGTGTTTACTTACTGAGAACAGCTGCAGTGTGACAAATCTAAACCTCTATTTACACTGTGGTAACTTACTCTTGATAGGTTTTAGCCTTAATTTTTATCCCTTTATCCCCTCATTTTCCCCTCCCTCCTTTCCCAAGGGACCAACTTCCTGGCTGTGCAATGTCTGATTTACAGTCAAGATTTCTCCGTTGTGCAGCCCTGACAAAGGCTCCAGCCAATTTCTCTGGCCTTCCATGGAGGAGTCACCTCCCTGTATCAACAAACCAGTACATCAGTCTTTATATACAAATGAAAATTTGCAACCACAGTACCTTGTCCTCTCATAGCAATATATTTATAAGGAACCAGTTTATTTTTGGTCTGTGAACATCTGCTAGCAAGTCAGACTCTGTTCTGCTTATCTGCACACAGTTCCACTGAAAGCAGCTGTATATACCCAGGCACACACAAGAATAGAATTAATAATCCAAAAAAAGCCCACACATATAGGCACAAAGTTAATCAAAGTTTGAAACACATGAAAACAGAAAAAGGAGCCTGGCTTGTTTTATCAAAGACAACCCCATCATATTGGTGTTGCTATTAAAAGCTTTAACCAATACACACCGAAGTCTGCTCCCTCTCAATACCTGTCTGCACAAAGTCTGCACAAAGTCTTTTGCATGTGTATAATGGCCCTGAATTATCTCATCCATATAGTTATTTCTTAGTAAGTTTCTAAAGTTTGCAAGAGTTAGAGACATAAGATACATCTGCACATTTAATTATGTTAATAGTCTGAATTAGCCAACACGCAACAATCAAGTGAGCTTTGAACATACCCATTTTCTACACTGTTTAGGAAGATGAAGAAATATGTCATCTCTTTACCAGAAGACCTTCAGTCAGGAGTGCGGGGGGGGGGGAATGGATTTACTGAATCAAGCTACATACACAATGTATTCTAAAACAAGTGTTAGAATTCCCTAAAAAGCATGAGGGAAAGCAGACTGGCTTATGCCTCCCAACTTTGTGTTAGTCTGTGAGAAAATTGGTTCAAACCCACACAGTTCAGATAAAATAAAGCATCACCTAACATTTGGTCAATGTCTTTCTTTATTTTTCCATTTTTAAAAATCAAAGCATTTAGCTCTTCAGATTCACCAGAACAGGCAATACCTCCCAGCACATCTTAACCCAAAACAAAACCCTCTTCCAAAAACAATGAGCAGCTGTTTATTTTCCTACTCTTTGTTTATTGCTACAAAACTTTAAAACCTATTGCTGAAGCTTTCCGTTGTCTTGGCTTTTCATTAAAGGGCACGAGGAGTATCACCAAAATCAATGTGAAATCAACACTTTCCTTGAGACATATCTTTCTAAAAACAAATGCTTCTTCCAAGAACAACCAGTTCGAACTTTTAGTGGGTTTGTTTCTTTATGCAGGTGTCAGAGCTGCCACAAAGACACTCATAGCTACAGGTCTTCAAACATAATACTACTACTAATCTTCTTGTCTATTTTAGACTGCTATCGAGTCCAGCTTACACGCAAACTTGCATAGAGTATTTCACTTTAAATGGTAATCATTAAATAATGAAGTTGAAACATTCTGTGACACCAGTCACTCACTATTCATGAGTTCTGCTACAGCCAAAGACACACAACATCTTAAGCGTTCTCCAGAGCTCCATTCTGTTGCCTAAGCTCAATGCTTAAGACCCTGTTTTCAAAAACAATTAGTCACCCAGTGTCTGAGATAACCACAAATCACTGCATTCTATCTACAGCCATTTCCCTGACAGCATCTGCACCACACTGTCCTCACTGCCGCCCCTAACAGCAAATACAAAGCTTTCAACTACACGCTTTGCATACAAAAGCAGCCTCAAGAGTTGACTTCAATTCACAGAAAAAGGAATGCAGTCTAGCTAAACCAAAGATTATTTTGAGGCTGTCACCTGATAACTCTAGGAAACTATTTCCAAGAAGACCTCCTGCCATATTCATCATTTCCTTTGGAGAAAAAACAAAACAAACCAACAGAAAAGCCAAACCACGATTGTGTTCACTATGTAACAGCAACATAGGTTACTCCATGACTTAGGAAAGAAACTAAACTTTTGATATTTCACACTTATGTATATTCTAGGTCACCTGATAAAATCCAGAGTGTGTCATTCAGCAGGGGTATTAATTTGTATCTTTCCTGTAGCTAGTTTTCAATTTTCTCAAAACAAGTCTTGTTTTGAGATCTCTAAAGATTAACATTTCTGCCAATCATAAATGAAACTCAGAAGGGCTTGAAAAGTCATTTGAAAGACAGAGGACACATACTGAAATAATTTATCCAGGAAAAAGAAACGTTAGACAGGAGGAAAGACAGAAATACAGAGGCAATATCAAGATGTTGCTCAACATCTCAACAAGAACTAGACTGACGAGAGATCATCACAAGCTTAAACTTTTACAGCAAAGCAACGCTTTGGTTTCCTAAAGACTTCTGTAGCTCTCTTTTATGGCATACAATCCCACAACCACTACTTAGTGCAGAAGATGCCACAGTACCATACCTGTCTGCCACATCCATATCCCCTTCAATCTTGTTGAGTCCTCTCATGATGTTATCAAACTGCTCGCCCTGGTAATGTAGCACTTTTGCTGTATCCTCCAACCGTTTCTGCGACCCAGTCAATAACCCAGTCAGTTCCTTTCCTTTTGTTGTATGCAAGGCTGCTGCTTCTGCTCCTGTGCCTTCACTTGACAGCAACTGCTCCCTCCAGAAGTGCTCAAGGATGTTGAACACCGCATTTCTGCTGGGCTGCAAAGAACTGAACCAGTGCTTGGTGTTCTTCTCCAAGATGGTAAGAGAGCTGAAAATTAAATTTGACGATTCCTTCTTGATCTCACTGATACTAGAAAGATGGAAGTTGACCAAAACCTCCCCAGTCTTGTCAGCTGTAAATTTGATCGCAACAGGCGTCAGTGAGAGTCTGCCAGAGACCCATTGCTTGTTGGTGTCCAAGTAGTAAGAACAAGGCCAGCTATGGATACGGATGTCTTCGTTCATCAGCTCGCTGTTCAGATTCTCTTCCACAGCAGCAACACCTTCAAAGCCAGAAAAAGAATCTAGAATGAAAGTAAAAATAAAAAAAAAAAATTAGGTAAGAATTCTTAACAACAAATTAAACCTAACATTAAAACACTCAAATAATGAATCCTATCCACAGCTGGTTTCCAATACTATATCTTTCTGAGTACTTACACAACACAGATTTGGAAACTGCTGCAGATGGTTTACAAGATTTGGAAACCATTCCTAACTATTTCCCTCTAAAAAACAAACAAAAAAAACACCTCACCCTTTCTGAACAGGGTTGCCAGTAATATCATCTGCTCCGTAACAGCACTGCCTCCCCTTCTAAGAATGTTCTCATTACATTTCAGCACGTCATTTTACAACAGCATCAACTTCAAATGAGCACTGCATTAACTCATTGGATATTGCTCTAAGGGCAGGGGCTTTCTAATTACATTACTCCGCATTCATGCACCTATGTTCATCATTTTGCATGGTGGAGAACCTACCAATAACAGCAACACAAACTGTTGTTGTGCTGTTTTCACCAACTTTGAGTCTTTCACATACTTTTTACTGGAAAGCTATCATGTAAGAAGTCTTCCATTCCCCACCCCATCACCATATGGGACAAAGAAAATTCAGAAAGCATCAACATGAGGCCATCAACACAAACCCATGACAGTGACACGAAATAACTGGTCCTTCTCCTCCTACTCTGAGCTATCAATGCTTAGTTGACGTATTCCCAGATCAAATCATAAATATACTCAGATAAAAAAGATGTCATAGAGGTATGGGGAAGAGGTGCTGCTGGCCTGGCATGTGGAACAACTCAATCGGTATGATAGCAGAGCAAGCAGCAGAACTGGCAGAGGCTTAAAAGAGCCAAGGAAACTGATTGCTCAGCTCAGAGCAAACTGACAACACCAAGGCAATGGCAATTTCACTACACCTCTGACAGCCCACGTCTTCCTGGGAGCCTGTGATGCTACTTGATGATGCAAAGTTCATCCCATAAGGCTTGCTCACAACTATCTCAAATCCAAGCAGACAAAGACAAAGCTGTCTTGTGCTTTAAAGCCTGACCTGGTTAAAGCAGAACAAGCTCAAGTTTGGAATAGTAAATTAAATTACATATCTGGATGTGCACCTCTTCCCAAATTCCCAAAGATATTTCTTCTACCCAAAGAATCAGATTGTTTCTTGCAACATCTCCTTCACAGTGCTAGTTTTTCATTGTATTAAAGACCAGTTATGTTCCATGACTTAATTCCTTATGAACAACCATTACGTAATGGTGATTTAGTTACTCGCTTATTCATTCTTACTCTTCTCAAAGTCTCGAACGCATTATAGCATAATTTGCAGATTGATGTATAGCATTATCACAAGGTACTCAGTTACTTAAATGGCACAATAAATGAGAAGTTAGAGCTCTACAAAACCCCTTGCCAGACTGATATTGTAATTTCTATAAGCATAATTGACAACTACATCAGTGTGCGTGCAAGAGAATAAAAGTTACATTACTATTAAAATCACTGACACTTGAAACTAAACCATATTACAGCTTTGTTAAACAGGCACTACAAATTACAAACAGAGCTTTACCTGCCTGAAACTGCCTGGATTTGACACTGACTTTGGTTTCTGCAATGCAGTAAAACATTTTCAAAGATATCTTCTCCTTCATTGATATCACACATTCAAAGATTTGAAATTATCACCTACTCAGCACACTTGTAAGACAGCATATACACTTAAGCAGCATTCAGCTTCTCTCAGAAGTACTGGTAACAGTAATATATAGCAAACAAAAAGTAAACCAAAAATCAACATCTCCTATTTCATCCTCAAGCTTCTCACACTCTAAACATATTGCAAAGTTAAATGAAATTCACTGAAACAAACAACACATCAGCAGCCTCCCTACCCATCAAGTGTGTCGTGTTTAGGACCTCCTACCACCTCTCCAATTTCAAGAGCATGAAATCTGCCACTTATGCCTTTTTCTGAAAAATCCAACTACCAGCATATTGCCCACAACAAGTTCTTCCACTGAGGTTCTATTTTATAGAGAATAAATAAAAATAATAAAGAAATCAAGGCACTGAAAGATATACATTGCAGAGGATCACAAGAGAAAGCAGGAAGCAAAAAGGATGTTTTTTAGCCCTCGCTGCTGGGACAGGCACATGAGAACAGTGTCAACTGGGAAACAACTCCTAGTCTCTGCTAACAGCAACAGTCATCTTAACAAAGGCATAGTCACAGCAAGGAGAAACAGTTAACAAGCAAGTAGCTCTTTAAATTTGTGTAAAATCTCAGCATAGAGCCTGTTTCCACAGGCTGAGCCCTACAAACTACCACCCAGTTGAAACACATTCTCTGAAGCCTGCTCATGACTAATATAAATGTAAAAACACACGCAGTCTTGCAGCTGTGCCATTCAAGTACATTTCTAAACCATCTCTCAAGTTCCTTACCTTTATCTGTAGCTGCAGAAACCTCAGACAGTTTTTTGGGAACTGCTATGTTTACAAATCTGTCCATCTGTACGTGAAGTGTTTTCTTTTCTTTTTCCTCTTCAAAGCCCAAGAGAGCAGGTGAAATAAAGCTACATGTATCCAACAGAGAAGGTGTGCTTACCCCCGGATCTAAGAGTAAAGAAGTCCTCTCAGACCACAGGAAGAAACAAAGTCACTTGACTGGCGTATATATATTGTGTGTGCCTTGGGTCATATGACTTTTGACTCACCTGAGAGCCCAGAAGCTTTGCCTGATAGTCAGCTTCTTTTTGTGCCCGAGGCTAGGATTTCCACACAAAAACCTTTTTGCTAATTAAATCTATTGTTTCAGTACATTTTTCCCAACATAATCATGCTTTAACTAGCAGTGGCTCTGCACAACTTAATCCCTCCCTCCCCTCAGAGAAGCAATTTAAACATAGGATAAATGAAAATCCACATGAGGAAAACCAACGATTACTTTATTCAATACAAAGCAAGCAAAACAGATATCATGGTACACAACATTGCTGCTGTTTAAAAGCATTCAACAGTGAGCTATTAATTTAACACAAGACTTCATGAAGTTTAATTAAAACGTGACAAATTTAAACAGCATCAAACAAAAATAAAGATGTGCACAACCATCTGAAGTCAGCTGGAAAAAAAGCATTATACATCTGCTTTTCCTCTGACACTCGTATATTGCATCTTATGCATCTCTGATGGGTACTAACCTGCAATTATAGCTTCTGAGATGCTAGAAATACTGTCATCCTAGTATTTTTGTAACTGTGCCCTTCTTGAGCTAATATTAAGGAAATTTCTATTTGTCCATCTCATAAGCCAACTCTTGATTGTATTTACAAGAGTTACACTCCTTAGAAAGGTCCATTTCTATGCAGTGGAAGAGGAAGAGCCAACTAAAATGAATTCACAGTGAATTCTTTCATGCTTTGTGAACAAACAGAAGTTTGCCTACACTTTCGTCCACCCAGCAGATAACCCAGGCAGTTTCTCCCATCAGCACATTACTCACATTCTGCTCCACCTCTGACACAGCAGCCCTTCAGAGTGCACTACCACACACAGCAAGAACTAGGATCAGCAGTAATGAGATGGGGATTATTTCCAACAGTGTCACCACAACATTGCCTAAATTCTTTAGCTAATATATGAGTGGTGGCTGATTCTATAAAAAGAAGGTGACTCACCTTCTCCTGCGAAGTGCTGTCAGATCACTTAATGAAATGTAAGCATTACTAATTGCCACAGGTGTGAGGAGATGCTGCATACGCACTGAGAAGATGCTGTCAGCTCATAAGCAAATCATCCCTTCACAATGTGCCTACCTCAGAGCCTCCAGAACTCAGTCACAGATTCCTCTCATCTTGCTAATTAACTGCAAAACTCTTTTCCACATGTCTCTAATGTACTGATATTTACTTTTGGTCCTCCTTCATAGCAATCTTATGGAGCTCTTCTATCTTTGATGGCTTACTTCCAAACCACACCATCTCACAAATGACAAATTTTAACAGTTGTGTCAGCCCAGCAACCTTTATTTTAAGAACATTTATAAGGACTGTCAAGTAGTGAGTCCTTTTTAATGAAAGGTTTAACTTGCTGTCCCCACCAAGTTTGTAACTTCGCCATTCCCCTCACGATACTACAAGACACAATGTACTCTGAGGTGACCCACCCAGAAAAACAACAGGTAAAGATTCACAGAAACTCTGTACTGTGAGATTCATCTTCCCTCGCTCCAAAAGACCAACACATCCCTACTAAAGGACAGCTCAAGGCTGAGAGGCTTATCCATCGAATAACCTGAGTTGGAAGGGACCCTTAAAGATCACCGAGTCAAACTTCTGACTCCACACAGCACCACCCAAAATCAGATTGTATGCCTGATATAAAGCAGCCCTCTTCAAGATCAGAATTCCAGCAAATCCTCCTACATCTAATTAAATACAAGCTGCCTCACTTTCCACAACAGCACCTGCACCACCTATATTAACACTCATCAGCTTCCCCTTTGATCTTGACCCTACTTTGACCCCTCTATTTCAAAACACAGACTGAACTCCACTTCTTAAGTCCTGCTTCTTTTTCCTTCCAGGGAAGGTTAGAAAAGAACACTAAGATACCCACTAAATCACATCCCTCAGTGCCATATCTCCATGATTCTTGAATGTCTTCTGAGACAGTGACTTCTGGGAAGCTCTGTGTCACTGCATTACCACTGTTTCTGAGAAAATATCCAGCCTGAACCTTCCCTGGCACAGCTCAAAGCCATTACTTCTAGCTCCATTGCTGTTAGTTGGGAAAAGAGGCTAACCCCAATCTTGCTCCATCCTTTCAGGCAGTTGCAGAGAGCAATAAGCTCTCCCCTGAACCTCCTCTTCTCCAGACTGAACAACCCCAGTTCCCACAGCCTCTCCCCTTAAGACCTGTATTCCAGACACTTCACAGCTTTGCTGCCCTTCTCTGAACATGCTCCTAGGCCTCAGTGTCATTCTTGTAGTAAGGAGCCCAAAACCGCACAGTCCCTCACCCCACCTCAGCAGTGAGCCCTTCTTTCTCCCCACCTTTCCTCCCACAACTCGCTCCCTTCTCCTACCTGACACCTCCAAGGCTCACCATTCTCTTCCTTACCCCAAGCTGAACCTCTCCAAACCCACAAAAATACACTTCCTTCCCTCTTTCATCCCTTTTCCCCACTATGAAAAACAGTCTTTCCTTTTCTTACTCCAAATATAATACAGCCAACTGCTGACCCAAAAACAACACAGCAGACAGGTGTTGGTACAGTATGATCTTAAAGGTCCCCTCATTCCCAAGGCCTCCTTTGAGTCAGCGATCAGATGACACCCCTTTCTTTTTATATAGACCCAAGAGAAGATAAAAATTGCTTTTTGTCTAACAATTCCACGCCAGGCTCCACCACTACAACCCTCATCTCTCCTCCTGCTACGACTCTATGGCAAACCCCTTCACCTCCCCTCGGCCAAAGACACCTCCTCCGTGATTTCTACCCCCACGTAAGCAGGTCAGACCCCCACCCCGCTCCTCCATCTTTACCCGCTCCAAACTCCGGCTAAACACCCCTCACCTCCCCGCCTCCTCCATCCTTGCGCAGCCCCAGCCCGGCCCGCACTCACCTCGCAGCGCAGCCCGCAGCGACGTCCTGCGCTTGCGCCCGCCGCCTGCTTCTATTGGCCAAGCCGAGCGCCGCTGCGCACCACTTCTCCCGCTCCCCCCCGACCCCTCCCCCCAGGCGCGGAGGTTCCGGGTGCGTCTGAGAAGATCCGTTCCTCCCTTCGCCTCTCGCCCCGCGGGGGCCAGGGGTGAGTATCAGCCTCTCGGTATCCACTCCTCTCTCCCCTCACCCATCCGCTGCGTGGACAAGCCGTGAGCCTAACGGGGGACGAAGTGTGCGTCGTCCTATGGCGTCCGGGTGCTGCTTGGGGGGGGGCGGGGGAGGGAGCACAAAATGGCGGCGTTTTTTGACCGACGGCGCCGTGCTCCCTTCAGAGCCCGCTGTCTTCTGAAGGCTTTCCCCGCCTTCTGGGCCAGCTTCTCTGTGCTCATCCACCTTCCTCTTTTTTATTAAACCTTTGTAGGTCGTTTGTGCGTGTGTGTGTTTGTTTTGATCGATGTTTTGTCGTATTTTACCTCTAGGATCTTCCCCCCCCCCCCCCCCCCCCGCTTTCCTCCCCACACACACCCCAACCCCCTGAAGGCTCTGTTCCCAGAGCTGTTTCCTCTACTCACAAAGCAGCCCCAGCACAGTTATTTCCTCTATAAGCCCTCTGTATATGTGTGTGTGTTCCCAGCACTTCGTCAAGAAGAGATTTCCTACTGACACAATTATTTCTGCTGTTTTAGGTGACAGGGAAACATCAGCATCTCCACAGCGTGATACCTGGCTTTGTTACATTAAAAGTTATATAGCATGGAAGATCCTGTTTATTCCAGCATGGTGGAACCTATTTGTTCCAGCATAGTGCATAAATTCCTCCTTTGCCTCTGAACGTTTCTATTTTCACATTACCTGACATAGGCTGAGAGAATCAAGGCATGTTTTAAAGCAAAGTTTTTCTGCTCTGGCATCTGATCCGAGCTGCCTTGGAGGAGCATCCTGCCTGCATGGACAGGGCAACATTTGCCTGTTCCACCGCCTTTTTTCGTGACTACAGCAGTTCAGCTCAGGGCACATTCTCCACAGGACACGTTGACTTCATTGATAAAATCGAATCGTTCACTTATTCAGACTTTTTTCGGGATTATTTGATTCCCAACCAGCCCTGTGTTTTCTCAGAAAAGTTCACTGATGGCTGGGGCAGCAGGAGGAATTGGGTAACTTGGGGTGGGAAGCCTGATTTCGATCATCTGCTGCAGAAGTTTGGTAAGTCATGGCATTTTTAATACCTCATTGAAATGAAGGTAGATGGAATGAAGGTAAATGGAAACAAAATTTCTTTTGTTCGTTTAAAAATTGAACCATTGGGCAAAACAAAATGATTCTACAAACTTTGTTTCAAAGTTAATGCATCCATTTTCTATACTTTCTGTTTCACTCAGATTCTAACCTTGAATTTATTTTCTTAATGAAATAAAAAGTTTTATTAATTTATGGAGTCCTAGAATCATTTAAGTTGGAAGGAATCTTTAAGGGCCATCTGGTCCAACTGCCCTGCAATAAACAAGGACACATACAGGTTGATCTGGGTGCTCAGAGCCCTGTCCATAATCACACCAATTTGTATACCTGCCTGACTTAACTTGGGCTGACTTAGCCCAACATGTACTGAATAGACAAAAGAAAGCATTATCCATTTACAGTGAAAAATCTCAGAACAAGTCATTAGTCTGTAAGTTACTGATATATTTAACATGTAGCAATTATAAATAGTGCAATTTATTAAGAAGAAACTGAAGATCACATGAAGGCAGTAAATGTCTTGTGGTCTGAATCATGTTTGCCTAGAAGTGTGGTGTCAGGAGTGAGTGCAATGCAAGCAATTGTTGCTTTATGTATTTGGGCTGTACTTAGCCAGTGTCCGGGCCTCAGAGGTTTCTACAGTGGAGAAGGTTAAAGGAGTTCAGTTTCAGCACCACAGAATCATTATGGTTGGAAAGACCTGTAAGATCATCTAATTCAACTGTTCATCAACCACCAGTATTGCCCATTAAACCATGCCCCAGATCAGTTATTCTCTTCATCAGTATTTCTGTTCCTGCTTAAGTTCAAAGAGTTTGTATTTCAGGAGAGGCTATAGTACCTGTGGCCAACTGTGATGTCAAGGAGTACAATTCTAATCCAAAAGAGCAGCTCCCCTTCAAGGAGTACATAAGTTACTGGAAAGAGTACATTAAAAATGGCTACCGTTCATCTCGAGGGTGCCTTTATCTAAAGGACTGGCACCTGAGCAGGTAAGAGAGCAGCGTGAAAACCCCTGCATGCCATACACAACAGCGAGCTGCTGTGGAGCCTTAACACTTGTCTTTTTACTGCTCAAGTGTTCAAATGCTGACAGTGCTGTTTGTTAGCACCTGGCCACTGAAATGTCAGTCCTGTATTGCACTGTTCTTGGGTACTGTATACAGTGAGAGTCTTAAAGAGATCACTGCTTCCTGGAGAAGCTCACTTTCTTGAGCACTTGCCTTTCCATTTGTCTTTTAAATGAGCATAAGCCCTGCAGGAACCATGTGCCTGTACATTTGTCTTTTGTTTAATATTTCTTAAAAAGAAGGGTGTAATCCTTTAGTATCCATTTTCTTTTCTGCTAACCTTCCCAGTCACTAAATCTCTTCAGCTTGTGCAGGCTTTCCTTTTACCCCAGCTTGCTGCTTGTGAGATGCTTGCATTGTCCATGCTTGGCTAGGACTTATATACCTTTTCACCTAAAACTTCCTCCTTAAATGTGTCCTGCTTCTAATCCAGCTTCTTTGTTTTTCAGTTCTGGTTTTCACTTTTGAATGTGCCTGTGACTTCTAATAGAAGAAATTAGTCAATCCAGCTCCCCTTTTCTGTTAACTTAATACAGGCTCTAGAGCTGTGGCTTACTTCAGAAAATCTGCACGTGTGGCCTTGGTGGGAAAAGGGCAGCATGTACTGTGGGAAGAGGCCAGACACTTGTTAAAATCCTACAGCCTGGCTTCCCTCTTAGCCCTCATATCCTCAATCTGTCATCTGGTTTGACAACCAATCTTGCAGCCATCTCATCTAAAGGGAATGTGTTTATTAGGGTCTGTCTTTGCCATAATCAGAATTCTCCTAATTAGCTTACCTTCACAGCTTTCCTGGGAGGCAGAAAACCACACATTTTAAATGGAGATTGGAGTTGTAAATGAAATAAGGGAGAAGTAAACAAAATATTAATGGCCTCTGAGAAACGTAATAGGTCTCTCCTTCTAGATTTTTGGAATTTAGGTAGAAAGAACAGTGCTGCATTTCTCTAAGCCCTATGTCCAATATGTTATCTTTTTAAGAGCTTTCCCAGAGCAAGATGTTTATACAACTCCTGTGTATTTCTCATCCGACTGGCTGAATGAATATTGGGATGCTATAGCTGTGGATGATTACCGGTTTGTCTACATGGGACCTAAAGGTTCATGGTAAGACAGCTTGGTTTCTGTCATCTTTACATATTCCTTTTTTTTTTTTTTTTTTTTTAATATTAATATTACAGGGTATTATCACACTGTATTTAAGGATATCATTTTGCTGCAGAAGAATCATAGAATGGCCTGGGTTGAAAAGGACTACAGTGACCATCTAGTTTCAACTCCCTGCTATGTGCAGGGTCACCAACCAGCAGACCAGGCTGCCCAGAGCCACATCCAGCCTGGCCTTGAATGCCTCCAGGGATGGGGCATCCACAACCTCCTTGGGCAATCTGTTCCAGTGCAGGTTGTGTGAAAATCTTCCTCCTAATATCTAACCTAAACCTCCCCTGTCTCAGTTTAAAACCATTCCGCCTTGAAGAAAATGCAGCCATACTGCACAGTGCTGTACCTGAACCCAGCAGTCTTGTTTCTCAAGCAGATGATTAGTTTCTGGATGTGATCTGTCCTTATTCAGTCAGCTCAGGTGCTTTTGCACTGCAGAAAGTCCCGAATACAATTTCCACAGAATCTGTAAAATTATCAGCTGCCTTACAAAATGTTCTAGAGGAGAAAAGCCTTGGAGAATCATCAAGCTCTTGTGATTTGCAGAGCCAGCAGAAGCCTTGGAGGGGCACTAATGAGTTAGGTATTTTGCAGTTGAAAGATTAAGTTGAGCTTTGGTGGTACTTTCAGTATTTCCAGCAGTTCACATCACAGGATCTGCTATTGTTGAAAAACTTACATGACAGATTCAAAATTAGCTGATGGAGAACTACAGAGGATATAAAACGCTGCAGTACTGTAGTATGTCAATACAGTGGTCTCTTAATACTTAAAACAGTTAAGATTAAATAAAGAAGACAGTTTGAGATCAGTTTTCCACAGTAAAGGTTGACTTCCATGTGTTCTTGCAGACATGAATTCACTGTAAAGATTTTAGGCACTGTCTTTACTTAAACTTCTCATTTGTCCCACAGGACTCCATTCCATGCTGATGTCTTCCGTTCCTATAGCTGGTCAGCTAATATATGTGGGAGGAAGAAATGGCTGCTCTACCCCCCAGGGCAGGAGGATTACCTGAAAGACTGTCATGGCAACTTGCCCTTCGATGTGACTGCACCTGGTCTTCAGGACAGGAGTGTTTACCCTCGCTACAACCAAAGCCAACCCCCTGTGGAAATTGTGCAGGAAGCAGGGGAGATAGTTTTCATCCCCAGTGGATGGCATCATCAAGTTTACAACCTGGTAGAATAACCAATACTAACATTTTCATAACACAGAGAGATAATCAGGCTTGAATCAGAACAAACTTCAATTGCCACAGCATTTTGTGGATACTGTAAGTCTGGGCTACAAAAATTTGTAGAGAGATTCATAGAAGAAAAGGCTCTCAGTGACTACTCAAGATGATGCTAATAGCAACCTTGAACTCAGAATCTTTGTTATTGACTGCTAGAAAATAGAAAAGTATAGAAATGGAAGATGCTGTCTGCACTTTGTTTTCTTATGCACCTCCTATTAGGTGCTATTAGTCATTGAGAAACAGGATACAATTAATATAAATCTCGGTTTCTAATTGTAAATTGTAGATGACTGTTAGAAAATGCTAAAGCATTTGTCTTAATGGTTATAAACCAAAAATAACAACCTTGTTCTCTACCTCCCCCACACCACCGACACCCTCTCCATGAAAGGCTTTCTCAGACAGAAGAGCTAGAGACATTTTCCAATTCCAAGATTGAAACAATTTTTTTCAGGGACATTTGAAAGCAACAGCCTTTCAGCACAGTGGTGCTATTGGTGCCAAAGAAACACTTCCCTTGTGGAGGGGCATGATTTTATGTTTTGCAGCAGTGATGTTACAGCTGTTCTCTCACATTTTCCTACGTAGAGATTAATAATTCTTTAAACTGTTCCCACAGGAGGATACCATTTCTATTAACCACAACTGGGTGAATGGCTGCAACGTAGCTATAATGTGGTGCTTCCTGCAGGATGAATTAGCAGCTGTCCAGAGAGAAATCAACGAATGGAAGGACCCTATGGATGACTGGCACCTACAATGTCAGGTATAACAACATATTGCTGACTGTCTGACTCTTCATTAAAGGGTCAGATATTTTATGGGTACATTGCAACACCTTATTAGAGCTCTGAGACACACAGTATTTAACCTCATACCTGGAATGAGGATATGATTCCTAAGCAAATAGGAACTGGTGACAACTTCATTTCTTGGGAAACAAAGTATTATTTCAGTACAATAGGGAAAGGCTTGTGTCAGTGCATATTTGCTATGTCAAGGAGATTAGGATATTGTCTGAAAACTAATGCTTCAGCAGCTCTTCTTCACTACTATAGAATCCTAGAATGGCCTGGGTTGAAAAGGACTATAATGACCATCTAGTTTCAACCCCCTACTATGTGCAGGGTCACCAACCACCAGACCAGGCTGCCCAGAGCCACAGCCAGCCTGGAAAGGTTAACCTATCAAGGTTAGCATTGATGCAATCAGTGTAGTAGTTACTGTCCCCTTTTATAAATATAGGTGCTTTTCCATTTAAAGAACAGAAAGTAGAAGACTCTTACACAGGAGAACTGGTTTCAATATTATTCATCCAAATCCAAATCCAGAAAAATTAAGGTGAAACTGTCACCCAGCTTCTGCGTCTCCAAAAAATGATGCTTTCAGAAGGCATAATTAATGAGCAGCGTTGTATCTGGTATGTTCCCAAAATCTTAAGTGTGAAGCAGATATAAAGTTTATTTCTAGAGGCTGCTACTGCTGCTAGATTGATACCTTCCAAAAATAGTTTATAAAAACACAGCCATTTAGTAGCTCATAGAAACAGTGTGTTGTCTTGGGGGCTAGTGAAGTTTCAAGTCAGGTAAGGAATTTGAGTGCCATCAAGGAACTGCAACAAATAATGAGCTATTAAACATGGTTACTTGTAATTAGTAGTCAGTAGCTTGATAAAATCAGTCCCGTAATTCTTACTGTACATGAACAAATTGCTTCCATTTCAATACTGTTTTTTCCCCTAGTTGATCATGAAATCTTGCACCGGTATAGACTACAAGGAGTTCTACAATTTCCTCAAAGTTATTGCAGAGAACAGGATTTCTATCTTGGAAAAGGGCCTCGATGATGAAGCTTCATCCAAGAACACTCCAAAAGCTGCCATTTCCACCTTGGGTATGCTCCATGCAGTGTTTGATTTAAAGAGGACTGTGAAGGTGTTAACATCTTTGAGTGCAAATGAAGATTTCAAGAAGCTGGACCTGACGTCGCTTTCTCCACCTCCAGAGGCATTGCTCCATCACTTGAAAGCAGCAATAGACACAGCACTCCTGTAACTTCCTACCTATTCTCTTATTTGTAAAATGAACCTTTTGTAAATTGGGTGTTTGTAGAAGAATGACTCCTTCCTGTTTAGTAGCCGTTGCAATTCAAGTACAAAGAGCCTTCCTATAGAGTGGGGAGAGAGTATATTCCTAAGATGGCTGAGTAGTTTTTAAGTTTACAGCGTTTGAGTATCTGGAATGATTAGGAAAAAAACTTGTAGGTAATGGGGGGAAAAAAAAGCATTGTACTCAGATAATGGCCTGCTGATGAGTATGAATTCAGGGAAAGAGGAACAGAAATTCTCTGTGGAACGAGCTTACATGTGGCAGAGCTAAACACTGGGACTGCAGTGGTCTTCAGCATACTGCTTCTGCTGAAAGCACTGTATGCAGATAGCTAACCTGCACTGCAGGCTCCAGCTAAATCATTGCAGATCACAGCTAAATTACTTTAAGACCTGTCCTGTTTCCAGGTGTAGCTTAGACTTTTTATTGCTTCTCCTGAAGCCTAAGCTGTCTCAAAAGCTGTTGCTTAGATATGGAAAAGCTGACTACTGGTTTCTTACACGGTGGCATCTCTAGAGCTAAAAGTCTCAGGTATGCTTGGCTTTCACATTGCTCCAGGGCTTGCAGGACTAAATTTAGCATACAAGGAAGATGAAGTCCTGCTAGCAACTCTATCATTAATAATTTAATGGTGTGAACCACGCAAGCTCAAAAGAGGCTTGAATGTACTCCCTCATTTCTACTATTTCAAGGCACAATATTTTGTCAAGCAGGGACTTGATGAATCAGGGAAGCTAGCAAGTAACCTTGTACTATCTCCTTAAAAAGCTATGCTTTTAACAACAAATAGCACTACTGCATGGTTACAGAGCACAATTTGCTACCTGAATGCTACCCTTGCGCTAAAGAGTATTTCTAGTGAAGTATTCCTCTTGCTTTTACTGGTTGGCAAGAAAGCCTAGAAGCACAAATGGCTGCATACTGTTACCTTACGTTGCCCCTTTAGGGCTCACTTGAATTATTGATCAAGAACTTCCTGAATTTTTAAAGAGAGTTGGTCGTAAGAGCAACAAATAAACTTAGTAGGAGTCTTCAATAGGCTGCAAAATCTTGTTTTCTAGATAATTCTGTGGAGTTTGTACATGCATGCATTTTGCATGTCCTATTTTGTAGTAAGTAGAAGTTCAGCATTTTGAGTAGGAAATGGTACTTGAAAATGAAAATAAAATCAATATCCAAAGCATGGAAAAATGCAGTATAGAGAAAACAGACTTTTTTTTTAATACAGTTGTGACTACAGGTCTGTGATTCAGCCTTCTGGCAGAGTGTTTATTTGGACTGAGAAATAGCCAGTTTTAGGCAACTGAAATGAAAAAGTTCACTTCTGTGTGCTTACATTCTCAAAGCCAGAGCTGGAGCTTCTCCTCCATCTAAGAATGAGATCTCAAAGATAAGAAAAAGTATTTTAAAGCTGATGATCAGTGTACAAGTAGGAAAGCATGGTTTTGGTCTTGTGTTCTCCAGTCTCATTGCATGCTATGTAACTTTAAACCCATGGAATTCACTGCAATTTTATAAAGGTTTTGTTTAGCTGAATGTTACTTTTCACTTCATGTCAATGCAAGTCAAGCTTTTACACTGAAACCACTATCTCAACATATCAGAAGATGGGACAACATGGTAGGGTAGCTAAGAGGTGTTCAAATGAAGTGAGTCACTGCCACTCACTCTCACTTTCTTTTCCCTTGTGCTGTCTCTGCACCACAGCATCTTGAGACCTGAAGCCATGGTGACAGCTCTCCTTTATAATGCCTGCTAAGGCTTAGCGAGCTCAGTGTGAGACAGTGAGGAAAAAGAGTTAAATTGCAGCCAATTAGCCTAAAGTTTAATCTATGTTCTATATACTGATTCTGCAGGGAAAAGGTGCACAAGGGTTTATTGGTTCAGTCTCTCTTACTGATTGGCAGTTCAAATTCTTCCATCCCCATGAATAATGAAGGCAGTAAGAGAGTCATAGATCTTCTAAAGTTTAAAAAAAAAAAAAGTAAATAAAGGACATTCTCACAAGAATCTGAAGACAGCAGTGAGGTTGAAATAAGAAATATGCAAGCCTGGAATCTCTCAAAAATGAAAGTTTTATTTAAATACAGTTACTGTAAAACATACATTACGATACTCTTACACCAATATATTAACTGTTGTAACCAATGTACTATTTATTAAAGCATAATACTTATGACAAACAAGAAGAAACAGTCTATAGAGTTTTGATTTGTTTTCCTGAAGTCACAGACCTGGACAATTTAAAAGTCAAACGGTAAAAAGGTAAAAAAAAAAGCACATTAAAATCTAGTTCAAAAGAGCTTTAGCTCTAACATACAATTCACATATTAGTACTTTCATCTGAGAGTAACAGTGTATCAGAAATCACTTTACCTTTTTTAAAGGCAGAATAAAAACTAGCCCAATTCTAATCTGATTGTGCCCCACTGGTGTCAGTGGGTGTTCTGTCAGCACAAGGCTGTGCATCTAGGAAAACCAATGTTTTTGCAGCTCTGTCAGTGCAGGAGGCCAAATGTTTTTACGTGTTCTCTCACCAATATTTGAGATCTCTTACCTTTTAGGCACACACAAGCCCCTGCAGAATTAGAAAGCAGCACTTTCAAGGTGCAAGTGTGATATCCCTGAGATTTAATAAGAGTCTGCAAAGTATAAATTTACATTTAGAATTATCTTCAAACAGAGAAGTTAGTCAATAGCAGCATTATGGTGCAATGGAGAGGTACAGAACTTGGCAAAGGGAAGAAGAGGAAAGATCTTCCTCTTAGGGATGCAAGAAGAGCCACCTCACTCCAGGAATGGGTTGTTTAGGAGTACAGAGATAGTCTCTCTTATTCATCCCTTATTTCTACCATCCAGGAGTCTCATCACGATGATTATTCAGGCTTTATTTAGTAGAAAATGGTCAAATGATCTCCTCTTCTGTTTACAGTACAAAACAAGCACAGCAACTGAGAAAACAGCTAAATGGAGTTTCAAGGGAAAGAGGTGTATTGCTGTTTTCAGGAAAGTGAAATCAACAAGGGCAAAAGAAACCTCCCCCACTTTCCAACACAAGCTGAGGTTGCATAGAAGGCTTTCAGCTCACAGCACTTGCATGCCTGTGCTTGATAGTTGTACACAGTCTAATAGAAAACCTAGCAAGAACCCCTCATCTGAAAAATAACTGTCCTTTCTTTTTTAAAGGCAGCTGGAGCAGCAGTGATTTGATTGCTTCTTCATCCAACAGTGTTTGGTCAAAGTGTGGCAGGGAGGAGCCTCCCTGCTGGTTCTGGGGCTCAGGAAGTGTGAACCACATGGCAGTTCTCTCTTTGGTGGAGTCTCATCTTCTGTATGTGTTCATAGCATGACTGGGCAAGGAAGAGAGCAACCCATTAAGGAAAAGTTTTGGAGCTTTGGAGCCAAGTTTTTGTCTCTTGCACAGAGTGAACTACAGTGCCCCCCAAGGCAAGATAAAAGATTAAGTCTACATATTATAAATTAAGGATAAAAGTATTCTCTTGAAGGAAAAATAACCTGTGCTAAGCATGTAAACAGCCCTCTAAAATTAAATGAGAGTAGAGAGCATCAGTGTTTCTACTACTCAAGAAGGGCTTCCCTAGAGCAACTTGTAACTGTCGCTGTTAAAACTCATTTTCTTACCTCCAGTGCTGTTAATAGAAAGTCGTACAATCCTCCTTGATTGGTGGGGTCCATCAAGTCTCTGATCAGATGGATTTCAGCTCCTAGGTGCTGTATTCTGAAAAGAAAAGAAACACCACAACTAGAGCAAATCTCTGGGCACCAGCACTTACAGACATGTGTCTGAAATCTGCATACGGAGAGGGAGAGACAGATATGGGAGTCCAATGCTCATTCCTTCTGCAGCACCTTGATCTTCCAAAAGCTGAGTGTTCCTGAAATATCCTGGCATGACAGGATCTCAGCAAAGATGCCCAGTCATTAGAAAATGTCAGGTACTCCATTGTGTGCACTCAGTCTCTTACTCTCCTCTGTCATCTACAATCAAGAAAGCTGCCTAGCATACAAACCTGGATCATCCTATGGAACTGTAGCAAAAGAGAGAAAAAAAGCTTCTGGGTTTCAAGATTCAGCTCCAAGTTTAAACATTTCACCCTTTTTTGGACACCAAGAGCATCCAAGTCAGTCAAGGACTTGGACTCAAACTTGCCAGAATAAAAAAAGTGCAGTTTCATTCAACTGGATGTAAGCAGGTTCCTGCAGTTCCAGTAAAAGCAGCAAAGACACAGCCTCTTTGGCAGAAATGTTACATTTACAGTCATTTCTACATGAGAAAAACCTTATTAGTAACCTTCCTACTCTCCAAACTGAACCACAGTGCCACACTGAGAACAGAAAAGTGAAAAGATTTCTCATACGTTTATGAGGACAGGGAGTTGTAAACCCTTATCTGTTCACTCTCAAAATACAACACCAACTAACCCATCAGCCTTTCTATAGCTCTTTCAAACCCCTTGAAAAAGAAATTGATAGGACTAACATCTGCAGGAAGGGCAGCAAGGTAAGCAGAGCACATTTCTTGCACATTTGCACTGCAATAGAGGTGATCAGACTTTTTTCTTCTGAAGATCTGTTCTTCCTTCACATCTCTCTCTCAACCCAGTGTGCAGATAATTCCTGTGACGGCCTCAACAGTTGGCCTTCAAAAACTTCATATTCCTACTTTTTGTATAATAACCTTGGATGCCAGTCAGACTGCATTCCTCATGACAGCCCTGGACAAGAGATGGACACCCAGGAAACCCCTAACCATATTATATCATGACTAACACTACCAGACCACAGCTGTCAGAGTGTAGGACACAAGAACCCAAATGCATCTCAGCAGAATGCACATTAAAAGACAACCCCCAGTTTTTCATTTATGTTATTTTGCTTGGAATGTAGAGATGCCCTTTCTTGGATTGAGTTAGTACACAGCCATGGGGCTGAGAAGTGAAAAGCACTACTTACTTAGCTCGTGATACAACATACATCAGTAGAGGCAAGAGGTCATCCATAGGGAGCTTGTAGTCTTTCTCCACCACTCGGGACACAGTGCTCTCTATCTCCTCATATGTTTTTTGGAGGATCAGCAGCTTTTCCCGGGGATCCACTGTGGTGCTATCAGTGCAAAAACAGCTGCGTCAAAGATGTTTTCATACACAGGTCAAGAGATAAAGCAGTAGCACTTAGCAACATAAAAAAAAAAAAAAAAGACACCATTCAGTCCTTCACACTACAAAAAAGAATATATTGATCATCTCAAATGGCTGCACCAAGAAAAAAAAAAAATCAGCAAGGTGGTACCAGGAGGCATCAACAGGGTCCAGGTGGACCTCGAGTCTTCACAAGTCATGAGCACCTTAATCCCTAATGCCACCTTTCGTTTTACCTGAGTCACTCAAGTAAAACTTTAGGGTGTGGACTGAATCTCTTTGGGCAGCTCTATCAAGAAAACTGCTCTTGCAAGGGAATAATACAGGTAACACATTTATAAGGTTGCCCACCACATCCTGGAAGGTATATGCTGACTGTGCTGCTTTCCCCAGTGAAAGTCACCATGGCTTTCACGGCGAGGCTCTAACCACAGCTAGAATACACAAGGACCTGAGAATTTCCATCTGATGTCACTCTCCACACTTTCCTGTACCATTTTATCTTCATTCCCACGTGTTACTGCAGCACCATCCCCTAGACTGGCCCTCAAGCCAATAAATCAAGCAGAGCTCCTTAAATCAATCTCTGCTTTTCTAACTTTAGCATCTTGGAACACCATACTGGCAAGATATCCCTCACATAGCACCATCCACGTGCCCAGAGCAAGAGGTTCTATCATGACCAGGGAAATTTCTAAGGAGGAAAAAAAGAGAGTGAGAAGTTAAAGAAGGTGGCTTACATCAACTTCTGCAAACACTCTGTGGCAGATAAGAAACACTTGTCTTTGATCAGGGACCGCCTCTGCAAAAGAGACAAAGAGTTGTGCCTCTGTTAGAGCATCTTTCCAGGAGTCACCCCATGCCTCCTCAGTGCTGGACATAGTTACTGCCCAAAAAGGGCGAAATAAAGCTGTTTTATATAGTGTCACTGCTGAGAATTGGAACCGTAGACATTTCAGTGTGTTCCAACTCATATGTCTTTGAAAAAGCCACTGAGCAGAACACTACAAAGCAATCCTATGCAGAATGCATATTCCCACCCAGGGCTATTGATATGCAGTAGTTGTAAATCATAACTAAATCATCGCATATCAGCTCATTATGATTTGTGAGTGCAGGACAGGGCCTTTGTGCTTACTTAAGTGAGGCTCCATCACTGACTGGCACCAACAAGTAGCTCCATATCATCTCACTAACAGGCCAAATTTTGCTTTTAGGGCTACTTCTTACCTGGTTGGTTGTCAAGGTGAGGTCTTTCAGAGGCCAAAGGTGTCTGAAATAAGATTACAGAAATGAAAGGTTTAGAAGGCAGATACCTATGTCCCAACTCCATTCTCAGTCAGTCTTCATTGTTAATATCTCCCCATTGAAAGCCTTACAGGTGCAATATGTTGAGTCCTCTATGCTCAACCACATAGCTACAGGAAAAAATAATAGCTCAGACTCATTGACCTGAACGGAGGGTTGATTTTACTTACAGATGGAAACCTAGGAAAGACTTCAGTGCCAAAGCTAACAATGGGTCAAGAAACTAACACGCTATACATTCATTCCTTTAGTGCCATCAGAGCTTATCCTGGCTCTTAGCTTCACAGCTGATATCAGTAGGATGCATCCTGAAGTAAAAAAAAGGTCACTTACTTCTGTACATCCAGAAACTCTAGCAGCTTGATGTCAGGAAATAGGCTTAGGTCCACAATCCCTTGACAGTAGAGATCATCTTCCCTTTCATGATAGAGCATGTAGAGCATGAAAAGCTCAGGGTAGAAGCAGGGCAAGATCAATGGAAGGACCACACTGTATGCCCTCTGGTCGCTACAGCAGAGAAAAGGAAAGGTGAGTCCTATAGTGAAGTCTGTAATCTTGATATGACTAAAAGCTATGCAGCTACACAGGAGCCAACATAAGAAACAACTCCTAAGACTGCAAAATCCGCAAAGAGCACTTGTTATTTCTTAAGGAAAAAAGAATAAATTTCATAGATAAAGCCTTTTTCCAGCTGCTTACCATTCCATCAACCCTTTAAATTCACCCATTCCACACCAAGTTTGGATAGTTACAAAATGTATGTGTGTATATACACACACACACACACAAAAACCTCTACCCATCCCCAAAAACCCAACACTTTACTGTTCCCACAATTACTCCTAGCTTCCTATTCTAAGAATGTTGCGTCTTCTACCTTTTCTGCCACATTTCCTGCGCCATGCTATTTCCAAACCTGACTTTTTCCTCATTTGATGTGAGTTATCTTGCAAGGCTGTGTTCCATACACTTCCATATCCCCTCACCTTTATTCTTCTACAGAACACAATTAGGAGAAGTTGCTCTCCTGCAAATCACTGAAAGCTTTGAGCTCATAGAGAAAAGTGTGAGAAGTAGACCTGAGTCAAATGCAATCATATTAGATCATATTAGCACTTACTGCATTTTAGAAAACACCTCATAGCTTCAAGCAGGTTAAACAATCCATGGTGACACATACCTTACCTCTCCATCCACACATTTCACAGGCAGTTGACCTTTCTGTTCCAGTGCCAGATGGAGCAAACCCCTATAACATAAGCAGAACAAAGTTATATTTGCCTGAAGACATAGTTTGTGCCTGTAGTCACTGTGTTTTCTTCCACACTGGAACCTCTGTTTAATGGAGCTTTACAGAATGATTTCTGGCTCTGGGAGCCATTCTCTATTAGCAGACTAAGTATCACAACTCAAAAGCATTCTCCATTACAAGCAGAAGTTGCCAGAAATGAACAAGTGCTTTAAAATATAATTTCTGTTCAAGGAACGTTTGGATTTTGTGTTGAGGGACATGGTTTAGTGAGTACTATTGGTGATAGGTGGATGGTTGGACTGGATGATCTTGAAGGTCTTTTCCAACCTTGAAGACTAGGACAATCACTCCAGAAATCCTAATTTCTCCTGGATAGATCACACGGCGAGTTGCAAGAGGTCCAGGAGGCTCTTGGAATGTGTTGATGATAACTTTCTGGTCCAGGTGTTGGACAGACCGACCAGAGGTGAAGCGCTGCTGGACCTGCTGCTCACCAACGTGGAGGAAATAATTAATGGTGTTAAGGTCGGAGGCAGCCTGGGTTGCAGTGACCACGCTCTGATCGAGTTTGTGATCTCGAGAACTGTGGGCCTGGTGAAGAGTGGCATCAGGACCCTGAACTTTGGGAGAGCAAACTTTAAGCTGTTCAATGGACTGTTGGCCGAGATCCCCTGGGATGCTGTCTTTAAAAACAAAAATGCTGAAGAGAGCTGGTTACTCTTCAAGGATGCCTTCCTAAGAGCGCAAGAACTCTCTGTCCCACTGAACAAGAAAGCGGGCAGAGGAGGGAGGATGCCAGCGTGGCTCAGTAAGGACCTGCTGAGAGAGCTGAGGGCAAAGAGAGGTGTGTACAAACTCTGGAAACAAGGGCATGCCACCTGGGAAGAATACAGGGATGTTGTCCGGACTTGCAGATGTGGGATCAGGAAAGCCAAGGCGCAGGTGGAACTGAACTTGGCGAGGGACGTGAAAAACAACAGGAAGACTTTCTATAGGTACATTAGCCAGAAGAGACAGGCCAAAGCGAGTGTACCTCCTTTGGTAAACGTAAAAGGAGAACTGGTTTCAACGGACGAAGAGAAGGCCGAGGTACTGAATGAGTTCTTTGCCTCGGTCTTCACTGGCAGCCAGGACTCCAGTACTCCTTCCGTCCCTGAGCCCTGCATCCCTACACCTCTGGGTGGGGACTGGGGTGGTAAATCCCCCCCTGCTGTGAGGACAGAGCAGGTCCGAGACCGCCTCATGAGACTGAATGTGTACAAGTCTATGGGGCCGGATGGCATGCATCCCAGGGTTCTGAAGGAGCTGGCTGAGGTGGTTGCCGAGCCGCTCTCCATCATATTTGAGAAGTCGTGGCTGTCTGGTGTGGTCCCGGATGACTGGAGGAAGGGTCACGTCACTCCCATTTACAAGAAAGGGAGCAAGGAGGACCCTGGGAACTACAGGCCGGTGAGTCTCACCTCTGTGCCTGGGAAGATCATGGAACAGATCATCCTGGATGACATGCTTGATCACATGAGGAAAGGGCATGTGATCCATGACAGCCAGCACGGCTTCACCAGAGGAAGGTCATGCTTGACCAATCTGGTGGCCTTTTATGATGGAGTGACGGCATCGGTGGACAAGGGAAAGGCGACCGATGTCATTTACCTGGACTTGAGCAAGGCCTTTGACATGGTCCCCCACCACAGCCTTATCTCCAAACTGGAGGGATGTGGATTTGATGGGTGGACCACTCGATGGATAAGAAACTGGTTGAAAGGCCGCAGACAGAGGGTGATCATCAATGGCTCTATGTCCAGGTGGAGGCTGGTAACGAGCGGCGTCCCCCAGGGGTCTGTCTTGGGACCGGTGCTCTTTAACATCTTTATCAATGACATTGATGACGGAATTGAGTGCACCCTCAGCAAGTTTGCTGACGACACCAAGCTGAGTGGTGTGGTTGACACAGTTGAAGGACGGGATGCCATTCAGAGGGACCTCGAGAGGCTAGAAAGGTGGGCCCGGGTGAACCTGATGAGGTTCAACACTGCAAAGTGCAGAGTTTTGCACTTGGGCCGGAGGAATCCCAGGCATCCCTACAGACTGGAAGGAGCGGTCCTTGAGAGCAGCCCTGTGGAGAAGGACCTGGGGGTCTTGGTAGACGAAAAACTTAACATGAGCCAGCAGTGTGCCCTTGCAGCTCGTAAGGCAAATGGGATCCTGGGCTCCATCAGAAGAGGGGTGGCCAGCAGGGACAGAGAGGTGATTGTTCCCCTCTACTCTGCTCTTGTGAGGCCCCATCTGGAATACTGCGTCCAGGTCTGGAGCCCCCAGTACAAGAAAGACAGGGAGCTGTTGGAGAGGGTCCAGAGGAGGGCCACAAAGATGATCAGGGGACTGGAGCACCTCCCCTATGAGGACAGGCTGAGGGAGCTGGGCTTGTTCAGCCTGGAGAAAAGAAGGCTGCGGGGTGACCTCATTGCAGCCTTTCAGTACATAAAGGGAGCCTACAAAGAGGAGGGGAATCAACTCTTTGAAAGGGTGAGTGACAGCAGGACAAGGGGAAATGGTTTTAAGCTGAGGGAAGGGAGATTTAGGTTGGATGTCAGGGGGAAATTCTTTACGGAGAGAGTGGTGAGGTACTGGAACAGGCTGCCCAGGGAGGTTGTGGATGCCCCGTCCCTGGAGGTGTTCAAAGCCAGATTGGATGGGGCCCTGGGCAGTCTGGTCTAGCATTAGGTGGAATGGTGGTGGCCCTGCATGTGGCAGGGGGGTTGGAGATTCATGATCCTTGAGGTCCCTTCCAACCCTGGCAATTCTGTGATTCTGTGATTCTGTGTAATTAGTCTTCATTGAGAACCATCTGTTTGTATTTCCACTTAAGACAAATGAGGTTTCGTGATCAGTCACATGCTAAAGTTCTCTCTAATCCATCTATGAACATTAGAGTATGGTCATATTCTACTCTGAAACAGTAGTTTGGGCTTATCTTCATACTTATCTTATCGTCATCTTTCTACTTCATAGCCAAAACTGCCTAGTAACAAAAAAGGACTGGGGAGCTATTGCCTGGTTTTGGCATAGATGCATCACTGCAGAAACCTTAGCCAGGTGCACAGCAGAGCAAGCTGGTTCTCCCTCCCACACTGCACCTGAAAGGCCTTGAGTTGTGAATGAAGATTTCCACGGTATGCACTGAGCTCAGGAACTCGTGAAGGTTCACATCAACCACTGCTAAGATCATCAGCCCTGCTGTACTATTCACAAATGCAGTTTCCCTCTACTACACCATTTCACAGCACTGACATATAGCAGATGAACTGAGTCAAATTTGACTAGTTCCCATCAGACTGCTCTAGGACAAGTAACTCTTGCTGGCAGCCTTCCTCAAGTACTCAAGGCTACACTGATAAGAAAAGACCTTTTATCCATTTTTTTTAATGCAATATCTTATTCAAGTGTAGTTAGAAGTAGAGCTAAAAAAATATTCAAGCAGCAACACAGCCCCAGTCATAGCTTTGATCCTGTCCTTATGTCCCCATGGGACAAGCACATGACTGAACAACCTCCATTTGGAGTTACTACCCATACCAGCCAAACCTCAGTCACATGCTTACACCGCATGTTCTTAACTCCTGTTGAGTTGAGGCACGTTAAGCTGAAATCATTTTTCACTCAAATATAGACGTTGAGTACCACTGCTTGCATGCTTTGACATACTTCGCTACCCTTGTTACTTATCTTGCTCATATTTGTGCTTATCTAAATAACCATATTATAAGTAAGTGCTCATTAAGCAGCCATATCTCAATGATGTACAGTCACATTAAAGCCATACCCCTTGGATTTGTGTACTGAGCAATGGATGTAACACATTTCCAAGGCCCATAAGAGCTTAGTTAATGCAAGGATCTCTTTATCTAATGTTATTTTGAAGCAAGTCTCCCAAAAAACGTGATGCAAAATAAAACCATCCTGACCATTCTAAAGCAATTATCCCTATGACATACTTCATACACCCACTGGAAATGTCTCAGACCACTTACTGGTAAAACTCCCATATTTTCTTTGCATAATACTTGACTTCCTCTTGTGCCATAGTCAGCAAGTGTCTGTTGGCTCCAATCCCAGAGTAAGTTGCCTGAAAAGCTATTGTCAAGGCCTTCAGCAGCTTTCCCAGTGGATGTAGGGAAGATTTCAATGCCTGATGATAGAGAAAAATTAAGTTTTACAAGCCACCAGTAGAGGAGTAATACTGAAAGGCAACCCAGCTTTCCTTTGTCAGTAAAGGAAAACAAGCCTGGAAAGACAGATTATAATTTTGGTCTATTTTAACTGCTAAAAGCCCACTCTCCTTCCATTATCAGAAATAAATACGCTTAGCAGAACTCGCTGCTGTGATGATCTTTGCTGTGATATGCAAAAAAAGGGCAAAGGCTTCAAGGTAAGCTTGGCTGAGTGAAAAACAACTTAAAGAGTTCACAGAAGTAGATTAATCATTTCCAGCAACTGGTTATTTCCTGACACTGTTAGAGAACCAAGAATAAAGCTTTGTCACCACTTCCCTGACCTGTACACCTGCATACAAAATTAATGTCCACAAAGCATGGAAGAAAACCCTCTTCTTCACCAACTTAGGTATTCACATACATTTAAGACAAGATTCTTGATGTCGCTGACTGTATTGCTGCTGCTTTCTATTAGCACACAGAAGTTCCTAGGACTTCTGTCTGTATTCAGTAGACAGACAAATCTTTTTAAGCCTTACCTTCTCTAAATAGCTCTGTAGTGACCCCAGTTCATGGTGTTGGACAAGCTCTTCAAGAATATCTTCTGTCTTCCAGGAAACATCCTCAGACCCCCTGAAAAGATGGGCAGGTGAGGGAGGAAAACCATGCAGGCCAAATCCCAATTAGTATTGCAGGTGGGACACCAAGGGGGTTAATAGAACAAAAGGAATTGTTTTGTCTACACAGATGGATCCTCTGTTGCAATGATGGCATGCAGTACTCATACCTTTGGCAGAAGAGATACTCCTGAGATTTCCGGAGCTCCTTGCTTGTTTGTATATGGAATCCTGTAAAAGACTCCTCCATTTCTTCTTTGCAGCCCGAATGGATGAACTCCAGGAACTGGTCGTAGATTCCCTTCCACCTCTTCTCTACTGGGAACTCCTTCAGGCCCAGCTGACTGCACGACATGACATGGCAGTAGGGTTTTTTGAGGAAAGGTGCAATCATTTCAGACTTCACTTTTTAAATATGGAAAGTTCTCCATGAATGAGATATCAGTGCAAGAAATATGGGAGCAGAGAAGGTCACTAGTGCCTAATCGGTTATTCAGACAAAACAACTTCAGTCTGTTATCCCAGCAATAATTCAGGCTAAGAGAAAATAATTCATGGAACATTGGTAATTTGAAACTTTGTTGATTAATTGATCACAGGGTTTCTGCTCCACTCAGAGCTGTCCCTAAAGATACAGAGACTTTGCTTCCTCTCTCCTTTGCTACCTTCTTTGCTTTTCTTTCTCTAAAGTATCAACTAGAAATATTCAGATAGGAGCACAGAGGATCAAAAAAGAGCAGGAGATATATTTTAGCATCTTAGCTTTGCCTGTATAGCTTCAGGCCTGTCAGTGCATGTGCCAATGCATATGCTGAGAAATGTGTGAACGCATGAATAAATCACTTCCCAACTCTCTCCAGACTGAGGATGGGAGTATGGGTGGCCAGTGGGAAGACAGGGGCTGAACATCTGTTTTCTGCTTCCCACGTAACATTAAGATTAATGATAAGTTGTGCTCTCCTCTCATCCTCCCTTTCTTGTATAAACACTAGATTTCACCCGCTTTTTCAGAAAAGAACTGCCTTCATCACTGTAGGGACTGATCCAGGGGCTCTTTCAGGTGTTGTCAAAATACAAGCCGCAACCCAAGAAATCAGCTGGTTTTGCTCACGCTTTGGTTATTCTCTCATCCAGCTGCTCGTTTGATGTATTCAGGATACCTTGCGTCTGAAGGCCTTGGCCCGATTTGTTAGTAAAAGTTCCCTCCAGAATAAAGCCATTGGCAAATGACAGCTTTCCCTGCAAGAGAGAAATATAGGATAACTGTGCCAAGATCTCATTAGCAAGAGGAAACAAGCTGGACTAAGCCCTCAAATTCTCTTTTCCACAGAGCCAGCTCCTGAAATGGTGACTAAGAACAACTTCCAACACTGATGTGTACATTTTTAGCATTCAAAGCAGTAGTATCATTAAGGTAACAATCACTGGAGAAAACACATCCCTGATATCGAGTGACACATGAAGGACTGTGGAGGGGGAAGACCACCACAATCACAGAGTAAGATTTTTGTATTAAATTTGACAACAAGAAGCCAGTATCTTTGAGTTATAAAATTTTCTGGCTTGAAAGACGAACTGAAATTTCTCCTCTATTTTTCCACTGCTTGTTAAAACCACAAGCAAGTTTGGCCTCATAGATACAGAGAAACATAAGATAGTCACCATAAAAGATTTCAGAACGTTTGCTGCTACCAAGAAAAACCTAAAATTCTCTGGGGCCAATACAGGAGAAGGATGGCAGTAGCTTGATTGAAACTTAAAAGGATTTAATTAAACCAAATTCAAAGTCAAACAATACTGAAACAAATCTGTCTTCCAAGGCAAACCTGAAATCCTTACTGCTAATAACAGGAGGTGTTCTATCTTCACATAATGAGCAGATTTTTCTAAGCCAACCACTCAAACTAAACATTAATTTTGGAGGAAGCTGCGTTTAAACACTACAATCAGCCTCTGCAAAATTCACCCCAACGCCTCTGGCTGAAGAAGATTACGACAAATGCTTCCTCCCATGACAAGTCAGTAAATGATGGGGCTGATTTGCAGTTGTTACCATCACTCATCAGTTGTTAACGTCAGCTCAGTCTGATCTGACCACACACTTCCCGTCAGACTTGCCATACATTCCTGTAACAAGCTGGAGGACTCGTTTTCCCTGCAACAGGGCACTTAGTGAACACTTCAACTAGATATTTCGGTTAAAGATCAACTGAAAAAATGTTGAACGTGTGAACGCAGCAGCCGAATTGTAAAAATCAAACTTCCAAGATCATTCAGCAACGTTGACACCCTGGTTATGCTGGTATAACACTGGTACTGCAATTCCGTTTTCTTCTCCGCATCATTTCCTGTGCTCCTGAACCACTAAACATTTATTCTGAGAGTGCAGCATCCTAATTGCAATTGTTAGAAAAACTGAAATGCAGCTAGAATTCTCCAAAAAACAGCAATAACAACTAAAAAAACCCAAACCCTCAAGTTAAAAACAATACAATGCCCAAAGCCCCTAACCCCATGCTGCTTGAAGTCTCCCTGCTGCAGCTTCCGTTCTGTGAATGAGGGATAACAGAAGAAACAAAGCATGATATAAGAAAAAATGACACAATAAACTGTTATTTCATCTCAGCCTTTCTATATAGTTGCTTGCTTTCAATAAAACTAATGGATTCCTCAGAGCTCATACCCCCTTCCCTCCAGAAAATATGTACTCACCTTTCCAACAAATGTTAGATCTTGCGTGAAGTTTCCTTCATAGACTGAGTCATCTTCCAAGAGCAGAATCCCAGAACCCTTCATTTAAAAGCAAAAGTAGTGAATTCATGATGCTAAGCTCACACTTACTACAGTTAATTTAGAAACGGCCACTGGCTCAAACTTCCTTATGGGCTGCAGGTTCTGAGAATCTTTCTGAAAGCCCAAAAAAGTCATATGCAACTTTAAAGAGAAAAGCAAGGAGGTGGTCTACAGACAACCAAGTAGGCATTACAGTGTAGAGGAGACACACTGAGTAGCCAGGTGGTTTGACATGACTGTACTACTACAATTATTTCCCTAGAGTAAGGAACGAAAGGCAGTTTGCTGATCCAAGAGTGGTCACCAAGAATTGTGAAATGGATGAACTCAAGGTCTTCCCAGTCCCATGACCTTCCAGTGACTCTAACCAGCTGTGTCATTCTTTGTAAGCACGTTAAGAGAAAAGAGGAAGGTGGCTGTCGTGTAGGATTAGCTTTGTCCTTTGCCATGCAGTCAACAGGGCATTAATAAGCTTCTCCTTAAGCACTCATAAAATGACTTGCTCCATTGCCTCCCAGCTCCCACTGCTGCTTACAGTAGCATGCATTTCAGGGAAAGAACACAGAGATGCAGAACAGACACAGGATAACTTACGCCAAAGGGGTAAATATTTCTCAGTAGGACTTGGCCCAAGCTTTGAGCCCGGAGGTTTATGTGTACCCACACCAGTCAGAAAATGTGGTCACTTTCTGTAATACATTTTCCACTGGAATGGTTTTCTTGATGGAAAGTGGCCTTTTTGGCAAAAACAAAAGGTTTCCAGGGGAAGCTTCTTGGCTCTACCAATTTTCCACTAGGAAAACTGTAGCGATTGCTCCCCACTCGGAAGCCTTGTGAAGTTAAAGGAGCCTCTGGCAGCTGGTAGTCCAAAAAGACAGCTTTAGTTTGGTTCCCCACAGACGGAACTTGAATGGAAAGCCTTTCCAACAGTTTCCATGCTAAAGATTCTGTCCTAATTTGGTGTAACAGGAGGGAAGCTGTTTGCTTTAAGTGTGCATTTTTCATGAGAAGAAATACTTTTACTTCCAAGCCAGCTCTCCCATGACAGTTTCTCACACCAACATCTAATTTTCAATGAACTGGAAAGACAACTTAACATAGGCATGCTCACGTTGGCAAGGTAAAGACTTAATAATCTCCAAGTATCATATTTACCAGCACAGCATTTGAAATGTGAGTTCAGTTCTATAATTGTGACCTGATGACCAGCTGAAAGGCTAAACATACAAGTGTCTTAGCGTGAACAAAAGGTGACAGTCTCACTTTTTGTTCCTACCTGTACTTCATGAAGGTGATAAGAAACAGAAAGCTTTATCTAGGCTTTGTTCTTCAAAAACACTACTGTAGTAAAATATCAACGCTCAATTTTCCTTGGCTGCTGTTTTCCTCAGAAATAACTACAAAGCAAAAGCTCAATCTAGTCTTTGATGGAGGGATTCCATGTCACATTACCTAGATAGTCCACTGAAAATGGATACTCACCACCATTTTATCAGCATGAAATGTCCTTTGATAGCAGACACCTGACTGGGTGACTACAATGCCTTGTCCATGTCTGTGATCATCAAGCCATGTCCCTATGTATCTCTCCCCTCTGAAAAGCAAGAGAAAAAAAGATGAGCTTTTTCCTTGATTCACCACGTTTTGGTCAATTTGATGCATCACATAAAGAGGCTAGGCACCCAATACAGTGCTCCATGAAGAACAAAAGCCAGACTTACTGCCCAAATCCAACCCAGATTCCCCAGGAGTTCAAGCTGTATAGCAGAGGCTGAATACATTCCCCCTTCATCCTCAATCCCCCCTGTCAGAACATGAGGCTTTCCTCATGCCAACAGATGAGGAATACTATCAGGCACCTAAAGCCATCTCTGATCCACGCTGCCTTTACCTGTCCTTGTCTTCCCAAACTCCATATCCATTCTTCTTGTCATTTTCCCACTGTCCTGTGTATTTAAATGGATGCTCAGCTGACAAGTTCTCCAGTATACCAAACCCTTGACGCACATCATCTTTGAAGTAGCCTTTGTAGACCATATCATTCCCATACCTGCAGAGAGCAGAACAGACTAAGACAGTGCATATTTGATAGCTACTATAGCAGTAGGAAGACAAGAAAATGAATAGATTGGGCTCATCTTCCTGCTAAACGTTGCACATATTTGACCAGCGGCTCTGGAGCTTGCAGTGGTTCACTATTAGGAATGTGCATCACCCAATTCAATCAGTCCACAGATAGCTTTCAGTATTATCTGAGAACATGCCACTTAGGCCTGCAATTGTCTTGGGAGAGGCTGCTCAGTCCTTGACCTTCTGCTAGCCAGGTTCTACTCATTACTAATAAATCCAGGGTGGGAGTAGGTCAAACCAAGCAGGAAGCCAGAACTGTCTTCCCCTTCCTACTCCCATCAACCACCCCTTCTCCTGGGATCACCCTCAGAGAAGAAGAGCTGCTCAGAGCTCTAGCTGTGCTGGACAACAGATTTTCTTCACTGCTACAGAAGAGAAAGCACTTAAGCTAAGCAGAGTTGTCATCTTTAATGGTCAGCATGCTTTCATGTTTTACACTACATGTGTAGCACAGCACTGTTCAGTTGGCTTTAAGTTCCCTAGTGGCTTCGACATGTGCTATAAACTGTATTTTATTCATAAATAAGGAGTTTTATGTCCTTGTTTATGTCCTCTCTTTAAAGTTTAGTTCAGATAGCACAGTCAGATGAGAGAGAGCAAATGCTGTAAAGGCTGACTGCACACCATGCACTCTCTACTCTGCAACAACAGGAACAAACACCAATGACAATTTCATTTATAGGACACAGAGGATGTTCTGCTGGGTAGTTAACAATAGTTTTAGCTCATGGGGAAGTTCTTACTATTCTAATATTCAGGAGACATAGGGCTGATGAAGAAGCCATACTGCCCATCTCCAAAGCAAAAGCAAATCAAGCCAAAACTAAAAGCTGCTCAAGCCTGAACTATCCTGGGTTTCATAATGCAACTGGGCCTTCCGTAGAGATGTGGAAACGCTTCAGCCATTACACATGGAGTTCCCTTTTCCGCAGAGTCCATCTTTGGCTTTTACTTACTCACAGATTCCATAGCCTCTCATCTTGCCCTCATACCAGTGGCACTTATAGCAGTCATACCGGTCTTCAGATCGGCGAGGGACGAGGCATATTCCAAACCTTCAGGGTGCAGATGGTAGAGGTCAGCATGGCAACAAGTGACTCAGTTGAACTGGATCAAGTTTTAAAACTAAGAATCTGCTAACGAGATTTGACATGGATGGGGCTAGTTTTACCTCTGACACTAAACTAATAAACTGTTTTCTTAACCTCAACTCAATATATTTGAGGTTTTTGTTTTCCTTTTAAAAATATCACCTATTCTGGGACTCGTTTAGAAATAAGATATCTTAAAAGTCCTACTTTCAGAAAGTTTTAGGAAAATAATGTTTGAATTTTGTAGTATGGTTTCTTTCCTTTGAAAAAAAAAGGGATTTAAGAGAAGTTCTAAAAGATAATTAAAAATTTCTTTCCAAGGTATTTTATATGAACTATTTCACTTAGATTTAGAGCTCAAAGCTAATACTCATCCAATCAGATGAAGATATCTCCATCATAACAGGTCCTCTGCACTCTCTCCTTTTCTTTTTGTAGTCATTGGCAATTCACTCACTAAGTCTATTGCAAGTGTCTAAAATCAGACAAATATACTGGGCTGTTAGAGTATGTTCCTGTTTCTCTAGGAGGAACAATTCCTCAGCCAAGTAAGCAATCAAAGTAGTTGAGTTTTGTTTCTTTTTTTTTTTTTTAATTAAGGCTTACCCATGCTCCAAGCCCTCTCTGAAATCTCCAACATGGTTGCGACCATCACGCCACTTCAATGTTCCCCTGCATTGTGAAGCAAGTGTTACATAAGGGTTATCACCAGCATCATTCAGTTGAACATAAATCATCAAGGCACAACCTAGAGGTTGCTAAATCAAAACATTTCCTCTCGGGATAGAAAGAGAGAAGTTCTTCATGCATCTTGAACTGTACTGAAAGGTTTTAATATTATAAGGTTTTTATGTCCTAGAATGAGCTGGAAGAATCTTCTTCCAAATTCCCTAATCTCAAAAACATTTTTTAGAGTTGCTGGGTCATTCATTTAGACAATGTACACGATCCTTTTGTAATTACAGTATACTATGTGATTAGGCCAGCTGAAGTTCCAGCATGGCACATCCCTGTAGGCAAGTCAATGACACCACGGCCCAGAAATTCACTCTAACAGATGCTATGAAAACAAAAGAGACAAGCACTGGCCTAAAGGGATCATATCTTTCCATCTGTTTTATGCTGGGGTTGTAGAAATGATTACATGAGATAACAATGCAACAGTGAGACTAGAACAGTCAGTGCAGTGCGTGCTCAAATTATTGCACAGATAATGCATGTCTGTGAATGAGTTTCCTCCAGCTCCCCATCTCCCCCTCCACCCACATCCGCTCACTGTTTCAAATCTTGCATCAGCCCAGACACAGCCGTCTGCCTACAACCAAAGACAATACAAGATGGTGCAGTACCAAAGCCATGACGCATTGTCTTGACTTTCATCAAGGATGTTGTTCTAAACACCTACACAAGACAGACTTTTTCAGGTATTAGCACACAGCAAAGTGGGCAGATCAATTTACATATATTTAAAATACATCCCCTTTTGCTTTGCTAGGAGAGCAAACCAAACAGGATGCTAACTCTAGCCACGGGGATGGTTCAAGCTATTCTCAGTGGGACTGTCTCCTTCCTCCACTTCAAGGCATCAGAAGTACTGGGAAAGAATGGCAAAGAATGCATAAGTTATTGCTGGAGAGCCCTGATTTACACAACCACAGCCTCGTGTGCTTTGCCATGCAGTCTCTCCCTCAGAAGAAGACAAGCCATCAAGGCCAGCTTTGATCTCTTGTAACCCTGTATTAGTAGCAAGTCCAATGGAGGAGCAATTTCAGTAGTGGGAAGGAAAGCCTAGCATCCAAGCAATTAGTCAGTTCTGCCACAGGTTTCTTGGGATACTTCAGTTAAGTCACTCAATCTGAAGCAACAGAGATAATCCTTCTTCACAAGGCTTCTCCAACCCTAAGACATTAAGAGACAAAGTGCAAAGAAAGTGCATCTCTGTGCCTGCACACAGTGGTTTTCTAATCTCCATTGGTAATGCATGTGTTGGGTAAAGTGGAGGTTATGTAAAGGATTGCCTCAGGCTTAGCTCTACTCCAAACACCTATTTAATGCTGATTTGAAGCAAGGCAGTAAGCTGTTCCAGAAAAGCTTTGAGATCAAGCTTTTGATTCCAGAAATTCTGATTATTTTACAGCTCTTTTAAAACAAGTCACTACACTCTTATGGCTTCAACAGGAAAAAAAAAAAGTGTAAATAAATAAATAAAAATAAATCTGTGTCAATTTTAGGAAGTATACAACTTCCATAACAATCTGTTTTGGTATCTTCAGCTCCATCGTTCCTCAAAAAGATTTTAGTTGGGACCGTTTAACCTTTCTTTCACAAACAGCTCCTTTTTGGCCAAGCTAATTCTTTAACTTGGGCTGGTGTAGTGAGCAGTTCTCATATTCTAATAGATTTTCATACCACAGGGAAAATTTTTTTGCTTCCTTGCAAGCAACATTTTTATAATTGCTTTTTTTTTTTTTTTTCTTTTTTCTCCCCTTTGTCATGATGATAGGATTTTATGCCTCGGGCTGAAATTATAGTAATAAACATTAGCTCAAGTCTAACTCCTAATTATAAGCACAATCCAGTGCAGTGCCTTCAATGTGATCATTACCACATTAGGGGCAGCCTCTACAATTTACTACATAAACCAGTGTAATTAGCAAGACATCTTCTATACAGCAGATCAGATGGTAGGCCTCAAGCTTTAACCAAGCCCTGAAAGCACATAAGTATGTCTCAACTGTCTTCTGAATTTGTCCTCAACACCAGATTTCTCTGTGAAAGGAAGTGAGGCAGGAACCAGAGAAGTGAGCACACCATGGGAGATCACCAGCCCACAGTTTGTGTTCCTGGCAATCAGAATGGATGGAATATCCCACCCATGTCCACAGCCATTCTGCGGAGTCTTCAGCAGAGGAGAGACACAGACCTTCTGAAGCATGTCCAGACAAAGGCCACAAAAATGATGCAAGGGATGAAACACCTCCCTTATGGGAACAAGAATCATAGAATCATAAAATCACAATGTTGGAAAGGACCTACAAGATCATTTAGTCCAACCGTCCCCCCATTACCATTGCTACCACAAAAGCTGAGAGAGCTGGGGCTATTCAGTCTGGAGAAGGCTCTGGCAGACCCGTTAGCAGCTTTTCAGTATCTAAAGGAGGGATATAAGAAAGAAGAGGACAGACTATTCCTCATCCTTGGAGAGGTTCAAGGCCAGGCTGGACCGGGCTCCGAGCAACCTGATGGAGCTGTAGATGGCCCTGTTGATTGCAGGGGAGTTTGACTAGATGATCTGTAAAGGTCCCTTCCAATTCAAACAATTCTATGATTCCATGACCTCTACATCCATCTGTGCATCCACTGAATCCATCAGTGTGGGATCATAACATCAGCCCAAAAGCTGACTGTAACCTAGGCCATATCAAAAGAAGGGTGACCAGCAGGGTGAGGGAGGTGACTGTCTTCCGCTCCTCTGCCCTCATAGGGCCCCATTTGGAGTACTCAAGGCCAGGTTGAATGGGGCAGCCAGAGCTGGTATGTCATTGGAACTAGATGATCCTTGAAGTCCCTTCTAAACTAAGCCATTTTATGATTAGGCCATCTTTGCATAGCCATACTTGCATGTTCTTGCCCAGGAAGGGGACAAAAAGGGCTTCTTACTTGCCATGAGGCTTTCCCCACTGCCATTCACCCTCATAGGATGCGCTTTTGAACTTGCTCTCCAGCCTGAAGACGTAGGTGAAGAAGCGGCAGGATGAGGGCTCGGTGCCTTCTCCAGTTTTACCCCACAGCGGGAAATCTCGCTTCCCATTCAAAGCCTGTCGGATGGCTTGGTTCAGCTTCCACTGCCAAACAGCCTAGGAACAGAGGAAGAGGAGTGCTGAAGTGAAGAAAACAAAATGGCTCCCAACAGCAAGACATAGAATCAGAGAACATTCTGGCTTGGAAGAACCTCACAAAGATCACCAAGTCCAGCTCCTGGCTACATGTGGCACCATCCCAAACCAAATCCTATGTCTGAGAGTGGTGTCCCAATGCTCCATGAGCTCCAGCAGCTCGGGGCCATGCCCACTGCCCTGCAGGGGAATTGTGCCATGCAGAGGGGGCAGTCCCTTCCCTCATCCAGCAGTGCTTTAATTAACGAAGAAAAAAAAAAAAAAAAAAAGGCCACAAAAATCACAGACAAAAGGTTTCATCTACATTTAAGCAGCTGTAGAGTCCAATAATCTGTCTTCTGATTAAGAATTATGCTGCTTAATGGTATGGAATCATAGAGTGGTTTGGGTTGGAAGGGGCCTCAAAGATCATCTGTACGTCATCTTCCACTTGGTAGGCAATGTTCTATCCCACTACAGAGGTGCCATCCTCTCTATGCTGTTTCCCTATTTCAGGGCTTGGTACATGGTTATCTTCTGGTGGAACAGAAAGGCCTTGACCACTGCTAACCTTCATCTGTGGGTCTTTGGCGGTGAGAACGAACGTTTCTTCTGGGGTTATAATGCGGAGTCCATACCTGTGAAGCAAATGACATTTTGGGGACTATGAAAAACTTCAGTCAAACAGAAGCTCATGTCTCTTCAGAAGCTAATGCTGTTTTTGCAGCCAATTCTTCTTTCTGAAGAGGTAATCAACTAGTAAACTCATCTTTGTTCTTTATGCCCGCAGCTAAAACCATTTTATTACTAATTGATTTCAATATGTCAGCAAATACCAGCAGTCCAATCTGAGAAGCAATCCCATCTCAGAAGCACTGCAGTTGCCTGTGGCCCCCCCACAGAGAAACCCCACTAGGTGGAGAGAAGCTGATACAAAACTTCGAAACATCCTCTCAGTTCCACAATCAAGTAATTAAGTTGAAAGCTTTCCCCACACACATCTCCCAGAGGAGAATTTCCCACTTACGGTCCCGAAGCTGATTTCTCCCTGCAGGTTTCATCTACCCACACAAGCTTCAGATCAAAGCTCTGAAAGCTGTTTCCCTGGAACAAAAGGGAGAAGACATTACGTTGATATAAATATTACACTTCACCCTTGCCATGTCAATCCATTGAACAGCAGGGCAAGATTGGCAGCACAGTAAATACCCTCTTTTCTAGTCCATGCATCTATCTAACATTACAGTGACAAACTTCAGAGACTGAAAAAAAAAAAAAATGTAAGAGAAGGAAGAAAGTTATTAGCGCATCACTTACAAGTGGTGGTCCACAAGGCCATGGCTACCATTAGCAGTAACAGACCTTCTGTTCCAAGGTACTTAGTTCTACAAGAGTTTCTTCCCTATTATATGACAGCATTCACATCTCTGCCACACAGCCCTCTCTAGTTTCGCTTATGATCTATCTAGTACATAGACACCAGATGATACAGCCACAAATAGCCTACGAGGACATTTGTGGAGTCACTGTTTTAACTGGGAAAACACCAAACTGAAGAAATAGTTGAAATATTAGGTGAAGATCATACTTAATATTACATCTCCCTTCGATATCTCAAGTCCAGGTGCTTACATTATACAGCTGCATTCTGTAAGGATGTAGTTGAACAAGGTTGGGTATCAACATCATGGAGTTGCCATGAATTAATTGCTAATGTATCTACCAGATTGGGATAGAAAAGCACCAGAGACATCATCTGCAGTCCCCAGCTAGCAGACCAAGACAACTAGTTCAATTCCAGTTCAGTTATGTCTCCACATGCCTCAGTAACAGTCATAGCAGCAGATGAGACATAGAGGGAGGGAACCGTTGACTGACGAGAGATGTCTACAATGCAGATATCTCTGTGTCGGATGGTTACCCTCAGCTCTCATCCTGGTTAATGGCATTGAGGGCATGATTCAACTCATCCTAATTTTGGCACCTAAAACAGGTCAGATGAACCACACCCGTGTGTTTCTCTCCCCTGACTATAAAGGGAGCCTGGGGTTGAATTTGCTCAGTCCTAAAAAATCTGCAACAAAAAGATGAATGAGGTATTTGCCATCCCATTCCCTCAGGCCTAGACCCTGACAACCGAGTTGCGTGGGTCTGCTCAGCATTATCACAGGGATTCATGAATGAAGGAGCCCGAAAGATGTATCAGATCACATGAAAGTTGCATTTAGACACCTGAGGCACTGGCACATTACTAAAGAGTGAGCAGAGAGAGGTGCACATGGAGAGCCAAGCTAGGTTACAGGTACCATCAGTCAGAGCAAGCAAAGCTGGACTTAACATGCTGCAGAACAGCTTTGAACAAATGCTATGTGTTCATCCAAGACACTCCCTGTCTGCTTCACACCCTGAGATAGCCCCAAGAACAACTACAGGTTCTACTCCCATGCCACTAGCACAGTGGACCATGAAATATCGCATTTAGTCCTGTGTGCAAGTGTTAACAGTGCAAGATCTTTGATTCATTAAGACCTCTTTGAATGAGCAAGAACAAAAATGAAATAGGTGTGGGCTTGGGTTACCACCTGTGTTAGCTCAGTATGTACACATTCACTAGGGAAAAAGATATGCAGATGCTCTTCTATTCCTATTCTATTAGGCTTTCTTCTTTTACTATCTAATGCAAACCACAGGTGCACGGATCTGAGGCTGTTTTGAGAACAGCAAGTTCTGCTGCAGTTTCAGTATTTCAGGAACGTAAATTTCAGTATCATTCATCCGTGCTGTTCTTCCAATCTCCCTTCAAGGCTGGAAAATTCACCTGAATTAGTACAAGGACATCATCGAAGAGCAAGATTCGGTCTGATCGATTTGTATTGGCAGAGATGGGAAGATTTTTGCTATCTTCCAGCAGCCTCCTTTCAGGAACACACAGCATGTCCTGCAAAACATCCACAAAAATCAAGGTTATAGACCAAAAACATCAGGAAACGATTTGCAAGAGGACATGAAAACCAAGCCAACAGCTTTTGCAGACACCAGCTGATAGTAGATAGAACAAGACACAGGGTTCAACTGCCATGGAACTAGTGACTATACAGTTTCTTCAAGGCTTCCATGCTGTCCTGCCCTGCTGGCTTCCAAACTAAGCCCCAAACGCATGATTTATATCAAATTTCCTCCATGGATAAACAAAAGTGTAAGAATGCTAAGGGAGAACCCCATCAAGCCACACTAAGTATCTGCAACTCACTGTGAATTTGTAGCCCAAGGATTTCCATAAGGTCTTGGTAAAACAAGCTTCATCCAGGACTTGGCTAATGAAAGACTTCAGCTTCACATATTCCTTGACAGCACTGGTAACAATGTCCTTTTCAGAACCCTGATAAAGAAAAACAAAGCATGATTGATGCTTCAGGCGTGGGCAAACAAGGCATCTACTCTCTAGGGTACAGCTACAGAAAAAACCTCTGCAGCTCCGAATTCAAAGGATTAATGAAAGTTAATCCTCCAAACCCACTTGCAAAGCCTCCCAAATCCAACATTATCCCTGCCACTAGCAAATGTGTGAGACCTAAGGCCACTTAAGTGTCCCTTAGCAGCTCTTCCCTATGATAAGCAGCTTGAACTATGCTGGAGGGCTCACTGCTCATCGCTTTCAGACCTTCAGATGGACTCTGCCCCACCAGTGCTTGTTAACAACACTTGAAATCATCTTCCTCTCATCCTCCTTTGGTTTCTCTTCCACCACCACAAAAGCCCCCAAGACCTCTGCATGGATTTTTAACATAAGCCAGCAAAGTAACATCACATAAAGCTTCCCACCTCTTTGAGAACCTCGTTCAGCTTGTTAAGGAGCAGTATATATTGCTCGACGTGGTCGCGGATAGGTTTGTGAAGGACGGTGTACAAGGCCAATGACATGGAGGTCTCAGAGGTGAAGTCTGTGAGGAACTGCTTCAGCACTGTCTTATGGTGCTTCCAGGCTTCGCTGCATGGTGACATATTAAGAGAAAGGTTCGTTAACTAACTGTTCTGCAAACTGCTGCTACTTCGTTTTCCATGTACAGAACATGGCATAATTTTCATGATGGTTTGCACTCTCAGTGACTCAGATGAAGTGATTGTAAATCCTCTCATGCCCATCACTCATCCTTTCAGTTGTTATTTTCCATGAGACTCTGACAATGTCTGGAGCAAGCAGTGGAAATTCCCTGCCAGATTCCCACAGAATCCTTTCTCGGGTCCCTCTTCTTACCTGAATTCCCAAATTTACTGAATTCCACTCCCCAAAATCTTTGAGCTATGCAAAGCTGCAGAGAGACACAGGGATATCTGTAGTCTGTTCCTAAACAAGAGTTTTTGAGCCCACTGACCTTTTGCTCTTTGTGGCATGTTCGAAGCCATGGACTACGACATAGTTGGCAAAAGTGACAAAATACCTGTTAGCAAGGAAAAACACAGGGTTAGAGGTAAACATCAGCAATGAGGTTTAAGTGACAGAAAGAAGCAGCTTGCCTGAAAATCCAATATCAGATCCACCTTTCCAAGGCAGGTAGAGAGACACTGCTTTGTAAAAAATCTACTAAGGCTAAGCTTGGGATATCAGCTTCAGATGTACGAGCTTCTTCTCCTTGAATCAAAAAACACGTGATTTACTGATGGTAAATTTAAGTAGAAGTGTCCATGTCAATGTATTTCATCTCTCACTAGAGGGAGATCGAGCTGTACTTTTTGTTAGCAAACACAAAGTTTTCTTCCAGTAGTGATTTCAAACAAGTCAAATATTCCGTCCAGATTTAATTATCATTTGTTAAATTTTCAGGACCGTGTATTTACTGCTGATTTTCAGGCCCTTGCAGACAGCTTTTGCTTACTCCTATACCACTCTAAAAAGGAGAGACATCATAGGATTAAGGCTGCACAGAGTGAGTCAGCAGAGGTGGGCAGGAATCAGCACCAAAAAACAGGTTTAATTGCAAAATTAGAGGAAGAGAGATCTTCAGATGAGTTACTCCTTGGTGTCAGCTGAAATCTCAGCACAAGTTTTCATCTCCTATGTGCCTTTTAAGACAAACCAATTTTAATTCACTTAATCTGTTTGCAAGTGAACTTATACTGCTTCAAACCCCATTCATATAAAGGCAAAGTTTATTGCACATAGCTTTCCAAAAGGATGCTGTCCAAATAAAAACAAATCCAAAAGTAACCCTTCTTCCTCCCTCTATCCAGATACCCATAAACAAACAAAACCAAGACTTGAAGAACCACTATCTCACTATCTTCCCTCACTATCTTAAGGAGGGAAGATTTAGGTTAGATATCAAAGGGAAGTGGTGAGGTGCTGGAACAGACTGCTTGGAGAGGCTGTGAATGCTCTGTCCCTAGAGGTGTTCAAGGCCAGGTTGGATGGGGCCCTGGGCAGCCTGGTCTAGTATTAAATGTGGGGGTTGGAAGCTCTGCCTGTGGCAGGGAGGTTGGATCTTGATGATTCTTGGGGTCCCTTCAAACCCAAGCCATTCTGTGATTTGATTCTGTCTCCTGGAGGTAGCATGTCCATCTGCCACCCTGTGCAGGTGCCAATCTCCCTAGATGGCACAGCCCATCAAGCAAGAGCTTGGCCATACCTGTGACGAATGAAAGACTGAAGACATTCTGATCTTTATGTCAACTCTAGTGCCCATAACTCAATTTTCATGGTATGACATCAACACACAGGTTACACACATTCTAGTGATAATGGTAAACTTTTTGCATTGCAGATAGAGAGCAGATATGTAATTGATTATATAAGCAACTATGAGACAGTACGTTACTCACTGTGCTCTCATTGTGCTACATCCACCACTTTCTATCATACCCCTCACTGATAGGAAATAAACATGGCAAAAACCATCAACATGAACCGTGTCTGATGACATCTTCCCCTCCTCATCCCCATGAGATGGTATACACAGATACTGAATGCAACCCCTACTGTACCCTTATGACAGAACACTAACAAACAGGACTGAAGATACTAAGTGCATCCCTTTTGCACCAGCCTACTGTGGTTTTCAGAGTTAGTTGATGAATTTGGTACCTTATTCTCCTATACTTACCGGATGTACAAGCTTAGGAACAGGTCTCCTTTCCAGACAATGTAAATATCCTGAATGCAGAATGACTCAGAAGTGCTGCATTTTTGCTTCACTATCCGATAGTTCTCTTCTGTGAGGTTCCAGAGAGCTTGAAATTGATCATTCAGGAGCAGAAAGAGCTTAAAGTTCTCCTTTCCTTTTTGGTCACTAGGCTCTTTGGGAGAGAAATAGGGAAGAAAAGGCTATCAGAAAGCCTTGAATCCACGAAATCTCGTGGAAGACACTGCCTTTATCTTGTACTCAGCCCAATTTATCAATGTAAAGCATATACAGTATTACAGGAAAGTAATTACAGGGAGGAAGGAGGTGATAATTATTTAGGATTTGGTTTCTATGAATAATTGCAGGAAGTATCCATCCAAAGGCCTTCTCCTTTCCATGCTTGTGGGGAGTGTCACAGCAGCCTGCAAGGCTCAGACTCAGCTCAAACAAGAGCACTGGAAGAAAACCTGGGGAGGTTTTGCCCCTGGACCAAAGGGTTGATCCCAATCTCCTTGGAGGTTAAACCCAGAAGGAAATACAGCATAAGAGGGAAACAGGTTTCTGGCTTAATCCAGTCTCACCACTTTTGGCCAGGCGAGCTTGTGAATATTTATGAGGTTGTTACTTAAGTGCAGCTGCTCTGATTTACTGCCAGCTTAGAACGTGCACCTATCCACAAGTTCACCTTCAAAGCCAGGCGTGAAGATGGACCAAGAAAGGAGAGGCAGAATGAGCACAATTTAGGGCTCATACCTATGTGACAAGCAGTACTATGCTGGAAAGCAGCCTTGGAGATTGCATTACATCTGGATTACAATCGTAGGGATTGGAAGGAACTTCTGGAGAACATCTAGTCCAACCTGCTAAAGCAGGTTCCCTATAGTACATGTTCAAGAAAGGGTCTAAGTGGGTTTTGAGTATCTTCAGAGAAGATTTCACCATCTCTCTGGGCAGCTAGTTACACTGCTCTGTCACCCTCACAGTAAAAAAGTCATTTCTTGTGTTCGTATGGAACTTCCTATATTCCAGTTTCTGCCCACTACTCCCTGTTCTGTCACTGATTATCACTGAAAAGAGCCTGGTCCCATCCTCTTTAACACCTGCCCTTTAGATAGTGATGAACATTGATCTGATCTCCTTTCAGCCTACTTTTCTCCAGACCAAACAGCCTCAAGACTCTCAGCCTTTCTTTATAAGAGAGATGCTCCAGATCCTCAGTCATCTTTGTGGTCCTCCACTGGACTCCCTGTCTGTCTATCTTGAACTGTGGAGCCCAGAACTAAACACAGTACTGCAGATGTGGCCTCACTGGGGCATAGTAGAAGGGAAGGAGAACCTCCTTTGACCTGCTGGTCACACTTTTAATGCACCCCACCTAAAACAACTTCTAAAACAAACATGAATCACAATCTTGCATGAAAGCTTGTAGGCATCCTTAAGGACAGTCTTAAATGGAATAGCTCTACTTTCACTTACTCTATCAGATCAGCCCCCAATGAGTTTTCAGCTGTGTTTCCAAGGTAATTCCCTTCATCAGTTAATCAAAGCAAGAGCTAAAGAATGTCTTCCCTGACTTACCTGACTGCAGCAGAGGCTTGAAGATGAGGGCATCCATCCGTGCCAGGCATGCTGAAAAGTTTTCTTCTGCTTGGAGCAAAGATGCAGTAGCTTCAGCTGCGCACATGTCCTGGGTACGACACAGAAGGCACACATCAACTCCCTGCACAACTATCCATCTACCCATGGCTGCAGTGCTTATCTCAAATATTCAGCCTTTCCTGTTCCTGACAGCTGGCAGAGGTATTAGCTGACCTCAAAAGGCGTTTCAAAGCATTAGAAGAGGAAACAAAAACCCAGTAGCTCAAGACAAAGCGGTATCATGGACCACTGAGATTGCAGCCTGCTCTCCTGTTGCCCCAGTTGGACATCATCTCACGTAGACCATGATATTTCTCTATGTGCAGGGACGACCCCAAGCTTCTTGAAACACGTTCATCCCACTTGGTGCCAGATCCTGTCTCTCAGAGAGAAATCCCTGTAGTACAAGGCACAAAAGATAAAGCAGAGCATCTCTCACCAGTTTTCTACCCTTGTGCCACACTCTGCGCCTTTTGGCATTGCAAGCAATCGTATCGAGCTGCAGAGCCTTGCCAGCCATTGCAAAGTTGTCCCACCACCCGAGGGAGCAGAGCTCTGGCGTTGCTCCTTCCTCAATATGACCTACGGTTAAATGTCACAACTCCTGTGTCACGCAAAGGATGGCTTCCCTAAAGTGGAAGTGGGCAGAACTTACAGAGTCAAAATACGAAATTAAAATAAATAAATAAATACAAACCACACTCTGGTAGCTTCCTCCTTCCCAACCGTATGACCCAAAAGAAATCTATCAGAGGAAGTGAGTGTGAGCCGACTAATAGCATGTCATGAGGGACTAATGGGGGGGAAAGCCCTGGTGATGAAAATAGTATGGATGGAGATAGATGAAACACACTAGCTTTGAAGCTATTTACACTTAATGGGAAGAATTACCTTGAACACCTAACCACGGACTATAAAAAGATCCCCTCAGTCACTGGGTTAGGTGGGACTGTCTCATTTTTAAGCTTCTTGGAGGCTGGACTCATTGCTAAATAAGAGTTTGAGTTCTCCAGACTTTCCAAACCCTGCTTAAAAGCTGCCTTTCTATGTCAGTCTGGAACTTGGATTGAAATGGCATCACAGAATAAGGGACGCTTTGCAGTTTGGGTGGTTAACTGGCCTGGTTTCAAGTGTTTGCTCAGGTCCAAACACAACTAACTGCACAGATGAATGACTATTTTCTCCTTAGTAACCACTGCCTCTGAAATTGCATTTGTCTGAAAAAAAAATTGGAAATGTTAAAAAGATTCCATAATCTTATTAGATTGCAAGTGTTCATACATCAAGCTCTGCACGACCACAAGGCTGTTTGTTGCAGTAACACTGCTGACTCGTCCCAAAGGAAAGCTCTATGCATGCAAACAGGTCAAAAGCCAGAATCCAGACTCCTCCTGGCCACTCCCATAGAGAGCAACAGAGCCAGGAACAAAGCAAAACAGCCAGCCCTCACCCAAGAGCACCACGAGGACAAGGCAGACAGATTTTTTTTTTTTCCCCACCCCTATCTTGTAAGGACAAAAATAAAGTTGCTTCACATAGGTACTAGAGAGCATTTAAGCTTGAAGACATTTTCAAGCTTGATTAATCAGAGGATAAAATCAGGCTGATTACGTGAAAGCATTTCATTTCCAAATGCTTCAACAGAAGAGCAGCAAGCAGTCAGTGGGGTAGCATCAAGATCCTTGAACAAGCCTGCCAGGACTGGGGCATTTTCCCCATCTGGTCTTTCTTCTGGCCTTAAGCTGCACCAAGGGAGGTTCAAGTTGAATATAAGGAAAAACTTTCCAAAATAGTGGTGATGCAGTGGCACAGGTTGCCAGGGAGGTGGTGGGGTCACCATCCCTAGAGATGTTGAGAACCGTGGAGATGTGGCACTGGGGGATGTGGTCAGTGGGCATGGTGGGATGGGTTGAGATTGGACTTGCAGATCTTAGAGGTCTTTTCCAACTGTAATGATTCTAGGATTCTTTAGAACGGGTTTTATTCTGGGAGAACAAAAAGATAGGTAATAGATGCCAGGCTCAGAAAGTCTTTACAAATCATCCTCATATCAAAATAGCCAGAGAAACCACCCAATCACACACACTGGAAAACAAAAGACTTGACAAAAGGGTGCAGATACACACTGCTTCGCTCAATAGGAACGCAATGAGCCATGAGCAGTTGGGCAGGAGGCTGAGGGGCACACATGCAACATCACACCTCCCATCTAAGGCTAATTTAGTTATTTTTTCCAATGGAAGAACTGGATGGATCCTCCCAGATGTCCAGAGGGGACTTACTGATCTGCAGCATTGCCTCTTTCAACCATGAGCTGGTCTCACACTCTTGCCCATCTACAATCCCAGTTCATTAAGGATCTATCACCTGCCACATCTTGAGCTGGGCTAATTCCAGCCCAAACACAGTAGTTTGGGATCATATGCTGAATGAATAAGCAGCACCAATCAGCTTTCAAAACAGCACAGTTTTCTGCAACCACAGAAAGGCCTTAATTGCTGCATCACATCACCCACTAAGGTAAACATGAGTTCCAGCCATCATTTCCGTGCTTTCCCCATCAGTTCTACGAAAACAGCATCTGTACATTTATTCTAGCCCAGTCAGGCAAAAAGGATTGGAAATTCATCACCTGATGAACAAAACCTATGTTGACTCAGGCACAGGGCACAAAAGAACCATGACTGTCCGGAGATCACGCTGCACATGTGCTTACATGAAAAAGTACACAACTGTGACACTGCTGGGTGATGAGAGCACTCAGCAGAAATTTGGGGCTGTCACATCCTCCCCCCTTCCTGAGCTCAGCTCTCACACGACTCTGTGGTTTTGTAATTCTGTGTTACAGGAAAGGCCAGGCAAGCTCAAGCAGAACTCCTATGAAGCCCATTCAGAAGGCTTCTGTCTGCTTTTCTTGCATGGCTCTGCTGCTGCTGGGGGAAGACGACCTTCAAGGATGGTGCATTCCTTGGGCAGAATTGCAAGATGTACACATCCAAAGAAGGGTACAAGCACAACACTTGCTGATGGAAAGAATTAAAAAAAAAAAACCCACAACATCTATAGGAATTGCTAGATCTCTCTAACCCATGGTGTTCTTGGACTGTCTGCTGAGCAGTGCAGCAAGGGAAGAACAAAGGGTGATGGAACAGATAATATCAACAGTTTCCTGACCATCTAACGGATGGAGCAGCCTGGGTCATTGGGAGGAGCATTCGTCCTCAACAGGATCTGTCCAAAAACTACTAAATGCATATTACAACAGGAACACACATCTCTCAAGAAGCCACAATGGGTAGTTACGCCCAGCTGGAGGAAATTGCAAGAAGAGTGGGTGGAACAAAAATAAAAAGTTATTTTGGTGAACTGTTGTTGAGCTCCCTGTTCAGTTTTCTGAAGAATCTCTTTCAATTTTGAAGTCTGTAGTTCCAAGGTAACTGTTCCACCATGAAATGCCTGGAAAGCCCCATACATGTCAGATGGGGCATAAAATTTCTCCTGGAAACCCATCCAGTCAGAAAACTCAGTCACTTCTTCAAAATTAAGAAACAATTTGAATCTTCACACAGGAACTATTCATTTTCCACCTTTCTTTTGTGAATCCCCTTTTGTATTGAAGATGATCAGTCAATAAAAATAAGAATTTCTCAAGTAGAAGCAGCATGGCACAAACAATAGATTTATGCTCAGAGCATTTTAATATTGAACTGCCTGGAATGGGAATACCATGACCAAATATGCTGTAGTCTCTCCCCTTCTTAAACTGTTCTCTTTCTCTGCATCAGACTTCATAAAGGATACTGAGCTGAAGGCCTTCCAGTCTCCTCCCCATCCTTGCAACAGACAGCATGAACACTTAATCCTGGACAGACAAACGTCTCTCCACTTGGCAGCAGTATGTAGCTTGGAGCCTTTGAAAGCTCTCTTGTCCTTTCAGCTTACAACTCTAAGGGATGCATATTACAGAGCAGAATAACACACCCCTGCACTAAGTCTGTCAGTAGCAAGCTCCTTTCTCAAAAATTAGCAGATAAACCTATCAAAAGTTTGTCACAGCTGAATTTATACAGACCAACACTCATATCACATCACAGTGATGTTTTGAGGCAAATACAGGGACCTTAAGCTGGAATGATCACAGAGTAAATGTTTCCTCACCTCCATCAACTCAATAACTGTATCATTATGATTAGCATAGCCAAATTTTTACTTTATTTTATTTTTTGTGGAGAGAGCAGGGGAAGAGATAACGGGTTAGTGTTAAGCATTCATTTTTAGGGGTTGGAGGAAAGGAGATACTTGTTTTGAGCTTGGACCCTGGACCCTTGCTTCTTTACTAGGTTAGTTTTTAACCTAGATCTTTTTCCCAGCTTGATTTAAAGTACCACCACATGAATGTGCTCACAAACACAATGGGATCTCCTCTTTCATTAGCAGTGACAGCTCAGAGTCCATGAACTCCCAAGCTCATTAGGCTGTGGGGACAAACTCTGGTGACCTGTGCTGAGACATCGCTCCTCTTTTAATCCCAACCTTGGCTTCTTTCCTCTAAGGACCAAGCTTCCCATGCAGCTAATTGCATTTCCAACTGCCATCTCTCTCACGTGTCGTGCTCCAGCTGAGTCTGCATTCAGGCCAGCACAAAGACCATTCTGTCGTGCAGAAAAACAGCTCTGAGCTTTGTTTAACCAACACCAACGCTGGAGCGAATGCTGCTGTTCAGAGTTCCTCTTGTCAAGCCCCACGATGAATTAGCATCCAACTTACTGGAGCCATCTCATAGCCACCAGAAACACACAATGTGCGAGTTAAGAGAGAATTGGGAATTAGTGAGGTAAAAAAAAAAACCTATAGAATTAGAGAGAGAGCAAGAGAGGTGGTAGTTATTAGAATTAGGCTTTAGCACGGAATACAGGGAACGTGCAGATGCCAGCAGAAGTTTGTCTGTGAAAGAACTCAGGGGTCTCAGGTTCAATGTTTTCTTAAGCTGAGGAAATCGTTGAGCAGCACAGCAATAAAAGCAGGTAGGCACAGTTCATGACATCATTTAAAAACCACAAAAGAATAACACACCCCACCAAGACTCTCACCCTCAACATGAGACCCTTGGGTTCTTGGTCCAGGCTCCCATGCAGCAAACATCTGGAGCTCAGCACATCTAGCTCTGCCCTCAAGCAATGGGGCCAGCTCTGGACAACCAGTAGGATGTCCTACATTGCTCACCTTGCCTAATTAATCTGTGGAACTCACTGCCACGAGAATTTGTTGTTGCTATGGGTGTATTATACATGACATTTGAAAGTAGCTGGGAAAAAAATCAGTTAAAAGTTAATAAAAACAAAGGCATCAGCTCCAGCTCAGGAAGTCTCTGAGGAGGCAAGTGCATATGAAAGAACTGTTACTACAGCTCTTTCCAGTTTTCCATACTGTCCTTCTCCAAGCACGTTCTGCTTTATCAGAGGTGAGGTAGTCTGGATTAATGCTGCTGATTTTATGCATTAGTCATAAAATCATTTGTTGGTCACCTCCATGGCAGGACCTCAGGCAACGAGAAGAGAATAATATAAAGTAGTAAAAACACAAACCAAGTTAAAATCTCATCAGATTTTGGGTAATAGTGGATAGCCAAGGTCAAATATGCATCGAACATTCTCTGCATAAAATTGTGTAATTGACTGTTTTCTGCCCAAGAACAACTTTTGTTTTCCCCATGCAGGCTTTCATCTCAGTGCATCTTCAAAAAAGGAAGCTATGAGTGGCAGAGGACAGAATGTTTCTTTTTCATTATTTTTTTTCCCTCCCACAAAAAAACAGGGAATGCAAAAGCTCTGCATAAACATCAAATGACCCAAGTCTAGTCTATCAGTTTTTTTCCTTCTCCAAACCCAGACTGGGAGGAGCTCATGTCCTTTCCTTAGGAAGCTCGCTCCTGAGCCCAATAAAAACAATCACAAACCTTCAACCGACTTGAAAAGGACAAAACCCATCTGCCCTCACTGGTTGTGTACAGACTGAACTACCCACCTCGGATTCCCTTTGTAACCAACAAAGATTTTGAGTCACATGAGCAGCTCAACTTAATTCAGACTGAGATAAGTGGACCTTTGGGCATACCTGGTCTGTTTTCACTAGCTACAGAATTAAACACCTGCAAATGTGACATTTTACTTGTTAAAAGCTAACGCTAGAGATCCCTCTCACAACAATTAGGGACATCATCCAACCTCTGCAAATAGCCAGACAAGTATCTTAAGTATGATAAGGCTTGCAGGTGAGATGATGTTTATTTAGTGCTTTAATCTCCCTTGGTCCTATGCCTCCCATTATTGTTATCAGCGCATGCAAGTGGAAGCAGAACTATTCTGACCCTGTAACTGATATGCAACACAAAATGACTTGGTGTTATTCAAACTCCACATCAAATGTGAAGTAACTGCAGGTCGTCTGGAAGCATGTAAGGAAATTAAATGATGAGAAGAGACAACTCAATTTTCTATTGGAGTGAGACTATTATGGGAAAGCCAGAAGACTACAGTTAGGTACTATGCTAGGGTCATGTCTTTGACAGCAACTTTGGAACTGGAGCTTCACTTTCTTGGCCCTATACTCTCAATATGCTTACTTTTCTTTTCCAAAGTAAATGGGCCTCAAAAAGCAAAAGAAATGATGGAGGTACTCCACATCTTGGTTTTAGAGTACACAATTTAGTAGTTTATCATCTACATCAAAGCAATACTGAGTCAGGCCCAGAGTATCAGAGCCTAAATCACAGCCTGGAAAACAACCCAGAGGCACAAACAGAGTGTCCATCACCTGGGACAACAGAAGAGCGAATGGTACAATTGCTTAACAATGAGATGGAGCTCAGTGTACAGCATCACCATCATCCTGCTCCACGCTTTTCGCTCAAGACCTCCAGAACTCAAGCAGGAGCAAAGGGGTTTTCATTTCCTCTGTGCTTAAAGACAGAGGACCATCATAAGTTGCCACAGCAGATGATTGATCTCATGGCTTCACCAAATATTGATGAGTGAGCTTACAGACCCATCCACGAGCTGATGCCTTCTGACTCCCTACATGATGCTCCTTCCATCTCACAGACATTTTCTTACTCTAGGTTTATAAGGCCCAAAAGCTCATGAGATGCCACAATGAAATACTTGCTTTCAACACCTCACTGATCTGCCCTGCTAAGTGATACATAAAAAGCCCGAGGACACAAAACCTTTAGAGTGGCATCCCTGGTGTCTGTCAGAAATAAAGCAGAGTTAGAGTCCATACACAGGAAGAAGATGAGTCAAAAAGTTTTGCCTGGATTAATCTCATCCCTGCACTCTCCCCTAGTGCTCAAGGCATTAGTGAAGTCTTAATGCTGTAGGAAGCTCCCAGGGTTTATTAAGAGCCTTCGGGTGCTCTTGGAGGGCAAATTACAATGTGAAGGCAGGACAGACCTGCCAGCAGTCACCGGTGCTTCCTAACCTCTGATCATCATTCCAAGACGCCACAGCTCACTGAGGTGCACTCAGTGCCAAAACCCAGGTCTTCTGATGACCTGGAGAGCTGGCCAGAAGCCCTGGCAAAACTGTTTCACAAGAAAATTCCTGTTTGTTGAGCCCCAAATACTTTGCATGAGCCTCATACATTTGAAGAGGAATGTAAACAGTTTCCTACCAGTCTGAAACTAAGAGCAACAAACACAGCTTGGCCTCTTTCTGAGATCCACTCCCAGTGTGATTCCCCCAACAACCAGCTGTTGCACTGGAAATCCTAAAGGATGCAAACCCTACCTGATCCTAGAATCTGTTTATGGGTATCCCTCTCTAATATGCTTCTACTGTTTGCCTCCAGAAAACACTGCCAAACTGAAAGCAGGGTCCTGACACACAGTTCTGCCTGTTTTCCTTGCGAGTCCTCAGAAATCTTACATTGCAGCTTGTTGGGAATTGAAGTCATTGCAATAGCAACACTGAAAGTACCTCATTTGGGGAGCAGCTGCTCGAGGAAGCTTCCTGGCCATAGGATATTTCCACAGAGTTGCACAGGTTGTTTGGTTCAGGTCCAAATTAAACAATGTCAAAGTTTAAAAATCACAAACCCACCCTCCTGTGCACTGAAGCTCCTCCTCTTCTGCCTTTGAACATCTTGTTGTTTGTTATTTAATTAAAAAAAAAAAAAAGAAGAAAAAAACAAAGAAAACTCTTCAGAGCATTGCTGCTCTTCTATCATTGGGCCTCTGACCCAGACATTTCTATCAACACCTAAGCTATCTCCAACTTTTCGACTGCTTCCCTCCCTTGCAGAAATCGGAGAGCTTAACAGCCTCTCTCTCCATGACTAATTAGTTGGGTATTGGTTTCTTTGCTCTGCTGGGTGAGCTGTACAAGCCAAGCATGAAGGCATGGTTTGCAGCCTGATGAAATAATGTTGCCTGCTTGCCTGGCATGGGTGGAGAATTCCTCCCCACGTTCAGAAAGAAGCCCCAGCACAGAGCATCGGACAGGGGTGAAAGTGCTCTGAAGCATCACCTGATGGAAAACGAAAGGTGAGAGCAAGCAGAGGGTTCTACGGCTCTGCATCACATTAGGAATTAAATAACTTAAATATAATGTGCTTTCTTTACACAGGGCAGTAAGTCTAGATGAAACAAAGGGCTTCGTGCAAGCGCATTTGGCACTCCAGGAAAACACACTCCATGTCTGCGGTCACCTGCACGGGTGCAATTCCTACCCATAGTAAACATTCCCCAACTTTATGCTGCTTCAGGAGTTTTATCCAT